>NC_056745.1:319113001-319295501 GCF_019279795.1 Protopterus annectens | reverse complement strand
GCTGAAGCGGACCCATATATATATATATATATATATATATATATATATATATATATATATATATATATATATATATATATATATATATATATATATATATATATATATATATATATAAATATCTCTCTCTCTCTCTCTCTCTATATATATATATATATATATATATATATACACACACACACACACACACACACACACACACACACACATATATATATATATATATATATATATATATATATATATGTATACACATGGACACACACACGTGCACAAACATGCCTTTATATATATATATATATATATATATATATATATATATATATATATATATATATCCCCAAAAATGCTTCACATAAAATGAACCACTGTGTTATGAATATGTTAGAAAATAAAAAAATGCCGAACCAGTTCACAACCAACACTTTATTATTGTATTAGTGTTTTCATGAAACTTACTTATACTGGACTTCATCCAGTTCAAATCACACTCTGTTTAACTAGTTTAAAAAGTCCCAGTGCAAATCATGTTCAAAAAATTAACCAATAAAATGCTGCTTTTGCATAATTAAATGATTAAACATTTCACATTGAAACATTTATATTATAATCATATAGAAACAAACAAATTGTAAAATGCTAATAATTTGATCTCCTCTTGTACCCTAATTCTGGTTTAATGCTTATTGCTTCAATAAAGCCCAGGCATTTACATGTCCCCATATGCAACTGACATTTCATCTCCAATTTATTTAATGCATTTTCAATGTCGCCACCTCCATCACTTGGTATAACACTTTCCAGCAACTTTTTAAAAGTAGAATGTTTAAACAGGACATTGCAGTGATCTTTAGTTTTTATTGAATATGAATGGTCCTTAATGCTAACAGGAAATCTTCTCACTATTTTACCTATTTAGAATTCTGGACATAACTGACACCTAGCTATGTAAACTGCATTAATAGAATTGTATGTAAATCTTTCTTCAAAGCCATACATTATTTCATCAAAAATATGGGCATCCATCAATACATTTACAGTGTTTATACATACCACATTTGAATGTTCCTGTATTACAGCTCCTCAGTGTTACTTTTGTATTATTGGGGTTATCACTGTTGTCCAAAAGATTCTTGAAAAACAGAATCTTTTTATGTATATTTTGGTTAGGTACCCACTAAATTACAGAACGGATGATTAGTTTTCAGAAATGTCCAATTACTAATTAAACTGTCCTTAATTTCTTTTATATTTATAGAATATTGTAAAGACACATGACATGTATCAAACTCTTCTATTGACTTAGTACCTACAATGCTCAGACTTTTCTTTCTGAATCCATTGCTTTTATCTTGCTATCAGTACCCTTCTTGGAACATCCTTAAGAACAAACATGGTTCTGTTATCATGCTTTATGTTTTCATATACTGTATCCTCCACAGTTAATCTCAAGACTGTTATCAACATGTTTTTCACTGTGTTGTTCTGTAACTACACAGGGTGTACTCTCTGATAATGAAAAATTATTAACAGACATTTATTTTCTATATATTCTGATTAAAATCCTTTTCTGCTCTGTATACAAATATAGATTTGCATTGTCAGAGGTGCAAAAGGAAGCACTCACCTTTGGTACAGAAGGCTGTGAGTTATATTCACACATCAAGTAAATCGATTGCTGACACTGCGATATAGCATAAAGGGGGTGCTTCTCTCCTGAGTGTATTATCCTTTGGATAAGACATTAAACTAAGGCCTCATCTGTTTGAGTTGGTGGTAGATCAGGTAGATGTAAAAGATCCCATGCTACCCACTGAAAAGGGTAGGGGTTCTTTTCATAAATATATATATCTTATATACAACTTCTCATAACATATTTACATTATATACAATATTTACAATATTTATAACATGATTCTTACATATATTTATATTAAATTTTCAATTTTTTTAGTCTCCTCTCCTTTCTCCATAATCATTCTTAACCTTTTTCAAAACCTCTGGTAATGACCACTTTCCATTATATTTTACTTTATTAATTCTTTCATTCCATATTATCCATAATATACAAAACAATTTTTTATCCAGTTTATGTCATTTTGTTTAACATTTTCATAATGTCCATATTCAGTTGTGTCCATGTTAATACATTCAGTATTTCTCAATTCTTTTAAAATCCTTTATGTATTTCTTTCTAGAATTTAACTATCCTTTCACACTTTATAAAAACATTTTCAATTGTCTCTAATTTGCTACAATGTATACAGATTCTATATTTTATTGTTTTATATGGCATGTTTGCCTTAACTGGTAGTTTGCTTATTGATAACCTCCATAAAAAATCTGTATATTCTGCAGGTTTCTTGTATTTATTAATTCTCATTTTTACTGCTTTGGTTTTCTCTTCACTTGTTTGTTTCCAGACGTAAACATAATAAAATTTTTCCATGATATTCTCATACCATATCCTTCTATTTTTTTCTATCTTCCCTATATCAATTTTCCATAGCAGTATTTTTTCTTGATATAATTTCATGTCAATACAATAAGCTTTTTTACTTCTTTTCAAACATTCGAGCTTTTCCCAAATTGCTTTATGTTTCTCTTCAGTAATTCTTGTTAGTAACTTTTCCTTATCTTTCATGCTTACTAAAATTTTATACAAGTTTAGCAGGAAAATGTTTACAATTTGGTATATCAAGCTCATCCCTCCTTCTTTGCTACTTACGTAAAGTTTACCTCTTTTCACTGAGTTTAGTCTTGACCCCCAAATGAATATAAAAATTACATTCATTAAGTCTATTTCTAGTGTTAATCTAATCGTGCAAACATTAGCTAAATATATGATCTTGCTCAATATTATAGAGTTACTTAAATATGACTTTTTCTCTAATTTCTCCTAATCTTTTGGGTTTCTAATACTGTGACGGGAATGGGCCCCATTCCTAAGTCAAAGTATGATTAAAGTTCATGAAATTAGTATTGCTTCAGTCTTTGATGTCAGCCAAAAGTGCTCTTCGCAGCACCCACAATGTACCCAGTAATAACTCCTGCAATTTGTATGGGGTTACATGGATTGGTAACATATCTAAATATGATTGTAAATTCTTTTTTATAAGACTCATTGCCCCTACTACTATTGGAACTATCTGGGTATCTTTCTTCCACATTACTCTTGTTTCTACCTGCAGATCCTGGTATTTTATGACTTTGTGTCTCTCTGTAAGCAAGACACTATAGTCACTGAGTGTGGTGATTTCAATGATCAATGCTACTTTTGTCTTCTTTTCTTGGACCACTATATCCAGTTTTCTAACATCTATCTTTTGAACTGTTGGTAATAGGTGATCCATGTGATATAAACTTCATTTTCCATGATGCTTTGAGGCTCATGTTTCCACTGTTTTTCAGCCACTTCAATACCATAATGTTTGCACAATCCCCAGTGCAACAGTCTCTCCACATTATTATGCCTTTCAGTATACAGTCTTTCTGCCATTAGTGTGTCGCAACCACCATCAAGGTGTGTAACTGTTTCCAATTCGGTTTTACAAAACCTACATCTGTCTCTTTCTCCCACATGACTTTGTAAACCAGCGTGTACATAGCCCATTATCTTGGGCTGCCAATATTAACCTTTCATTTCTTGGTTTGAATTCGCCTCCCTTAACCATTCCTGCGTTCATTCTTGATCAACATGAGGCTGTTCCAGAAGTTTTTTATACTTACAGTTATATTTATATTTTTTCCACATTTCTTGCCTTCTCATCTGGTCCTTTACCTTATAGTCTTTCTTTTGTTTTTTGGCACATTCAGTTGCTGCTTGGTTTTTATCTATTTCTGGTTTGATTTCCGTTCCTGCTTGACGTTGATATGCTTCTGCTAAATTAAGCAGAGAAGTCATCTTAGATTTATTCTCCTCATGTTTCAAAACTTTTACTACATTTGGATCTTGTGAGGTCAGTAGATATGTATGGAGTCCCATGATTGCAGATCTGTAGATGTAATCAATTTCAAGGAGACCCATTCCTCCATTGAAATGGGGCATGTATAATCTTGGTATACATTGATGCTTATAAATCATTTGGTGAGCATGAAGCATCCTTCTTGCTTTAATATCTAGTTTATCCAACACTTTTTGGGCCAGTCAATCACTCCAAAAACTGTACGTTAGGACAGGAAGAGCAAATTGGTTTAAAGTTTGGATCTTGTTCCTAGACGTCAATGTTGTTCTCAGGATTAATATAAGTTTTCTAAAGTATTCCTTACTGAGTTTTATTCAAATGTGTTCATGTTTTATTGCTGATCCTTCATCAGTTACCAAGTATTTATACTTTCCCTCTTGCTCAAGTTCTTTTATATCACATTCTTGTCCCAAACTGATGTTTTCCTGGTGCTGCAGTTTTCCTGCTTTAAAGGTTGCTTTTGCACATTTATCAAGGCCAGATGACATTCTTATATCAACTGAAAAAGTTTTGACAACCTGCAGCTGTGCTTTCAGTTCTTCATCTGATGAGCTATATAGTTTTAAATCTTCAACAAAGAGAAGATGAAAAGTCATTAGACTGTTGTTTTCTAGATGCCAAATTGTAGTCATGGCCTAAGCTGTTAAGTAAACAGCTTAATGGATTAATGGCAAGGCAGAATAACAACGGTAACAGAGAATCACCCTGGAATATCCCCCTTTGGATTTTTATCCCTGGGATAATAATCTGTCCTTTATCATGGCTTAATTGCAAAGTGGTCTGCCATTGTTTCATGGTTACTGTAATGTAGTAAATCAGTGTAGGGTGTATCTTACACATTTTAAAGCACTCTTTTATCCATGAGTGTGGGATACTATCAAATGCTTTTTTTGTAGTCAATCCATGCCATACTTAGATTCTTCCCCTTTTTACAGTTCTCCACTATAACGTTATTTAACAACAAATGATCATTTGTTCCATATGACTTTCTTTTATTGCCCTTTTGTTCTACTGCCATAATTGAGTTTTTTTCTAAATGACTATTAACTCTGTTGGCGGCAATTCCCATGTATATTTTATATGTCATCAGAAGGCAAGTTATTGGTCTATAATTTTTAGGGTAGCTTGCAGGTTCACTCTTAAGTAAGAGCATTGTTTTGCTTGTTGTTAGCCAGTGTGGTGTCTGTTCGGGGTGCACATATAAATAGTTCTTATTCATGGCTAAATCCTCGTGCAAAGATGTTAATACTTTTAACCAAAAGTTAGGTACTATATCTTGGCCTGGGGTTTTCCAGTTAGAGGCTTTCCTCAACTTTGTTTCAATCTCTCTGGCTGTTTCTTCATCCCATTTCATATCCTGTACCTTTAAACTTCTTATTCTTTCTTTTACTTCTTCTATCCATTTAGCATTTTTGTTATGTTGCACAGGATCTTCATAGATACTTCTCCAAAATGTATCTACTTCCTCTTTTTTTAGCAGTCTTTCAATTCCTTTTACCTTATTTCCCAGTTCTCTATAAAACTTTTTTGGGTCATCAATAAATTGCTTATTTTGTAGTTTTCCTTATATTTATATGTGTATCTTGTAAGTTTTTCCACTTGTGCTGAGATTTTTAGTTTGTTATTTGCGATAGTGCATGATAGATCCTGGTCTGTTCTAATACTGTGCATTGCTTTAATTACATCTATCTTTCTTAGTATTTTTGTTGATCTTATTCCCTCTTCTATAATCTTCTAACAGTGACACTTCTTGTCTTAATTGCTTTATAGTTTTCTCTATTTGATACTTCCATGATGGTATTCGATTTCTCCCCTTCCTTTCCCTCACTACCCTGTGATCTTGTGGTAGAAATTTATCAGTTATTAATTTAGCAGCACAGTAGTATGTCCTGTTCACTTCTGTTATATCACATGGATTTCTATGGACAGTCCTAATTACTGCATTCATTTGTTTTATCAGACTTCTTACTTTCTGGGTTTTATTGACCTTCTGCAGTCCATTTCTCTCATTAATCTTAATATATTTATCCATGTCCATTAAATCAATCAACTCTTCTCTTAGCTCATTTTCTTTTAAACTGAGGGCACATCCCTTGTTTTCCGTTTCCTGCGGGCATTCTATAGAAAGTTCTATAGCATCTTCCTGTGGCACATTCTCTTCAATTTCATCCTGTGTCATCTGTTGCTCTGTCATATGGAAACTCACTGTCCTATCACTCCTCAACATTGACTGCATCAGAGTTTCCACAGTTTCCTGTTCCTTTCCTTGCTGTCTAGATTTAAGTGAACATTTGTACTGGTTTCCTGTGGAAGGCTCCAAAATATGTTGATATGGCACCTGACCAATTGCTTCCTGTTCCACTGGTTTCCCCTTAATTTGGATATCCATTGCTGTATCCTGTTGTGGTACTTTCTGCATTCAATTTTCTACACTGAATCCTTCTCTTTGCAGCTGCTCCATAACCTCGATTCCTGTTTATTTTACTTCTCTATTACTAATCTCTTTTTTTACTTTTCCTCTTAGTCTTCTTATTTTTTGTATTGCAAAGTTTTCCATATCCGGATTCCTTTGCCTGTATTTCTCTTCAAATATCTTTGGTGCTGCTCTTTTTGTACTGGTTAGTTTTGCTTTCTCCTTTGCATAAATATTACATCATATTAAATCTCTTTCCCTTTTCCATGTCCATATTTCTTCTTCACATGTCTCCTGATCTTCTTGCTTTTCCTTATTCTGGGGACTCACTCCATCATGTGTGATGTAGTCTGTGCTAGACCTTCTACATGAAATCCTTCACTTCCCAGGTACTCCATAACTTCCACTTCTATTTCTTTAACTTCTGCTTTACTAATCTTCTTTTCCACATTGCATCTTTGTGATATTATTTTTTTTGTGAAAATTTCCATATCTGGATGCCTTTGCCTGTATTTCTCTTCGAATATCTTTGAGACTACCTTCTGTATATTAGTTAACATGACTTTCTCCTTTGCATAAATATTGCACCATATCAAATCTGTCTTTCTTTCCCATGTCAATATTTCTTTTTTATATTTTTCAAATATCTGTAGGTTTTGTTGTTTATATTTTCCCACTTCCTCAGATGCTTCTTTTTCCAAACAGATCAAAGTTTCTTGATCTATATACTTTTTTTCCAAAATCTGTTGTATTAATGAATGAAAATTTTATTTGAATTTTCTGACAGTTTTTCCTGTGGAAGTATTTTTCTTTCTTCTAATTTCTCTCTTAATCATTTTGTATATCTTGTGTCTGGAAATTCTGGTCTTTTTGCATAATAGTAACAATACATAATTTCTTTCTTATCCTCAATAGTCCACTCTATCGTCTTTATGGCTCTTCTTTGGCCAATCAATTTTTGTGATTTTTGTGGACTGCTACTTCGTTCTATAACAGGACGACCAGCCTTCCCCTGGGCCTGGCCTGGCCCCATTGTCGGAATGTTTTCATATTTTGAGGATTCTCCACTGTCATTTTTTCCAGTCCTGGCACTAGTGTGCCTACCAGGATTGGACACTTTTTTTTTTATCCTGGATCTTGTGCACCTAGCTATCTTTTTTTGTTTTTGACTTACTTCTGTCCATGAGATATGCTATATAAATACATTCTATATATCAGTGTCTCCTTGGTGAAAATTTGTAAAAAAATGCTTTTTTCCTGTATGAAAGTCTGAATGTTCTCCAAAATATGCAAAGACCTCATATTTTAACTATAATATCTCAACATTGTTGATCCCTTAATTGTTCATTTCTGAAATCTATTCCTAAGATTTTTATTTCTACTTCATTAAATTTAATGCCTTGTATTTCTTCTAAAAAGGCATAATCCTTTACTTTTCTCTTTATTAATAGTCAGCCCTAGCATCTTCAATTCTTTATTAAGCACTTCTATAGCTATTTTCATCTATTCTTTATTCTTGACTGCTAATACTAAGTCATCTGCATATGAAAACATAAATGGAATCATAATACCTTCTGGTGTTTGGTATTTAGCTTTCTCTAATATCAAAGTAATCTTTGTGACCACTGCATTGATAACTAATGCAAATAAAATGCTGCTGGTTGGGCATCCTTGCATAATACCACTTTTTAATCTTATAATTTCGCTTAACCATTCATTTACTACCAATCTTTCTTTGTTTTCCCTATACACTGATTTCAGAATGTTTATTATTTCATTACTTATGTTATATTCTTCTAAAATTTCCCATAATGCTTTATGCTGTATTTTGTCAAAAGCTTTGTTAACATTTCCTATTAATATTTTCAATTCTGTTTTTCTACTTGTTATGTCATCTACCAATTCTCTTATTAATATTAGCAGTTCTTGACTTCCTTTGTTTTTAATTCCAAAGATTGTTTCAGATAACAGTTTATTAACTGTACTTGCTAATCTTTTCTCTATTATTCTAATAAAACTCTTATCATCTATATTACTTAGAACTAGTGGTCTCCAATTTTTATATATGTTTTTCTCCCTTTTTCCATATAATTTTCATTACACCTAATCATAATCTTCATCATTTATAACATTTTTCAAAGCATTCACTCATTACTATTAGAAAATATTCTTTTGCTATTCTTGCATGTTTTTGTACATTAAATATTCAAGTCCATCTATACATTTAGCTGATTCTACATTTACTATCTTAAGTACATTTTCAGATGTTACTATTGTAATCTTTTCTTCCACCCTTGTATTGTCTTCTTCAGTTAGCTTACTTAATTTCTATTTATCTTTTATTGTAACATCACATATTGAGAATGTCTCCACTATATATTCTTTGTTTTCATAATTCCTTCTTGTGTGTTTACTATAATACTTTTTCCATTTGTAATTCTCTTATTATCCTTGTGTTTTCTTTAACCATTTTGCTTAAGTATGGTACTACTTCTTCTTTCTTTCCTTGCAAAAAGTATCTTTGTTTAAACAACCGTTTTCTATTTTTTCTTGATTCATTTCATGCAACTTTCTTTCTCTTTGTATAAACTGTTCATTTGTTATGCTTTTAAATATTTGGTTACTAGTTTCTTATATATATCAAAATTCTATAGTCTTTCCAATTTTTGCCATCTTAATCCTTCTTTTCTATATTTTTCTTTTAGATTGATCCACCAACTTGTCCAGTCCTTGTAAAATTATGTCATGTTTACATGATCTTGCCATAATTGTTGTATTATATCCTTTGCATTTTTGTTCATTTTCTGACTCATTAATATTTTTTTACTCCTTTACCTATCTTTATGTATTTATTTTTCTTGTATCTCTATCCATATGGCTAAATGGTCTGAAAATCCTGTAATTTTATGCCCTTGATACAGTATACTGAAACTGTCTGAAACTATAAAATAATCACTTTTGTTTCTTAAATTACTTTTCTTTTATGTCCGCTTGTTATATATATATATATATATATATATATATATATATATATATATATATATATATATATATATATATATATATATATATATATATATTATGTTATGTTTAATCATATCTAGGATTATCATAGGATCATGGGATCATAGGTGGTTACTAGGCTAATGGCCCTGGGGGCCTAACAAGCCTAGCCAAGAGTTTATCCCCAGAAAGAGACCTCATTACTTTAATATCTGCGCCTTCTTTTCATCTGTGTCTTAAATCACAATTGAAGTCCCCATTACTATTGCTTCCATGTTTTAACTTACATGATCCAGTATTTTTCTGAACACAATTTCTCTTTGTTTCTGTAAGGTATATACATACAGCGTAATTACTCTATAAAGATGATTTTCATATTTTATATCTAGTATTACTATTCTCCCATTGAGTACTATTGTATAATCTAATATATCTATCCATTCTTTGCATAGGATTTCTATACCAGAGCATTTTTCATTACCATTCAAATAACTTTGCCTTCCCATAATCCATTTATTTGCTCTCTGTCTTTGTCTGTTGTTATTCTGATATCTGTAAGTGCTATGATATCCATATCTAATGTTTTACACCATTCTAATACTCCTATCCAATGATAAATATTCTTCATGCTGGATATTAATGGCAAAGATTTTCACTTTAATGAATGAATTTCATTTTCATCCTTTTCCTTTTTTGGTTTCTCTTATAGTTACATTTTTGAACTTGCATTTTCTGTCTTTTACTCTTTTACCTATAGAACCTCTTTTGCTTCTAACATTTACCTATTTACTTTCTCCTTCATCACTCGTATTACTTATTTCTTCTTCCTCATTTGTTTTCTTATCTTTTACTTCATCCATGCTCACTCTTGCATCCATTGTTACTTTGATTTCATTCATTTGTTCATTATGCACTATAGTGTCTGATGTAATTTTCACCTTTTCTTGTTCCTGTACTAATGTTGTTTCTTGTGTTTGTTTCTCTACTTCTGTACAATCCATCCAAGAATGAGATACCTTTTCACATTTTATATACTTTTGTTCACTTTTCTTTTCTTCATGACCCATTTTTCCACATAAAAAACATTTTCTTTTACCACAGTTATTAATTAAATGATCATCCTTGCCACACAAAAATCATGTCTTGGGTTGTCCTCAATATCTCACCATGCCTTTGTTTTCATCAATATTAATTATATTTGGTAAATGTACAATTTATTTTCATCTTGCATTTTCAGTATTGCACCACATTCCCAACCCCCAGTCCATAAGCCTCTATTATCGTATATTTTTGTTACATGTATAACATCTCTAAATATTATTTTTAAATCATCTCTTTCAATTTCAGTTCTAAAATTGCACAAACACTTTCTTCATGGCTTCTCTATTAAAAGCCTGTATTACGTATAAGTTCAAAGGATAAATGTCTTTTCTTTTGTTATATTGCTGTTAACATTTTTCCATGTTTTGAGTCTCTTTGAAAAAATGTCACAAAATGTGACCTTAGTAATACAAATACAGACTCTTACCTCTCTGGGTTCTATCCCCAGTGGTGGTATGATGCTGTCCATACCTCATACCTGTCCAATTACTATTCTGTCTTGATGCTTATCATCACACAAAATTTTCTTTTAATTTCTGCCTTTTTTCCTTATCTTCTTTCCCCTTCTCTCACTGTCTGCACATACAATTTCTTTTCTTCTTTTTTCTCTTGTGAATTTTCATTCTCTTGAACCCTGTTCATTATCTCTCTCCATGATGCTGCTTTTTCAACCTCCAGTTTGCTTTACTCTATCAATTCTTTTAGGTAGACATACTGCATCCCTCCTGATTGTAGGGTTGTAATAACAAACTCTTTTGTTAAAATATCTGTTGAAAACAGTCCATTTGAAGATGTCCTCAGAATCCAGCATTGTACCATTTTCTGCATGTTTTTTCTCTCCTATTGTTTTGTTTGCATCGCCGCTACCATTCTCCTCTTTTCTTGCCTCTTCCAACTCCTTTTCCATTATGTTAGCGTCCACAGCTGTTCAGTTAACAGCACTTTTATTTTCCATAGTAACCATCATGCTCTCTTTCTCCTCTATGCTTCTTGCTTCTCTGAGCCGCCTTTGCTCTAAGAACGAAAGACAGGAAATGCCACACTGAATTGTGTCCCCATATAATCGCTCGTACGAAGAGTAGAGGAAGTTCTCTGATGTCCTGTCTAAATTTCCCCTTGTAGTATAAGTATCACCTTGGATCTCCCCTGTAAAGAGGCTTCTAGCCTAGTAGGATTAATCCAGTCAACAAAGGATAAATAAACCCAAATATTACATTTCATCACATCTAATATTTGACTTAAACTTTAGATAAATGCATGAATTATTGATATAAATAAAAAATAATAATTCTGAATGAGAATTGCACTATTTTAAAAATAAGTTGTCAGAACAAAGACAGTAACATTTTACTTTTTGAAAAAATAGACATGAAAATGTCTTATGCTCCCATCTACCCATGACAATGTCTGCATAGCTCTGGGCATTATTCTTCCCATTGCAACTCCTGTTTTTTTGTCTGTATAGTATCTTATCAAACATAAAAAAAATATTTCTAAAACTAAAAATAACATAGTAGTAATAACCAAAATTTTTTCCCTTACTGAAATTCTGATGTTCTGACAACTACCATTCTGCAAAACCTAGTTCACGGGGTATAACAGAATAAAATGAAATAATGTCCATCATTATCAGAATATTCTCACACTCTAAAAATGTTTTAACTTTTGATAAAAAAAGTCAAATGAATCTTTAAAGTATGTATTTAACCTTGACACCACAGTTTTAGTCTAGACACTAACCACAGAGCTATCATCTCAGTTTTGCAGCAAGATGCACCAACAATAGGTCTGAATGGAGAAATTTCAGTATTCACATAAACTTTAGGAATGTCAAAATCACTGTAGTCTTAGAATGCTTAAAACAACAAAAGTCAAAATTTTGTTTTATGAAGTTATACTGGACCCATACAAATCTGCCAGATCTATATCAATAAATTTAAATGCCAGTTTAATCTCTCTGACTTGCTAACACCAGTGGCAGTGGGGAGCTTAGAGCAGCCTATCTATCCCTGGAGGAGTGTTCCCAGCACAAGAATCTGGTAGTCTATTGGCCGTTTTGGGCCAAATTCTAGCTCTTTCAAGTCCCCCTGTATAAAACCCGCTTTGGCACGTTTTTTGCACTTGTTACTACTCAGCCAAGCTCCTCGTGGTCCTGCAGAGTAGTGCTAGCAGCAGAGAGGCTAAAAGAGTGACTGCTAACCTGATAAAAGTGTTTTCCTGCTACTACCTGGGTGACTATCTGATCTAGCTAAACTGCAAGTATTTCTGCATTCTTGAACTGTTTTAAACTGTTTAAAGTTGTTTTTGCACCTGCACTTTTAAAGTTTGTCCTGTTTGTTGCATTTACCTGTTGAGGCTACACACTCAAGTGCATTAGCCTGTGTTACATATTTATTGCATTTTCCTGCTGTTTGCTGCAAAAAAGAAAAAAAAATTATCCTTGTTTCCTGTCTTTCCTGACCTAGAGTAGTCCAAATACAGGCTTTGCTGTATTCTGGACTTTTGGAAAGTTCCTGTCTTGCCCATTTCCTTTCTTGGATAAAGGGAGGCTTCTTTGTTCACCAGTGGCAGTGGGGAGCTTAGAGCAGCCTATCTATCCCTGGAGGAGTGTTCCCAGCACAAGAATCTGGTAGTCTATTGGCCGTTTTGGGCCAATTTCTAGCTCTTTCAAGTCCCCCTGTATAAAACCCACTTTGGCGTGGTGTTTGCGGTTGTTACTACTCAGCCAAGCTCCTTGTGGTTCTGCAGAGTGGTGCTAGTAGCAGAGAGGCTAAAAGAGCAACTGCTAACAAGATAAAAGTGTTTTTTTTTGCTGCTACTACCTGGGCGACTGTCCGATCTAGCTAAACTGCAAGTATTTCTGCTTCTTGAACTGTTTTAAACTGTTTAAAGTTGTTTTTGCACCTGCACTTTTAAAGTTTGCCCTGTTTATTGCATTTACCTGTTGAGGCACACATTCAAGTGCGCTAGCCTGTGTTACATATTTATTGCATTTTCCTGCTGTTTGTTGCAAAAAAAGAAAAAAAAAAAAAAAAAAAAAAATTATCCTTGTTTCCCGTCTTTCCTGACCTAGAGTAGTCCAAATACAGGCTTTGCTGTATTCTGGACTTTTGGAAAGTTCCTGTGTTGCCCATTTCCTTTCTTGGATAAAGGGAGGCTTCTTTGTTCACCAGTGGCAGTGGGGAGCTTAGAGCAGCCTATCTATCCCTGGAGGAGTGTTCCCAGCACAAGAATCTGGTAGTCTATTGGCCATTTTGGGCCAATTTCTAGCTCTTTCAAGTCCCCCCTGTATAAAACCCGCTTTAGCGTGGCTTTGCGCGATTTTGCGCATAGCGCAGCATCGGGCAACGCCGCTTAATTGGGTTTAAACCATTCTCGGCTCCACAAAGTCTGCTCTTCACTTTTTCCCTTAGAACTGATCTAGTTCTCATAATAAACACCCTATTCCTACTCTAAAGCTGGCACTTGCACACTAAAGCAATTATATAAGTCAGCACTAAAAAATTAAAAGCACTACACCCTCACAAACTCCCCTTGAGTACCTTGTTCCCCATTGGCCCTTTTTTCAATTATAAAGAAATTCCCAATACTATTCTAGCATGTCCAAAGGTCAGTTGTCAATCTCCTCTCTGGTCCAGCTGGTGAATCTGAGAATCTTGAGGCAATGTTACAACTGCCTCATGTACACAGACAACCCTCTCCTCCTCCCAACAAATTCCAACACATGTGAGAGATGCAACCATATAGCCAAACTGGAGGCTAAGCTCTCTCAACTCAGTACTGGCGTAACCAGTCAGAAGGAGAAGGAAACCACACTCACTACAATTCCAGTCTCACATAGACCTACCACGACAGCAAACCAAACACATAAACACACAAAAACATACTCGGAGGCTCTAAATAAAAATCTGCCTAAGCAAAAGAGACCTTTAAAGCAGACACCCAAGCAACCGCTACCCCAAAACAAAACACGTGCAGCACATAGCTCACAAAGCCAGTGTGCCGAACAGTCACAGCCCTTAAGGCTAAACAACACACCTGATACACTTGTAATAGGTGACTCTATCATCAGGAACACTGATGTCTCGCTCACTAGGCTGAACAAGGAGAAGATCACGGTGAGCTGCCTGTCGGGCGCTAGGATCCGACACATAACACAAGCACTCAGGTCACTCCAAGGCAAGTACAAATATGACTCAGTCATTGTCCATGCTGGTGTGAATGACCTGAGACATACCTCCCTGGACTACATGAAAAGAGACATAGAGGAGCTCTCTGAGCATGTAGCCCAGGCCAGTATTACCCTGACCTTGAGTAGCATCTTACACTCACCAAGAATGATGCCACAATATGAAGACAAGATGATCAATTTCAACAATTGGCTTAAGTATTGGTGTCATTCAAAGGGGATCCAATGCCTGTCAGCCTGGGATGACATGCTCGACAAGCCACGATGCTTCACTAGGGACGGCTTGCACCTGTCACCCCTGGGCTTTCGGATATTGGAAAAGGCTCTTGCCACCCCCATAGTGCCTTTTTTAGGCAAGGCTCAAAAGACAAACCCACCTCCATAGGTATCACAAGGGATAAGAAACTAAGAGTAATGCTACTCAATTCCAGAAGTCTAAACCTCAAGATGCACGCACTCAAAACTCTTCTTAGCATGGAGAACATCGATATCTGTGCAGTAACAGAAACCTGGTTCAAGGCTCCCGAGAGCACCCCAGCACTACCAGGTTATACCTCATACCATGTTTTTCGGCCCCAAAACTTGGACCGAACCACAAAAGGAGGGGGAGTATCAATATTCATCAAAGATACCCACACCTCCAGGTTGGTGGCACAGCACGAAGCATCAGAGACTATCCATGTGCAACTAACAGTGGGTAAAACTGCCTTCCAGTTTATAGCCTGCTACAGACCACCCTCCCAAACCCAGGAACCCCACTCGGCCTTCCTGAGAACACTGGAAAATATGAAGGTCTCTCCAAATACCATTATATTGGGCGACTTCAACTACCCAAACATAGACTGGGAGCATTACTCTAGCTCCAACACCCTAGCCCAAAGGTTCCTAGAATTTATAAACTCAAATGCTATGGAACAGCTTGTTACCACTCCCACAAGAGGGGAAAACATACTGGACCTGATCATCACCAACATGGGGACTCTATGCTCCAGACCAGAAGTGTATCCCTCACTGGTAAGATCAGACCATAAACTAATCTCACTAGATATTCACATCCCGACCCCAGCCCCTGTCCAGAAAACCACAGTGAAAAACTTCTCTAAAGCAAATTTCACACTCCTCAAAACCGAGGTGGAATCCTTCAAAGCCCTCAGGCCTGTGGAAAATAAGGCCCAGACCGCAGAATCCTTTATAAAAGCATTCTATGAACACCTTCAGGAATGCATGGATCATGCAATCCCAAACAAAACCAAGACCCAATCCTCCAAAGGCAGGCGTCCTGTCTGGTGGACCCCAGCCATAAACAAACTATACAATAGAAGGAGGAAGCTACTACATGATAGAGCAAAATCCCAAAAAGGGAAGGCATCTCTGATCAGTATTAGCAAAAAACTACGGGCACTCATAAAATCGTCTAGGGCCAGCTTCGAGAGAAAAATTGCACAGGACACTAAGGATAATCACAAGGCTTTCTTAAGTTATGTTAGAAACCTGGGTGGGAATTCCCAGATATGCTCAGAATTAGTCCAAAATGACAAAAAATACACAGAACCCACAGACATTGTCAACATCCTAGCTGACAGGTTCAGCGCAAACTTCTCCCCACCTTCCCCACCAAAAGGGCAAATATCTATCCCAGCTGAGTGCTGCCCCCCTGACATCTCAGATGCTCAGGTAAGAGCTGCCCTCTCCAAAGCAAAAAACACAGCATCAATGGGACCAGACGGTGTCCCGGGCTGCATCCTACATGAACTCCAAGAAGAGCTAAACCCAAACATAAAACTACTGTTCAATCTCAGCCTTACTACAGGATATGTACCCAAAGAGTAGCGTACAGCAACAGTGGTCCCTCTCCACAAAGGTGGTGCCTCAACGGATCCTGGAAACTATAGCCCCATAAGCCTGACTAGCTTGGTCTGCAAAGCTATGGAAAGGATCATCATGGTCCTCATAAATAAAGATATTGGGGACCTACAGACACTGGATCCTACCCAGTTCGGCTTTGTTAAGGGCAGATCCTGCCTCTTAAACCTGGTCGATTTCTTTGAAACAGTCACCAAGGCCATTGACGAGGGGAAGGTGGTCCACACAGCCTACATGGACCTCGCAAAAGCCTTCAATACTATACCCCACTCGGGCATTATAGATAAGCTCACCAGCTTAAACAAAAACCCCTATGTCACTAGATGGGTTGCAAACTGGCTCAAGGACAGAATCCACATGGTTAGAATTGCTGGAGCCATGTCAGACTCCAAACCAGTTACAAGTGGCATCCCACAAGACTCAGTCCTGGGACCTCTCTTGTTCGGTATATATTTCTCGGAGGTACAGGCCAACATGGAAGGACTGTGGCTGACCAAGTTCACAGATGACTGCAAACTGGACGCCATAATCGACTCTCCAGCCAACACAAGCATCCTACAAAAGGGCCTCATAGAAACAGACAACTGGTGCCAGAGCCATGGCCTCAAGCTAAACGCCAAATAGTGTATAGTCATCCCCTTTGGCAAAAACAAAGTGCCCACAAATTACCACATAGATGGTAATCCATTAAGTACGGAAGAAGTAATTAGGGACCTGGGGACCCAAGTTGATAGCAATCTCTCATTCGACAACCACGTGGCCAAAGTGGTTAGAAAATCATTTTATATAGCCCACCTAATCTTGAAGGGATTCGCATCTAGATCAGGGGATGTCATCGTGCCTCTTTATTCATCCCTCATTAGGCCCATAATTGAGTACAATGCCCCTTTTGGGATGTACCTTACCAGACACCTGCAGCAACTGGAAAGACCCCAAAAGTACCTCACCAAGAGGATCAAAGGGCTCAAACAGATGCCATATGCTGCCCGGTTAAAGAAACTCCAGCTCTACTCAGTGGCATACCGCCTGCTCAGAGGCGATCTGTGCCTGACGTATAAAGCCATGTCCAACCCGGAATTAATGGACATGCTGCACCTCAGAAAATCCAAATCCCATCGAGCTACGCGCTCAAGAGACTTGAACCTCAGCACTGAAATAAATAGGACATGCTGGAGGGACAGATTCATAACCCAGAGGCTCCCTTCACTCTGGAATAAAATCCCAGTCCAGGTTAGGCAGAGTCCCTCATTGACTCTCTTCAAGAGGAATCTTGATGAGTGGATGGGAGATCGTAGATTTACTCCGGGTATCACTTCTGTGTCACTGTTAGACAGATGCACAGTATACTAACCTCGAAAAAGGGCATAGCAAAATTCATTTTAAAATGGGTGGCAAAAGCCAAACACACTCTGGCTAGGCTTGTAAATGCCCTAGGGCAGATAGCCTAGTATGAACCTATGAACCTATGAACCTAAGAAGTAATTGTCTCTTAATTGCAGCATTTCTTCATTTCTCACAGCAACAAGGGTGCCATTCTTGTCTGCCTTTATATAGCTGTAGTTACCTTTTTTCTTATAATTTCTTCCATGTAACTCTTTCTGAAATAGATAAGTTGAGGAACGTCTATGTTTTCCTTTTATTATTAGCCAGGAATGCATTTCTTTCTTTTTTAAACACCTTTATTGAATTATCACTTGTGAGATAGGTACATTTACATTGATATAAAAGTAATCAAACTGTATTAACAAGTTAAAATTAACAAACATTATGCGTCACATGTATTGCTATATATCATATAACCTAAGCAACATTATATAAATGATTCAATTCCCACCCTCTATTTTTTTAAACAAGAAACATCTTTATTAAACCATCATGACATAGGCAATCATACATTTATATAAATTAGAACAAACCACACTGACACAATCCTAATCGCAAGCATTTTACATCACAAACCATACTGACACAGTCCTAGTTGCAAACATTATACCTCATTTATAATCTACCTAATTGTTTTCAGTCAGACATTACATAGCACACTTAAATCCTGCCTTCTTTTAAACTTCATTCCTCCCTGTATGTATTGTTCCCACAATTCCCATTTTTCCTATGGAGTTTGCACCTACCTTTTTCTAAAGATCTCAGTTCCAGTTGTTTTATCTCTGTTACTATATTCACTACTTCTAATATAGTTGGCTTAGATTTTGATTTCCATTTTCTAGTAACAGTTTTTTTGGCAGCCACCATAATTAGAGATGGCAAGGCCTTACTATGTCTAGGCAATTCTGATTCTGCATCATAGCTCAGAGAAATCATCTCCCACATCAGACCAATCTGCCCTCCCAGCATCTCTGCCAGTGCATCCCGCAGGGAATCCTTAAAGTCCGTCAATTCACTGCACTCCCAGAAAATATGTTCCCAATTATTTCTTTCTTCCCTATCACACCTCCAAGATTTGCTATCTACCCAGTAATGCATTTCTAATATCCTTCTTGCAGGTGCTTTCAAAAAGTACCAAAGTACTATTCATATTTTGACAAACATTTTTCTTAAATTTTATCTTCATTGTTCATATAATAATTTTTTGTCTTAAAAAGTTCAAATTCAATTTAATAAAAAATCAAAGTCTCCTGCAAATAATAAACCAGTTATGATTGGAGACCCAGTCACAATCCTCTATATTGTATATGTTTTATGTATGTATATACAAATGCAAATAGGGCGGCCACGGTGGTGCAGCAGTTAGCGTTGCTGCCTCACAGCAAGAGGTTCTCCAGTTCAGTCCTTAGCTGGGGTGCCTTCTGTGTGGAGTCTGCATGTCCTCCATGTGGTTGCGTGGGTTTCCTCTGGGTGCTCCGGTTTCCTCCCACACCCTAAAGACATGCTGTAGGTAGATTGGGCACTCTAAATTGCCCCTAGGTGTGAGTGCATGTGTGCATGTGTGTGCCTTCTCTGGAAGGTTGGGCACTGGGCTGCCAACTCGACAGTGTAAAACTCCATTGCCAATCATGAGCGGACAGGTGAGCTGCTGTGGTGACCCCTAACTGGGAAAAGCTGAAAGAAGAAGATACAAATGCAGAAACACATAGATATATTTTATACACACATATAGATAGGCAGGTAGAATTATATGCATACATTATTCATGTGTGTGTATAAATATAAAAACAATATCACATGTATAGGTTCATATGTTCATAGGTGTTTACTAGGCTAATGGCCACAAGGGCCTTTTTAAGGCTAGCAATGCATCCCAAATCTCTGACTCTCTCATACTGGATATATACTAATATCCATTTAGCACATAACCCAGTAGAGATTATCACACTTGTACAATTGCATGATGTTTCACTCTACAAACATTTTAGGTGGCTTTGCCCCCCTGTTCCACCGTACTAATGCCTGCAGTCCTGCTCTTGCTCCTAACCTCATCCGTACATATTACCATAAGAAATCTCTTCTTGAAACACCACCGATATTCAGACAAGTTATGCCTGATGGCACTGTTAATTTGTTTTAAATTGCATGTTATGCCCAAGTTAAACTGATCTCAAAAGGAAACCAGTTGTCTTTTTTTAAATTAGTTTAATATGGGATTTGTTTTTTTGCCAGTATTATGTATTCAGGATTTTAATTTGTCAGTATAAGTTCATTTCAGTCTTTTGGCTTCGGTATTTAGTCATGTCAGTATTCTAAAATATGGTCTTACATAATGGACATAGCAGCTTCTTTTTGGTCTTCTACTATCTTAAAAAAAAAAAAAAACAGAACAGATTAGCCTCATCCAATGACACGTTTAACTACCTCACCAAATTTCTCAAACCTATGAACTATGATTTACCTTGGGTCTATATTATAAAGCCAAAAGCTCTAAAGAGCGAATACAAGTACATTGACACATAAAGAGCGATGTACAAAAATAGCGAAACACGTATTTAGCGAAAATCCAAACACCAAAAGTGTTTATTTAAACAACAGTGCCATACAGGTATACGTAAATTAACTAAATAAAACTAAAATAATACACTTTTGCAGGGGGGAAAGCCTCCTGCACCCCACCATGTGGGGCGGCTGTGCCCCCACACCCCCCCACTTTTCATGAACGCCAAGGTGCCAGCTCGACATTCAACCTTCAACGAAGGCATGCCCATTTACGCATGTCTTTTGAATGCCCACCCCAACTGCGGGGAGGACATGCAGCACTCATCGCTATCCAGCCGAGAATCGAACGGGAGAACCTCTTGCTGTGAGGCAACAATGCAACCACTGCACCACCGCGGAAGTCCAAGACTGCACTACAGTGGGGAAAAGGATATATTTCTTTATCCCCAGTATAGCGCTGCTGGCCAAACAAATATGTTCGATGTTCTGATTTTTGCTAAATATGCCTTTCGCTATAATAGTACATCGATCTTTATGTGTCGACGTACATGTATTTGCTCTTTAGAGCTTTTGGCTTTATAATATAGACCCATTTACCTTCACACTGCCTCATTTAGTAGGAATGTTTTACTAAGCAACACAGCTGTTTTTGGGATCCTAGCGATCACTCCTAACTTTTTTTGGAGTTACAGCATGCCCTCGTCTTCATCTTCCTACTCCACTTGTTGAATTGCTGCTTGACAACATTCCTTCATATAGGGGCCCTTCACATTTTTAATATTGTTTATGTTTCATTATTTGGTATTGTGTTATTTCTTACAATAATGTATTAACTAAATAAATGAATGTTTATTTTTACAATTCTCTGCCATATCACTGTTCAATTAATTTTTATTTTATCTTCAGTTGTTCAACATATTATTTTAGCAGGTCTATATTTTCTTTACCTGACCCCTTTCCATAAGTTCCCCACCTTATATCTACTCCCAGTTGTAGCTTTTCAATTTCCTGCTTTATCAACATATGACATCCATAGACGTTTTCCTTAACTGGCCCTTTTGGGTATGATTCTGATTCCGTATCATGCCGTATAGTCTGTCTTGTCCAATATACTTTAATCCATGCTAAGCCTTGTTAGAGCTGCATTTCTTTAATTTGATGACCTTTAGTGCTGTTCTTTTACCAGTTACACAGATGATTACCATCAAAGAGCTTACACTTTTGGCAAACCCTTCTGTGTTATTTCAGTTTTTATTACAATGCACATCTGCATTACTAATTATATCACTAAATGTTTAGCTGTTTTATCTCTTTCACTGTAAGGAACCTATATAAAGGAATAGATTATATTGTGAAATTAATCACAGCATGCCTATAAGTACAATTTTAATAAATGTAATAATCAGTTATCTGCTGAATGAGGAAATGTGAATAATTCCAAGGTAATGAAATTTGAAAAGATTAGATGTTGATAGCTGTTGTTTAATTTAGAATGACGACTGTAGATCAGTGTCAGAGAACTATTAATAGATGTGCAGACAGCTAAGAACATCTGTCTTTTTCATATTTCATCTGCTTTGAGATGTGATGAAGGTGGGGATCATTCTGACCAAAAACAGACGGGTTGACAGATGGGTGGGCATATAAGCAGAAGAGCAGGCAGCTGGCCATAGACAGATATCTGCAGGGGGCATAAATGCTCTACTCCAGTAGAACTGAAGCTTGCAAAGACACAGGGGGTACAATGTGAACAGCTACTTATAGATCTAAATTATGAAGTAGAAAATTTTGTTTGTTAATTCACATTATTACTGCAGAGTGTTTTCCTCTGTGATACAGCTGTCAGGTGTTTTTTGAAGTATTCCTGCAGGCATGAGTTTGAGGGACACACCATATACTGATTAGCAGAAAAGCATCAGCTCTAGTTCATTGCTGTTTGTCTGATCATCTTGGGTACAGTGATTTGTCCACCATATTTTAACTTCTTTCTTACTCATTTCTAGTGAAATATATCTATTAAGGATGGAACCGACAACAGAATGAACTAAAGTGAGAGTTAAAAGCAATGCAATGGATTTAAACTATAATTAATTATAATTAAGGTATACATACACACACACACACATACAAACATAGGCACAGATAGAGAGATAACACACACAGGCACATACACACATTAAAATTTGCCCAGCATTTTCTTTTCTGACTGATTTTGCCTCACATGTCTCATTGTGATCAAATGAATAAAAAAGTTAAGACAGTGCAAGGCATTGTAACCTTTCCCCATGCCTTTCAACTATCCCTAATTTTGTTATGTCCCTTGCAAGTATTCAGTTTTCTTTTAAATCACTGAAGATTTTTGTCAGTCAATGAAGTCAGACATTACAGTTTCATAATTATTATTGTTCAGAAAATGAATATTGATGGAAAACTTGCTCATTTTTCCTTAAATGATAAAAACTGCAACTGATTTTAAGTCTTTTTCTCTTGTATTGTTGGCTTTATCTATAATTTCAAGAGCCAAGAAATTGACAACTGTGTGCTCAGCCCCCTTCTCTCTCTCTTTCTTTCTCCTTTCTGTTTTTCTCTGTCTGTCTCTTACACACACACACACACACACACACACACACACACACACACACACACACACACACACACACACACACACTTTTTTTTACTTGTTTCTTTTTACATTTTTAAACAGTAAAGCTACATTTAGTGAGCATAAAAATGATATCCATTTGCTTTTTTAGTCTGTGCTTCATGGCACCTTAATATGCTACTGTAAAGAGGCAGACTGGTATATGTATGTTAATACCCTGTTGGAGAATGTTCATCCTCCAATATGGTGTTAGTGTACATTTCACCAACTATCTAAATTATTTTGTTGTTGCATATAAGACACAGATAAATATGAAATAAATATGTTGCTAGAATTATATATGGGTCTCTGGCATAATGTTCACTTCATTAAATATGCTTTTTGTATGTTGAGCATGTCAAACATATATTTGGTTGAATGCACAGGTTTATGGAGGTAAGTGTGGGTTTTTACATTTGGGGTAGGAGTCTGTGTGTTTCTGACTGTGTTTAACTTAAGGTATGTGTTAATTAAGGGAATTGTTTGCAGGAGTGTTTCTGCTAATGTTTGTGTTAGAGTTACATTACTCATTAAGATGGGTGACAGGTGCATGTGTGTGTGTGTGTGTGTGTGTGTGTGTGTGTGTGTGTGTGTGTGTGTGTGTGTGTGTGTGTGTGTGTGTGTGTGTGTGTCTGAGTTTGTATGTACTCTGTGTATGAACTGTTATGTGTAGTAGTGGTATTATCAGAAAATTGTTTTCTAAGAAAAGGTGTAAGGGTGAGGTTAAGGCAAGGGTGGGGTTAGGGTCAGAATGTATTAGTAAGGTGGAGCAAATGGGGTGTATTTGCCTTCTTGTTTAAACTTTTGGAAAAACACAAACCAACCAACAACTTTATGCACATCTTTCTTCTGTGACCTAGTGTCAGACATCTAGCATGTTTTTTGCCTGTTTGTATGAGCTTTATTCTGTAGTCCTAGGTTATATTTCCAGAGTCTTCACTTGCCAGCTGTGTGAATCTTAGCAATTCTTTTAAGCAGACCTTGCTCCTGAATTGTCCTTGTCAAGATGCAATTGCACCTAATGGGTCCACCTTTTCAACAAAAGAAAAAATGTGGCATACAGCTTTGATCAAGACGACTAAATCTTTATCATTCTGGGAAAAGGACACCACATTGGGCCCCTTACCCTTGATCTGTCTCAGGTTTTTAATATAGTCTTCCATCCCATTCTGCTTAGCAAACTATCTAATCTTTTGGCATTTTAATTGGAGTGGACCAGTTATTATTTTCTTGGTAGTTAGAGTGGTTCAGTGGAAATCTGACTTCTTGACTCTTGTGGTACAGGGATTACCTTGAGGTTGGGAACAGGAGGTCTAATGGACACCTGCCATCTTAACCTTCAAGTGTGCCAAGACACGTGTCTCTCATGGATATGTACTGGAGCCTTTGACAAGTGCAGCTGAAGCTAGTCCATCCTTATGCTGATGATATAGTCTACTAACATTAACCCCAAACATTAACAATGTTAGCAAAGGGCTTCTGCAGGCTGGACACATTGTTTTGCTGCACTATATTTATCCTCTGTATTAGCAAAATCAATGTTGTTCTACAGGGAGGAGAACCCCTGACAAATGTATACGCCAAATGAATGTCATGCACTACACTGGTTAAGCATGCTTACAGAAAATACCCTTATCATAAAGTACAATGCCTTGTGACTATTAGTAAGGCAAGTGAACATCTGGGAGTACTCTACAGATTAATAGTTTACTGACAGGTGACATGTGATGAAAGGATCATAGAAGGTTACTAGGCTAATGGCCCTAGAGGCTTTTTAAGCTTAGCCATTAATGTCCCAGTTTTCCCAATTATCAATGCCCATGGGCTAGAATGGCTTTGAGATATGACTGTGCCTTAGGGCATGCCCCTGTCCATAAGGGCCACAGATGACAAGCCAGGGGTGAATTTGCAGTTTCCCATCTGTTGGCATTGTGAAGAGCTCTGTTTCATATGAATGGGGAGTCTGTTCCAGAGAAGGGTTAATCTCTGAGACACATAGCTTCCCTAGACAAGGTTTAGATCCTTTGATTGGGTAATTCTAGTATAGTTTGTTTTGCGAATGTGTAGCAGATCCATCAGAGCTGGATATGAGAATGACTTGTAGGATAGGCAGAGATCACCTCTCAGTAATCTGTAGGAGACCAAGTACATGGATAGGGCTTTGAGGCGGTCCACATACAACATATTATTTACACCCTGTATTCTTTTAGTGAGGAACCTCTGTGGCCATTCTAGCTGTTGCAAATGCCCAGTCAGGTACTGCTGATGGGTGCCTTGTACTCAATTATTGGTCTATTGAGGGCTGAGTATAATGGGACAATAAAGCCTGTCTGGAGGCTGTGGTTGAATAGAGATTCTAGTGAGCCTGACAAGGTCATGTTTCAAGTTATTTAGGCGGCATCTTGGGATATTATCAGGACCCATTGATGCAGTGTTTTTACCTCTGGAGAGTGCTGTGAGGACCTGTTCTTAAGTGATAGGTGGGGAGAAGTTCTACAGGCTATTTCCCTGGGGTCTATATTATAACATCAAAGTCTTAAAACTTTGAATGTTATAATATCGAACCATTTTGATCGAAAGACTATAACATCGAACACTCAGAATAGCGGATTTTTTTCCCAGGGAAAAAATTTGCTGTTCCGACAAACATATACACAACACAAGCACACCAAAATAAATAATCCACACATACACTTCACAAAACCCTACACTAAACCATACATACACTACTAGCTATCCACTTACTTTAACCCAACCCTAACTCTAAGGTCCGTAACTACCGCACACTCACCTTGCCTGGTCCCTAACCCTAAGGTCCCTAACTATCGCATGCTCACCTTACCCACTCCCTAAGCCTAAATTCCCTATCGCACACTCACCTTACTCGCTCCCTAACCCTAAGGTCCCTATCGCCCACTCACCTTACCCACTCCCAAACCCTAAGGTCCCTATCACGCACTCACCTTACCCGCTCCCAAATCCTAAGATCCCTATCGCACACTCACCTTACCCGCTCCCCAAATATCACACACTCACCTTTACCCAATCTGTTCGCACACTTACCTTAGCCCGGTCTGTAACCTTCGTTCCACAGTCGAGGAAATAGCGAAGCTGCAGAAACAGCCCACCGAATACTTTCCCTAGGAAAGTATTCGATATTCTGCAGCTTCGCTATTTACAGCGTTCAGTGCATAGGGTTCGATATTATAACATTCAAAGTTTTAAGACTTAGATGTTATACTATAGACCCATTTCCTGGGGGGACTGGGGGTGAAGGGGGGTTAAATTGGACTTAAATTTATTGGGCAGCAAATTTGCTATTAGCCCCCTGGTTTGGTATAGGAAGTTCCATTTACTATTAGTTCAGCACACTGTTTGGTGTTCCCTTTAAGGTTGCGTACATAACTGAAAAATGTCTTATGGTTATCCTTAGCCTGACAGGCTGTTTTTGCCTAAAAGTTGGCTTTGATATACTTGATTAGTCCCCTGGGTTGTTTGTTGAGATGGATGAGGGATTTTTTGTCTTTTGGGTGTAGCCCTTCTTATTTTTGGACAGGATTTTTTTCTTTTGTTGTACAATCTATTTATACTAGGGGTCCAGCTAGGGGCTTGTTTTGGAGTTTGTCCTAAGTTTATTTCTGTTTGGTACTGCTGTTTCTATGCAGTTATTTAAATGCTTGTACAGGGTTTCCATAAACACTTCTGCATAGACCACCATGTTCTCTGAGTTTGGGGTGGCTTGGAATTTAGCTATGCCATTGTTTAATAGGAGGTATTTAGCCTTGGAAAAGTTCTTAAAGGTTTTGGATTTGCTGGGAGTTCAGTCTTTATATTTATTTCAAGGGTGATTGCACTGTGACCTTATCTGACTAGTGAGGACATTACACAAGGGGGGTGGAACATTTCCTTATATTTGTGAGTACCCGATCCAGGATATTTTTACCTCTAATAGGTATGCTGACTAGCTGTTCCAGGGTATTTAATTGAAAAAATCCAGAAATCTTTGAGGCTGCATGTTAGTGGTTGTGTATGTATCCCAGTTTATGGTGGTTCAGTTGAAATCACCCAAGAATATGGTGTTGGGCCGAATTGTGAGTGACTCTAGCACATTCAGATACATGGTATGGTTATCCTGGCTCATAGACAGGGACCTATAGCCAGCAAGGATATGGTACTGCACCTTACCCAAGGTTAGTTGGACATGGAGTAGCTCAAGCATGTCATATTGTTTGACCAGTCTTGGCTTGTGTTTACTTTTTATGTAGATTGCTACACCTTCACCTCTTGTCCCTTCTTGTGCAGTAGTTGGTCTAAATGCGTGGAAGACATTATATCCTTGTACTGCTGGGGTACCTTATGTGGCTTTAAACTATGTCTCAGTAACTGCACAGATGTCAACACTCTCCAGGGTGAGAAGTGTTTCAAGTGAGTGGAGCTTCTTGTTGAGACTTCTAGCATTGAGCAGTAACATCTTTAGTTTATTTTACACAGAATTTACTATGCAGATGAATTTACATCAAATTTAGGGTAACCAGTACTGGCCTTCTAGCCAGACTCATGTCTGGGTGAGCCTTATTGTCACCTGTATATCTAAGCCTTCAGTCATATTAACCATTAAATACAGCTTAACATCACAATAAGCAGCACAAACATTCATCTGTGCATACTACCATGCAACACTGGTCTCATAGGTTCATAGGTTCATAGGGAGGTACTAGGCCATTGGCCCTAGGGCCTATACAAGCCCAGCCAAAAAGGTACCCTGGCTTTTGCCTCCAAAGAAAATTATTTTCCTGTGCCACTGTCGAGCAGAGCCACATAAGTGATCCCCGGGATGAATTTCCTATTTCCCATCCAATCATCAAGATTTTTCTTGAAGAGTGCTAATGAGGAGCTTTGTTTGATATAGATAGGTAGTTTATTCCAGAGTATGGGAAGTCTCTGGGACAGGAATCTATCCCTCCGGCATGTTCTGTTTATTGTGGTGACAAGGTTTAGGTCCCTAGAGCGTGTAGCTTGGAGGGATTGGGACTTCTTTAAGTGGAGCATGTCCAACAGCTCTGGGTTTGACATAGCTTTGTATGTTAGGCAGAGATCACCTCTGAGTAGGCGATATGCGACTGAGTAAAGCTGGAGTTTTTTGAGACGGTCTGCGTAGGGCATCTGTTTGAGGCCAATAATCCTCTTTGTGAGGTATTTCTGCAGCCTTTCCAGTTGTTGTAGATGTATTGTGAGGTACATACCAAAAGGGGCGTTGTACTCTATAATGGGTCTAATGAGTGATGAGTAGAGGGGAATAATGACCTCTATGAGAAACCTTTTGTGATGAGGTGTGCCACGTAGAAGGATTTCCTGACTACCGTGGTGATGTGATTATCAAAGGAGAGACTACTGTCCACTTGTGTCCCAAGGTCTCTTATCACACTTTTGGTGTTAAGCATACTACTGCCTATGTTGTAGCTCATAGGTACAGAGTTTTTACTAAAGGGGATGACAATGCACTTTTTGGCATTGAGCTTGAGGCCATGGCTTTGACAAGCAGCTGATTCATGCTAGATAACCAGCTGATACTGAGATTGGTTCTATTTACATCCTGCAGTACTCTGAGACTTACAGGGACCTGATGGGTTTAATCCCATGTTAACCCCTTTGGGAATGCTGGTCTCTCGACCAATATGTCTGGGAGGTGCCATACAACATACCTTAGATGAGTGAATTTAGCTTTTATTATCTGGAATTGACTAGCCCCCTGACCTTTATACATCTGCATTTTTCTTCCTGGTGCTTGAAGTCATATTGATTGGATCACCCCAAGCTCCTGTTACAGTTGCTCAAGCATAACAGCTTGAGCTAGTGGGCTGTTGTTTTGAAGTTGCTTTATTCAAGCAAGTAAGGCTGTAGTGCTTGTATTTTACTTAACAACAAAAAGGAGAAACGTCAAGCTTTCTATAACAGATCCCCATTTACTGTCCTATTGATTACTACAGCCAGTTGTGATACTGGGATTTCTGAAACTCCTAGTGAACCAGGTGATTGATGCCTTCATTGATGGGATAGGAGTCAGGGGTGGTATTGTCCTATAATACCTTGAGGCACAGGACACGAAGCAACACAGATTTATTATAAGAAGATTATGGCAGTCAAATCTAACAAAGTTGTTTAATTGCTTAACAAGGACATTAAATCAGGAAGAATCAGTCTGTTTAGACTTTAGCAAGGTATTTGACACTGTACCTCATAAAAGGTTAGTGAACAAAGGATACAAGCTTGGATGGGTCCTAAGATAGCAGTATTTATAAAGTATGCTGCCTAGCGAAGTCATACAGAGAATTATGGGAAATTATGTTCATTCGGATGAAAGGCTGGTAAGTAGCAGGATCCCGGGGTGGTACTTGATAATTTCTTTATAAACAACCTTGCAGAATGCCCGGAAGGAAATTTGTACCTTTCACTAATAAAAGAAAGTTATACAATAGGGTTGGAACATAAAAGGTATTAGAATGATGAAAAAGGCTTGGTGAAATAGCATGAATGATGTAAAACATGACAGCATAAATTCACTATAACAAATGCATACTAATACATCTGGGATGTAGTAAGTCAAAAAAGAGTAAATACTTGAAGAGGAAGTAGTAGCAGAAGAGGAAAGACATCTGGATGTTAGTCATATTAAATGATGTACCAGTTAGCTAGCAGTGAGAGAGAGAAAGCAGTAAGGCAGGGATGTACAGGAGGAAGCAAACCAATAGAAAAGTAGTAATTATCCTGCATCTTTACAGACAATTGGAAAGACCTCTAGCCATAGAGTTGTACAGTGTTCCAGAGCCCACATCAGTGTAATGGTAGAGAAAGAACAGATGTAGGATAACAACAAAAATAATGCAGCATTTGCAACAGAAACCATATTAAGTTAGCCAAAAAGAGCATAATGTGTGCAGATATGAGGAAAGGAGCCAGAGGTAGTAATGATCAAAATGTTCAAACACATAAAGGAAATCCAAAAACTATAAATTGTTACCATATTTTAAAAAAGGATGTAAGAATGTCTGAGAACAAGAAGGTACAGTATGAGGATGCAAAGTGTGTAGCTCACTGGAGATGTAAGGCGGTATATTTTCACTTAATGGGTTTTGAATAATTGGAGGAGTAATTCAAGAATATAGGTCAGAGGCAAACATCCATTCTTGTGAGCACTTGTGAGTAAGTGGTGTGATAAAAAGGAAGTCATGTATGGACTGCAGATTATACAACAGGAAACAAGACAGACTAGATGGGCTGTATATGAACTTATCTTGGACCAAAAGCTATGTTTTTGCGCACTCAGTTCTCTGCACAAGAAGATGCACAGAGGTAGATACAGCTGCATCCAACCTAGCGTGATGTGATTTTTGTGTTTTAGTTACTATTCTAGGCATAACTGCTGGATATTGGGTCAGTGACTGTCAGATAGCCTTATCATGAGTGCACTTATTAAGGTAAGTGACAAAGGCAGCAACGCTACCCTAGAATTTTAGATATGAACAATAATACAATTTCAGAGGTTTCTACCACATATTGAGACAAATGTGGATAGGGTAAAGCCAGAATGGAAGCACAGCGGTGACCATACCTCTCAGCCACACAGTGCAAGAAATATGAACAATGCCAGAAATAATACAGGGACAAAGGCCCAATAATAGGAACACATTTTAAATATTGCTCCTATAAACTTAGAAAGTTGCTAGAATAACAGGTTAAGTGTTATTATGCATTTTCTGAAAGATATGAAGTCTGAGACTCAAGTGTCTGTCATTATTTAATATTTTTTTAGAAACTTCAATATTCAGTGATTTGCCAGAAAACCACAAATTTCATGAGGAACAGACCAAAAATATTAGGCAAAAATCTGGACAATCTGAGAAAATCTGGACAGTTGAGAGATATGGGGGGGGGGGTGACACATAAAATGTGACAGCAATAATCATATGCCTTAGGGGGTTGGCAAAGGCAGAAGAAGGAGGTTTAAGCCTTTTCAAATGACAGTTCTGTCAAGATAAAGATAAAAAGATGGCTTTTTCAGCCATACAGCAGGATGACATTTTATGAAGGGCATAGTGTTAAAGAAATGGAGGAGAAATGGAGACTTAATTGGGCAAAGGAACAAAGATGAAAAAATAACACTGAAAAGAGGAAAACATAAGCTAAAGTAATTTGGTGCATTAAAGAAAAGAGAAAGGTGAGAATGAGGATAAGATAACACAAAACATAGGAAGGAATATTAGAGTAAGGCGACCTAGTAAACAAATTGCTATATTCATCAGCCAGATCTGTTCTGCATTGATACTTGAATGAAAAGATGAAAGACTAGATCAGACAACATGAACAAATCTACCAGGGCAGGGTTGGGACTGAAAAATCGTTCAGAGTTGCTTGACTAGTGGGAAAGACTTTTTGGATCACTGCTTAAAATCAAACTACTAAAATATTTGTTAGTAACTGAAATGCAGGATTAGAGTTAGAGTTGATTCATAATATTTGTGCTGTACTGAACAATTATGATGCTTTAACTCAAGTCAGTGGTTAGAGTTGTGATTCAGAAAACTAGCTGAGTTTTAAAAGCTGTATTTTAGTTAAAACCTTTCATTGTTTACTTTACAGATTCACAAACGAAAATCCGGAAAACAGGATAAGAAAGTAAACTAGAACAATTCGATCACAGCCTCAAAAACCAGCAACCACGTCAGGCCTTGGAAAATCCAATTTATTCACCAACTAAGCGCTTTCACCAAATTAATGGCTTCCTCAGAGTCAGTGTTACAAACAAAAAACACAACTTATATACCTTCAGTACAAATTACATCACCTAATCATCGATCAATCAATTACCTAATTAAATACAATTAAACTTAATAAACAACATAACATTCTCACAATTCTCATAAAATCTAACATTTTGTGTCCCAGCTTTTAAATAACATTTGTTAAACTAAAATAAATGTAAAAAACATACATTTTATGACAAACATCATTTTGTATAATAGGTTTCTGGATGACCTGCTTATTATTTGGAAAGGTGATGAGCTCCAGGCTAGGGAGTTCATCGAATATTTGAACAACACCACTAGTTTTTTCAAATTTACCTTTCATTGGGATAAGGATAGCATTAATTTTCTAGATATAGCTATTACCAAGAAGGGGGTAGGATTATCCAGTTCTATTTACAGAAAAGAAAGCTATTCCAACTCACTTTTGCACTTCAAAAGTTGTCACCCTTACCACCAGAGGAAGGGTGTAGCCAAAGGGCAGATGGTGCGTTTATCAAGATTGGTGAGTGAAGAGGAGTTATTTAAGCAGGAGATGTTCAAGTTGATAGGGATGTTGATGGATAGGGGCTACCCGCTCAGATTGTTATTAAAGTTAAAGAGGGATGTACTTAGACAAAGAAGTTCGCAGTATTCACCTATTTTGTTAGGAATGAATGAATTATATAAAGGCCAAGAGGAACTTAAAAAGACTAAAGTAATTGGAGCTTGTTTTGTTTTGAAATTTAATGAAAGAAGTGATGACATTGTAAAGGTGTTACATAGAATGTGGGAGTATTGCTTAAGTGATACCACCAAGGGGATACTGGGAGCTAGCCCCAAGATAGTTTACAGTAAAGGCGATAATCTTAAAAGCATCATGGAGTGTGAGACCAAGAGCAGGATATCTGGGATGTCCAAATGTGGCTACTGTAGATATTGTAGGTACATAGCGGAAGGTCCATATGTGTGTATCAAGGGGTGGGGGCACACATTACCATGTCCTGGTAAATGTAATTGTAATACCAAGAACTTGGTCTATGTGGCCTCATGCTCAACCTGTGATGCTTTTTATATTGGTATGACAACTCGTAGACTGCGTGAAAGAATTGTGGAGCACGTGAGATCAATCAAGAATAAGGACTCGCACAATGCACTTTACATTCACAGTGGGAACTGTAAGGAATTTAAGAAATTTTTATTTTTCATTATAGACAGGGTTATGTTTGAGCATGGAGGGGACATTAGTAACAAGGTTGCCCTATTGGAGACGAAGTGGCAGTTGAGGCTTAATGCCACTAGGTACCCTGGCATTAATGATCATATTTCCTTAAAGCCTGTTTTGAAATCTAGGGCTAGTATTATATAAAAATATTGTGCATAGGTATTAAAGTGAAACAAGAAACAATGAACAAGAAAATAGAATGATAAAAGATGAAAATCTTTATTCACCAATTTGTATTGCATTTGATGCATATATTGATAAAAATTTTAATTGTTGTAGATTACTAGTTTTAAATAACAATGTAGTATAAGGTAAATATACATATATATAAATGTATGTTTTTTACATTTATTTTAGTTTAACAAATGTTATTTAAAAGCTGGGACACAAAATGTTAGATTTTATGAGAATTGTGAGAATGTTATGTTGTTTATTAAGTTTAATTGTATTTAATTAGGTAATTGATTGATCGATGATTAGGTGATGTAATTTGTACTGAAGGTATATAAGTTGTGTTTTTTGTTTGTAACACTGACTCTGAGGAAGCCATTAATTTGGTGAAAGCGCTTAGTCGGTGAATAAATTGGATTTTCCAAGGCCTGACGTGGTTGCTGGTTTTTGAGGCTGTGATCGAATTGTTCTAGTTTACTTTACAGATTAATTTTATACGCCTTGTGCATAGAAGTTGGAAAGAAAGTAGTAACTAGTTAGGATGTTTTTGTTGTCCCTGTCCCTTTCCTCACCATCAAGCTTCTCTCTTGCCCCTCAGATACTCAAGTGTCCCATTTCTCCTCCCAGTGTCAAGAGCCCTGTAGGTTACTTGTTCAAATCAAAGCAACATCTGCACATTGGGAATAGTGTTGCTATCCATGTTGGGGTAATGATTTTCATTTTATGGCCTTGATGTTCTTCTTGCATCTAATGGGCCTTAGCAAGGGATGTCATCTACTACTGTGAGCGTTATAACCCTCAGAAGGCCCTGGGTCATTGCAACAAGCACCTCCATATTATGTTCTCTCCACTGTGGGTTCTAATTGAGAGTGTACATCCTGGGTGTTCACTTACAATCCTCCCCTTTGAGAGAGACAAGCAGGGCACTTCCTTGTCACCCCGCTCTGCCATCTCATCAAACAGCTGGGTGTTTAAATGAACCTAGGATATCTGTGTTGTAATGAGGGCTTTATCCTTCTGTGCCTTCGAGCTAGCTAGGAATAGGCTCTGGGGTGAAGCACCAAGAATGGTGCTAACCATGGTACATTATGAGGAAGAACAGGGTATGAGCTGCAAAGGGAATCAATCCCAGTGCTGTTAATTTATAATGCCCTTGTAAGTGTTTTTGTATAGGCGAGAGCAGGAAAAATCTTTTGTTGAAAGCATTAAGATTTGCAACAGGACTAAGGCCCTAAAAAATGCATGCTTATCTTATCAGATGACCTAAAGGTAACAGTTATGTGCCAGAACTATAATAACAACTAGTACAATACTGGGGTGCATAGCCAGAGTTCTTCCTCAGAGAACATGCTTCTTTTGTACAGTCCTTATGAGGCTTTATATGGAGTATTATATTACGTTTGGGACGCTCTCTATAATGGTGTACACATAACAGAGACAGTTAAATAAAGATCAGCTATGATATGAGACCAGATCCAAAAATATTGTGATGAGACCTACAAGGGCTTCAATAGATATGCATTGAAAAGAGCAGACATGAATGAGCTGTGACAGGAAATTTTGGGTACCTCATCTACACAAGTAGGGAAAGGGGAATGAAAAAGTCATCAAGAAAACAGGTTAAAGAACAGTGTGAAATGGATTTTGCTCATATTCAGAGTTGTGAGTGCATGGAACAGACTCCCACTAGAATCAATGGGACATACGCAGTGAAGGAATGTATCATGGCAAGGATCAGGCATAAGGGAAACTTAGCAAAATGGGAAAACTTGAGACTAGAATGTAGAAGTGCATATGCACTGTATCTGAATCGTATATAATCATGTTTGAGAATGAGATCATCGTGACAATGGCATGACATTTAGAATGAAATGCTCTTGCCTCAGGATATATTTTTCTGATTGACTATATTGGAAAACTGTATTTTCCTTTACTTTCATTTGTAATGGGGCTGGCATTCCCTTTCTCCCTTCTCCTTTTAGTGGGGGTTAAGTGGGGTACCCTCTTGCAAATGGAATTAACTGAAGTTACACTTAGCTGATATAGTTGCAGTTATATGTAATGCAAGCTTCTGTTTCAGGAAATAGATGTAGCAAAAAAAAAAAAAAAAAATTATCCTTGTTTCCCGTCTTTCCTGACCTAGAGTAGTCCAAATACAGGCTTTGCTGTATTCTGAACTTTTGGAAAGTTCCTGTGTTGCCCATTTCCTTTCTTGGATAAAGGGAGGCTTCTTTGTTCACCAGTGGCAGTGGGGAGCTTAGAGCAGCCTATCTATCCCTGGGGGAGTATTCCCAGCACAAGAATCTGGTAGTCTATTGGCCGTTTTGGGCCAATTTCTAGCTCTTTCAAGTCCCCCTGTATAAAACACGCTTTGGCGCGGTTTTTGTGCTTGTTACTACTCAGCCAAGCTCCTCGTGGTCCTGCAGAGTGGTGCTAGCAGCAGAGAGGCTAAAAGAGTGACTGCTAACCTGATAAAAGTGTTTTTTTTTTTTTGCTACTACCTGGGCGACTGTACAATCTAGCTAAACTGCAAGTATTTCTGCTTCTTGAACTGTTTTAAACTGTTTAAAGTTGTTTTTGCACCTGCACTTTTAAAGTTTGTCCTGTTTGTTGCATTTATCTGTTGAGGCTACACACTCAAGTGCGCTAGGCTGTGTTACATATTTATTGCATTTTCCTGCTGTTTGTTGCAAAAAAGAAAAAAAAAATATATCCTTGTTTCCTGTCTTTCCTGACCTAGAGTAGTCCAAATACAGGCTTTGCTGTAGTCTGGACTTTTGGAAAGTTCCTGTGTTGCCCATTTCCTTTCTTGGATAATGGGAGGCTTCTTTGTTCACCAGTGGCAGTGGGGAGCTTGGAACAGCCTATCTATCCCTGGAGGAGTGTTCCCAGCACAAGAATCTGATAGTCCATTGGCCATTTTGGGCCAATTTCTAGCTCTTTCAAGTCCCCCTGTATAAAACCTGCTTCGGCGCGGTTTTTGCGCTTGTTACTACTCAGCCAAGCTCCTCGTGGTCCTGCAGAATGGTGCTAGCAGCAGAGAGGCTAAAAGAGTGACTGCTAACCTGATAAAAGTGTTTTTTTTTCCTGCTACTACCTGGGCAACTGTCTGATCTAGCTAAACTGCAAGTATTTCTGCTTCTTGAACTGTTTTAAACTGTTTAAAGTTGCTTTTGCACCTGCACTTTTAAAGTTTGTCCTGTTTGTTGCATTAACCTGTTGAGGCACACATTCAAGTGCGCTAGCCTGTGTCACATATTTATTGCATTTTCCTGCTGTTTGTTACAAAAAAGAAAAAAAACAAAAAAAAATATCCTTGTTTCCCATCTTTCCTGACCTAGAGTAGTCCAAATACAGGCTTTGCTGTATTCTGGACTTTTGGAAAGTTCCTGTGTTGCCCATTTCCTTTCTTGGATAAAGGGAGGCTTCTTTGTTCACCAGTGGCAGCGGGGAGCTTAGAGCAGCCTATCTATCCCTCGAGGAGTGTTCCCAGCATAAGAATATTGTAGTCTATTGGCTGTTTTGGGCCAATTTCTAGCTCTTTCAAGTCCCCCTGTATAAAACCCGCTTTGGCATGGCTTTGGGTGATTTTGCGCATAGCGCAGCATCGGGCAGCTCCACTTAATTGGGTTTAAACCATTTTGGGCTCCACAAAGTCTGCTCTTCACTTTTTCCCTTAGAACTAATCTAGTTCTCATAATAAACACCCTATTCCTACTCTAAAGCCTGGCACTTGCTCACTAAAGCAATTATATAAGTCATCACTAAAAAATTAAAAGCACTACACCCTCACAAACTCCCCTTGAGTACCTTGTTCCCCATTGGCCCTTCTTTTTCAGTTATAAAGGAATTCCCAATACTATTCTAGCATGTCCAAAGGTCAGTTGTCAATCTCCTCTCTGGTCCAGCTGGTGAATCTGGAAATCTTGAGGCAATGTTACAACTGCCTCTTGTACACAGACAACCCTCTCCCCCTCCCACCAAATTCCAACACATGTGAGAGATGCAACCATATAGCCAAACTGGAGGCAAAGCTCTCTCAACAGTACTGGCGTAACCAGTCAGGAGGAGAAGGAAACCACACTCACTACAATTCCAGTCTGACATACACCTACCACGACAGCAAACCAAACACATAAACACACAAAAACATACTCAGAGGCTCTAAATAAAAATCTGCCTAAGCAGCAGGGACCACCAAAGCAGACACCCAAGCAACCGCTACCCCAAAACAAAACACGTGCAACATATAGCTCACAAAGCCAGTGTGCCGAACAGTCACAGCCCTTAAGACTAAACAACACACCTGATACACTTGTAATAGGTGACTCTATTGTCAGGCACACTGACGTCCCGCTCACCAGGCTGAACAAGGAGAAGGTCACGGTGAGCTGCCTGTCGGGTGCTAGGATCCGCCACATAACACAAGCACTCAGGTCACTCCAAGGCAAGTACAAATATGACTCAGTCATTGTCCATGCTGGTGTGAATGACCTGAGACGTACCTTCCTGGACTACATGAAAAGAGACATAGAGGAGCTCTCTGAGCATGTAGCCCAGGCCGGTATGACCCTGACCTTGAGTAGCATCTTACCCTCACCAAGAATGATGCCACAATATGAAGACAAGATGATCAATTTCAACAATTGGCTTAAGTATTGGTGTTATTCAAAGGGGATCCAATGCCTGTCAGCATGGGATGACATGCTCGACAAGCCACGATGCTTGGCTAGGGACGGCTTGCACCTGTCACCCCTGGACTTTTGGATATTGGCAAAGGCTCTTGCCACCCCCATAGTGCCTTTTTTAGGCAAGGGTCAAAAGACAAACCCACCTCCATAGGTATCACAAGGGATAAGAAACTAAGAGTAATGCTACTCGATGCGAGAAGTCTAAACCTCAAGATGCATGCACTCAAAACTCTCCTTAGCATGGAGAACATCAATATCTGTTCAGTAACAGAAACCTGGTTCAAGGCTCCCGTGAGCACCCCAGTACTACCAGGTTATACCTCATACCATGCTTTTCGGCCCCAAATCTTGGACCGAACCACAAAAGGAGGGGGGAGTATCAATATTCATCAAAGATACCCACACCTCCAGGTTGGTGGCACACCACGAAGCATCAGAGACTATCCATGTGCAACTAACAGTGGGTAAAACTGCCTTCCAGTTTATAGCCTGCTACAGACCACCCTCCCAAACCCAGGAACCCCACTCGGTCTTCCTGAGAACACTGTAAAATATGAAGGTCTCTCCAAACACCATTATATTGGGTGACTTCAACTACCCAAACATAGACTGGGAGCATTACTCTAGCTCCAACACCCTAGCCCAAAGGTTCCTAGAATTTATAAACTCAAATGCTATGGAACAACTTGTTACCACTCCCACAAGAGGGGAAAACATACTAGACCTGATCATTACCAACATGGGGGCTCTATGCTCCAGACCAGAAGTGTATCCCTCGCTGGTAAGATCAGACCATAAACTAATCTCACTGGATATTCACATTCCGACCCCACCACCTGCCCAGAAAACCACAGTGAAAAACTTCTCTAAAGCAAATTTCACACTCCTCAAAACCGAGGTGGAATCCTTCAAAGCCCCCGGGCCTGTGGAAAATACGGCCCAGACCGCAGAATCCTTTATAAACGCATTCTATGAACACCTTCAGGAATGCATGGATCATGCAATCCCAAATAAATCCAAGACCCAATCCTCCAAAGGCAGGCGTCCTGTCTGGTGGACCCCAGCCATAAACTATACAATAGAAGGAGGAAGCTACTACATGATAGAGCAAAATTCCAAAAAGGGAAGGCATCTCTGATCAGTATTAGCAAAACACTACGGGCACTCATAAAATTGTCTAAGGCCAGCTTCGAGAGAAAAATTGCACAGGACACTAAGGATAATCACAAGGCTTTCTTTAGTTATGTTAGGAACCTGGGTGGGAATTCCCAGATATGCTCAGAATTAGTCCAAAATGACAAAAAATACACCGAATCCACAGACATTGCCAACATCCTAGCTGACAGGTTCAGAGCAAACTTCTCCCCCCCTCCCCACCAAAAGGGCAAATATCTATCCCAGCAGAGTGCTGCCCCCCTGACATCTCAGATGCTCAGGTAAGAACCGCCTCCTCCAAAGCAAAAAACACAGCATCAATGGGACCAGACGGTGTCCCGGGCTGCATCCTACATGAACTCCAAGAAGAGCTAAACCCAAACATAAAACTACTGTTCAATCTCAGCCTTACTACAGGATATGTATCCAAAGAGTGGTGTACAGCAACAGTGGTCCCTCTCCACAAAGGTGGTGCCTCAACGGATCCTGGAAACTATCGCCCCATAAGCCTGACTAGCTTGGTCTGCAAAGCTATGGAAAGGATCATCATGGACCTCATAAATAAAGATATCGGGGACCTACAGACACTGGATCCTACCCAGTTCGGCTTTGTTAAGGGCAGATCCTGCCTCTTAAACCTGGTCAATTTCTTTGAAACAGTCACCAAGGCCATTGACGAGGGGAAGGTGGTCCACACAGCCTACCTAGACCTCGCAAAAGCCTTCGATACAATACCCAACTCGGGCATTATAGATAAGCTCACCAGCTTAAATATAAACCCCTATATCACTAGATGGGTTGCAAACTGGCTCAAGGACAGAACCCACATGGTTAGGATTGCTGGAGCCATGTCAGACTCCAAACCAGTTACAAGTGGCATCCCACAAGGCTCAGTCCTGGGACCTCTCTTGTTCGGTATATATTTCTCGGAGGTACAGGCCAACACGGAAGGACTGCGGCTGACCAAATTCGCAGATGACTGCAAACTAGGCACCATAATCGACTCTCCAGCCGACACAAGCATCTTACAAAAGGGCCTCATAGAAACAGACAACTGGTGCCACAGCCATGGCCTCAAGCTAAATGCCAAAAAGTGTATAGTCATCCCCTTTGGCAAAAACAAAGTGCCCACAAATTACCACATAGGTGGTAATCCATTAAGTACAGAAGAAGTAATTAGGGACCTGGGGACCCAAGTTGATAGCAATCTCTCATTTGAAAACCACGTGACCAAAGTAGTTAGAAAAACATTTTATATAGCCCACCTAATCATGAAGGGATTCACATCTAGATCAGGGGAGGTCATCGTGCCTCTTTACTCATTCCTCATCAGGCCCATAATTGAGTACAATGCCCCTTTTGGGATGTACCTTACCAGACACCTGCAGCAACTGGAAAGACCCCAAAAGTACCTCACCAAGAGGATCAAAGGGCTCAAACAGATGCCATATGCTGCCCGGTTAAAGAAACTCCAGCTCTACCCAGTGGCATACCACCTGCTCAGAGGCGATCTGTGCCTGACATATAAAGCCATGTCCAACCCAGAATTAATGGACATGCTGCACCTCAGAAAATCCAAATCCCATTGATCTACGTGCTCGAGAGACTTGAACCTCAGCACTGAAATAAATAGGACATGCTGGAGGGACAGATTCATAACCCAGAGGCTCCCTTCACTCTGGAATAAAATCCCAGTCCAGGTTAGGCAGAGTCCCTCATTGGCTCTCTTCAAGAGGAATCTTGATGAGTGGATGGGAGATCATAGGTTTACACCAGGTATCACTTCTGTGTCACTGTTAGACAGAGGCACAGTATACTAACCTCGAAAAAGAGCATAGCAAAATTCATTTAAAATGGGTGGCGAAAGCCAAACACACTCTGGCTAAGCTTATAAATGCCCTAGGGCAGATAGCCTAGTATGAACCTATGAACCTATGAAAATAACATTAGGTAGAAGAAATACTTGCCAACATTTATCTGCCAAGTACATCTATGAAGCTTAAATGTTAAAGACAGTTATGCAGATGTTGAAAAGACTAGATTTGCAGATACAGACTTATGAAGTATCCCTAAAAGAAAAAAATAGAGAATAACTATAAATACATGTCAAATAATAATAGTAATTTAACTGATATTACTGCTTGGTGAGCTGACTAAATGAAATATGAAATACATCCTCCAAACTGGGTTTGATTCCCATAGCCTTCCATTTATACTCAATGTTATGAAGAAATTACTTAATCAGTTTAAATTTTCAGAGAAATCTCTGTAAACAGTAATTTATATCTAAAGAGTCTTACTTGGTTACAAAAGACTAAATATTGAAAAGCATGTAAAACATCGATGCCCTACATTTTCCTTTCTTTCTGTCAGTAGTGGTAAACTGCATTTACTGTAAATGCTTACCTTGCCAACAATCATACTGTTGCTCATCTCTTCCAGCTCATGAGACAGTACGTGCAGACCATGGACTGCTTTATTCATGTCTTCCAAGCTGGATTTAATGGTCGATGTTAGCTGATTAAAACGGAGCAGTTCCTGAACAAGTACGGTGTTCATTGATTCATTGTACTGCATAGGGTATTTATTCTGTGACAGCGAGAAGAAAAAAAAAAACAAACAGTTATGAAGAAATTATAGTTCTGTCTGTAAAAATGTATGTAGGGTTTACATAGAGGAGATGGATGAATGAATGCATGCATGTGCCTTTTGAGGAAAGAAACCTGATACACCATGAAACATGCAGTTATCATTATTTAATACATATAAAAATAAACATTTTGTTTTACATATCACACAAATTCCTGTAAGCTAGCAGGGATGGCATCAGTCCATTATACAACAGTCGAATGACCGTAAGTAAGGCATGGTAACAGTGCATTAAGGATACAAAGAATTCTCAGAAATGCTAATTTAATTACTATTTAGTCTTCTGAAACTTGTGCTAAGCATGTCTCTTCTTTATTGTTCATTGTACTATGTATTAGTCTGCAATCTTTATACTTTTGTTTTCTCTTTTGTTTAAGGTAAATAATTGTTTTGTTACAGTGACTGGCAAACCTACTCCCAGGTAACAAACAGATAAATAATTTAAGATTCTTTAAAGACAACCTAAAAAATCACTTAACATACCATTGGCCCTGCTTCTCTAAACACTTACACTTAATAATCATACAATGTCACTCCAAGATGAACAGAATCCTGTTTATCAATACACTGCTGTGACTTAAATTACTGGTTTATCGGAACTAATTAAAAGATCATAATCGTCAAAGTTCCAACAAGTGTTTAACAGATTACATTAAAAATTATGTAAGTATAATAACTGAAATGTGTAATCCAAGTGCATAAACTATTGTATAGTAATGCTTTCCTTACTGTAAATACTCTATTCTGTATCAGTAATACTCACCGTTGATTATGTTGCTAAGTACACTCTTGTTTTCATAATTGTATAATTAATGTTCTCCTCATAATGTTTACTAACGTCTTCCAACTAATATCTTTGTAAACTGATTGTACTATGATGAAACTTTTCTCCTCAGGCCTTCAAAGAAATGGTTTTAACCTAATTAGACTATACTGGTAAACAAAAGCAAATAAATACATAAATAGATAAATATGATTGGTCTCAAAAAGAACATTTGTTCGTTACAGTTGTTAAGAACAAAGTTAATTATTATTTACTGTAAAGCATGTAGCTCTATAGCTTTATAGCTGCATTGTTGAAACCCTGCATTCATTCTGCTATAATGAAAGGATGAAAAGGATTTTGAATGCATTGTTTCTCATTACTTTATAGTTTACTTTTATTTGTTAACTGGGTAAATACACTGAACAAGAGTCACCTTCTGAGATGATCAGTGGGCACTATCTGTTTAAGTGACTTGCTCAATGTTACACAGTTGTTTGTAGACATTAAGAGAATCAAACCCCTGCCTAAAGGAAAGAAGTTTGTTTACCATCTTATAGCCTTAACCTTCTGAACTAAATAGTTGCTTCATACAGTGATCCACTGACTTTTCCTTTGTGCATATCTTTTTTTTGTTCTGTGGGGTGTTTTCTATATTCTGTGCAACATTATCTACAGTTTCTTCCACTGTATAGCATTTTCCTTCTCAAGTTAACTACTGAATACAATATTTCCACAATTAATTATTTACATATCCATAGGCTTACGGTAGAAGTGATCCCCATGCCTCCCAACTTCCTTGATCTCTCTGACTGTGAGACAGGAAATACAATGATATCCAAGGTCCATAAGTTCAAAACAAAACAAAACAAAAATTTCTGAATCTGACATTCTGTAAGAAGTCTACTTTTATAAAGAAGACAGTGGATTTTATCAATAAACTATATTTGGGTGAGATTACTGCAGGGTTTTACCCATAACTGATGCAGTTTGTTCACAGACTCAATGCCTAAATGACAAAAGAAAACCAGCTGTGAGTAAAATTCCATTATACAACAACCCCCCCCCCCCATTAATATTCCAAAATGTGCATGCTGATTGGTCAGCATGCATGTTGTAAATCAGAGTTATAGTAATAGAAAAAGGTCTGGTCGCCCGGACTTTTTCCATTAGTATAACTCTTTTTTTACAGCAACGGAGAACACAAGATCTCGGTTGCTGTTTAGACACTGTCTCGCTATGTTAAAGGAGTTTAACATAGCGAGACAGCTTTAAAAAAAGCAAAGGAGATTCTCTGTTGCTTTTTTATGTTAAACTCCTTTAACATAGCGAGACACTTTGTAAAAAGCAACAGAGATCTTGCTTTCTCCGTTGCTTTTTTCAAAACTGTCTCGCTATGTTAAATGGGTTTAACATAGCAAAACAGTTTTAAAAAAGCAATGGAGATCTTGCTTTCTCCATTGCTTTTGCCCACAGCTCTGATGTACTGCATAAGCATACGCATGCGCAGTACATTAGAACTGCCGCAGAATACCAGACAGCTGCGGAAAGGCAGCAAGGAGGCATTATACAATGCCATTATTTAAGTAAAATAATTATTTTGTTCTTAAATAATGTAATTATATAATAGCAATAACCCACTTCTGGGTGTGGGTAATGCTGGATTTACCCACGGTTGTCTTTGTTTGGACACTCGGGCTTCGCCCTCATGACCAAACCACACCAACCGTGGGTAAATCCAGCATTACCCACACCCAAGCGTGGGTTATTGCTATATTATACAAAACAAAAGCATAGTTTAATATTATTATAAAATGGCATGATTTTAAATAGAAATTACTTGACTTTTAAATCCATCCATCCACAGCCCTTTTTCCCATTTTTGCACATGGGATCAGGGTGTCACTTCAGTGGTGACAATTATCTAGAGCCAAGGTTCTCACTGTCTGGTGGTAATGCCATTACATTAGGAAACTATTTATTTTCCATGCTAATTCACTGACTTGTTATTTCAAAGAATGTGACTAGCACTTGCACATTTAATTTGTTGGATTTTTGTTTAACATTGTGTACTATAATTTTTGGTTTAAAATGTGTCATAAGCAACTTAGTTTTAAAAGCACAGCATCTGGTGCAGGTTAAGGGTTTCATGAGGCTTTGCTGGTTACTAATATGAGAAAGCAAGCTCACATGTGGGCGGTGAATTACCATTATTATATTTACATTATTTCTTCATTATTGTTTGTAAAAAGGTATAATACAATGGCATTTGAGTTTCTGCAATGACACAGTAGGCACCTACAGTGTGTAGCATTTGGAAATTGTTCGCTACTTGTTTCTTTAATGTTTTACTAATAATATTTACTTTAGCTTTAGTTTTTAGGCTTTTAGCTAAGAAATTGTGTGAGCATATGTAATATCAGGTTGCTCTGTTTTACTTATATTACTGCTGCATTTTGGATGCTGGGGCTTAGGCAGCCATATCTACTGTGAAGTGTTAACAGGATCCTGAAGAGCTTATTTATTTATTTTTCTCTCCTAACATAGATGAAGAATCTTCATAAGGGGCTTTCTTATTATAAAATATATTTTGCTGAAAAGCTTGCTTTAGAAAACCCACAAAACCATTTTTCCAGCTAAAGTACCACGATGCTCAGTTATGAGCAAATCCTTTCACATGTTTTAAATCTTGCAACATGTCTGTTCAGGCAAAGCATATTAATTGGTTCCTAGGTAAATAGTACGCTAGCTTCCCTTGCGAGCCATCTTAAGTCTAGCCTGTTTCCCTTTCTGTGCTCAAAATAATTTGTCCCATTTGTTAGAGACTGGTCTTACCCATCTCATGGTTGGTAATTATATATTACTTCTAATGAGACTAAATGAGATCATACCATAGAAAATTTAAGGGGACTCATGCATGAGATAAAGGGTTTAGGAGCTGCCTCTGTCCATTAGTAGTACAGGGGCAGTCTTGGTGTAAATTGTTTGTTTCCCATCTATAGATGGATGAAATTAATTCTTTATGTGCCCACTGAAATAAGTGCAATTGAGCATAACATCTTTTTTTTTTAAATAATCAAATTGTGTTATGGGATTTCATGTCTTTTCTATGTGTTGGCCTACTTGAGAGTTATATTATAAATCTACTGACTACATGAGTCTTTATTACGAACACGAAAAACCGTATGAGCAAATACGAAGATGTCAACTCATATTGGGCGAAGTATGGAAATCCCAAACGTACAAAACCGCGAATTCCGAAAGGTCGATTTGTTTTGGTTGGCACGTCTGCGGTATAGCTCCGTAAGGTAAGTGTGCGATAGAGAGGACTTTAGTGTTAGGATTTGGGTTAAGGTAAGTGTATAGATAGGTAATGTATGTAAGGTTTAGTGTAGTGTTAGAAGTAGGGTTATTTTAAGTGTATGTATGTGTATTGTTTATTTTGTTTGGGTGTATGTTTGTAGGGGAAGTGTGCGGTAGTTATGGACCTTAAGGTTAGGGAGGGGTTAAGGATAGTGCATAGATAGTTGTGTATGTGGGGTTTAGTGTAGTGTTGGAGGTAAGGTTTTGTTAAATATATGTATGTGGATTATTTATTTTGTTTGGGTGTATGTGCGTAGGGGACATGTGCGGTAGTTACGGACCTTAGGGGTTAAGGATAGTGCATAGTTAGTTGTGTATGTGGGGTTTAGTGTAGGGTTAGAGGTAGGGTTTTGGTGCTTTACCTTAGGTTAGAAGTAGGGTTTGGTTAGTGTATGTGTGTGGTTTATTTATTTTCTTTGGGTAGGTAGTATGTAGCGGGTGGTGGGGTTGGCGGGCCATGACAGTTCGATATTTTTTTTTCGTGGTTTAGTGCGTTCGGGATTTTCGCAGTTCATGGTATAGGTGTCAACGTTTAGGTATTCGGGAATAGGGTTTTTCGCTTTGGTAATATAGACCCGACTACATCCACCTATTTACATGAGAATACTTCAGCAATGTGCCTGTGTACATGTTAAATACAATTTCTTTTAGGTTGGTATGGTATTATTTTATTTTTGTTAATATTTATTTATTTTTTTTATTTTCATTTTTTAACTGGATAAGTAGACTGGTTGTCAGACCTTTTTCAGCAACGACCTGAGACATTGTGACATCATAATATATACAGATGCCATTGTCTTAATATACAGCATCAGTTGTTTTTCATTTTAAAAATGTGACTGCATACAATAGTCTGTGAGCATGGGTGAATTATCTCTTCCAACTGAAATGTTTTGTTTTGCTGGTTAGTGGCACTGAGGAAATTGGGGCACGTTTTCATGCTTTGGTAGCCACAGAGAGTTGTATTTCAGTGTGGCAACCAAACTCTTTTGTATCTTAATGCAGACTTTTATCACAGTTACACTTGCTGCTGTTTTAATCTTCATTAGCCACCATTATATAATTGAAATTAACAGATGAAAAAGGACACCAAAGCAATACTGCTGAAATGTCTTTATGTACAGTGACTCATTTGATAATATTTTGTTTATTGCAAGAAAAAAAAATGATGACTATAATTCTAACATTCACAAGACTATTTTTGATATTAGGACTTCACTTTTATTGCATGAGCAAGGAAGGGAAGAACACTTACAATGCAATTCATATTAGGTTGTTTGCAACATGAATGATGAATTTAACTATTTATCTTTCTGTTTCTGCACAATGACTTTATTCCCAAACTGGAGGAAGCAGAGGACCTGGAAGTTGAAAGCTGCAAAAGATTTTGTTTCCACAATGGTGAAGCAGCTGACAACAGTTATTCAGGGGGTAAAAAGGTGTCCTGAAGTAATTAAGATTTTTTTCTTGAAATTATATAAAAAAAGGAAAATTATAGGTAATCAGGCTTATACTTTTGGATCAAACTGTTTGATTTTATTCTAGGGTTAACCCTTCTTGCACCATATGAAAGAGGAAAAAAATTACTGAACAGTTTAAAATACTCATTCTGGATATGATAGTTAGAATTATCACAAAATTAGAATATTTGAGGAAACACAGTTATGTTTTTGATAGACATTGTCATTAGTGGATTCAATTTTAAACTAGTTCTGGTTTTTGCAGCTCTGTCCTAATGTTGTAGAAGACTGAATTAAAGTTTGTCTATATAAGGTAGAGTGTTCCAGATTTATACTTGACAATAAGTGACACTAAGTATCACTAAGTTGGTAAAACTGGATTGTATTGGCGAGACTTGTAAGTGTTCTTTAGCTATTAGTCTAGTAATCTCCTATTAACCTATGAACATGTGAATTAAGTACAAGTTTTCTCAGTGAAATATTTATATTTACTTGTTTGGCAATTAATTCAAAATATTAGTATGTGCACGCAATGGAAAAAGAATCTTCTTATCCAGAATCAATTCATAATTTAAAACTTAACTATATTCTTCAACCACTGGTAAAGGATGTTAAGTAGGTCATGTTAGACTTATGAAACTATAGCAAAATATCATCTGCAACTTATGTAATAGCAATAGAGGTGTTTAGTATTTTATTCCTATCAAGGAGGGACAATTTTAATGAAAGCAGGTTATAACAAGAGAATAAAAATATATGGTGACAGAGAACACAGCTAAAAGTACCTGTGGACATCCTTACAAATGGTACAGTTTTCCATTAATTGCTGCGGAGACAGAGGCTGTATTATACAATACCTTATTGGCTTGCATAAAGATATTCAGAAATGAGTATTTATTTAATGCTTTAAATAATAAAGGCATGTGAATACAATTAATTTTTTTACTCGCATCTAATGCAAACATGCTATTTTGTTCCATTGTCTGAGAGTTACGGTATAAGGATGGCTCCAGTACAATATTATGAGATTTATGGCATAAGGACAATTCTAGTATAATATTATGAGAGTTATGGTATAAGGACAGTTCTAGTATAATATTATGAGATTTATGGTATAAAGATGGCTCCAGTATAATATTATGAGAGTTATGGTATAAGGACCGTTCTAGTAAAATATTATGAGAGTTATGGTATAAGGACCATTTTAGTATAATATTATGAAAGTTATGGTACAAGGATGGTTCCAGTATAATATTATGAGAGTTATGGTATAAGGACCGTTCAAGTATAATATTATGAGAGTTACGGTATAAGGACAGTTCTAGTATAATATTGTGAGAGTTATGGTATAAGGAAATTCTAGTATAATATTATGAAAGTTATGGTATAAGGATGGTTCCAGTATAATAGTATCAGATTTATGGCATAAGGAGAGTTCTAGTATAATATTATGAGAGTTATGGTATAAGGGCAGTTCTAGTATAATATTATGAGAGTTATGGTATAAGAAAAATCTAGTATAATATTATGAGAGTTATGATATAAGGATAGTTCCAGTATAATATTATCAGATTTATGGTATAAGGAGAGTTCTAGTATAATATTATGAGAGTTATGGTATAAGGACAGTCCTAGTATAATATTATGAGAGTTATGGTATAAGGAGAGTTCTAGTATAATATTCTGAGAGCTATGGTATAAGGATGGTTCCAGTATAATATTATGAGAGTTATGGTATAAGGAAATTCTAGTATAATATTATGAAAGTTTTGGTATAAGGATGGTTCCAGTATAATATTATGAGAGCTATGGTATTAGGACAGTCCTAGTATAATATTATGAGAGTTATGGTATAAGGATGGTTCCAGTATAATATTATCAGATTAATGGTATAAGGAGAGTTCTAGTATAATATTATGAGAGTTATGGTATAAGGAGAGTTCTAGTATAATATTGTGAGAGTTATGGTATAAGGATGGTTCCAGTATAATATTATGAAAGTTATGGTATAAGGACTGTTCTAGTATAATATTATGAGAGTTATGGCATAAGGACTGTTCTAGTATAATATTATGAGAGTTATGGTATTAGGACAGTTCTAGTATAATATTGTGAGAGTTATGGTATAAGGAAATTCTAGTATAATATTATGAGAGTTATGGTATAAGTTTGGTTCCAGTATAATATTATCAGATTTGTGGTATAAGGAGAGTTCTAGTATAATATTATGAGAGTTATGGTATAAGGACCATTCTAGTACAATATTATGAGAGTTATGGTATAAGGATGGTTCAAGTATAATATTATCAGATTTATGGTATAAGGAGAGTTCTAGTATAATATTATGAGAGTTATGGTATAAGGACACTTCTAGTATAAAATTGTGAGAGTTATGGTATAAGGACAGCATAGTCAGGCACACTGATGTTCCACTCACCAGGCTAAACAAGGAGAAAGTTACTGTCAGCTGCCTGTCAGGTGCCAGGATCCCCCACATAATGCACGCAATCAGGTCACTCCACAACAAGTACAAATATGACTCTGTCATTGTCCATGTTGGTGTGAATGACCTGAGACATACCTCCCTGGACTACATGAAAAGAAACATGGAGGAGCTGTCCAGTCTTGTAGCCCTGGCAGGTATGACCCTAGCCCTGAGTAGCATCCTGCCATCACCCAGAATGATACCACAGTACAAGGTCAAAATAATTGACTTCAACAATTGGGCAAGCTTCTGGTGTCATTCTATGGGGATCCAGTATCTATCTGCCTGGGATGACATGATCGGCAAACCACGACGCTTTGCCAGAGATGGCCTGCACCTGTCGCTCTTGGGATTCCGGATACTGGCTAAGGCTCTTGCCACCCCTATAGTGCCTTTTTTAGGCAAGGTTCAAATGACAAGTTCACCACTGTAACAGGTACAAGCAAGCAAAATCTGTGGGTAATGCTACTCAATGCTAGAAGTCTAAACCTCAAAATGGACTCACTCGAGGCACTCTTTAAAATGGAGAACATCGACATCTGTGCAGTGACAAATACCTGGTTCAAGGCACTGGAGAGCACCCCTGCATTACCAGGCTATAATTCATACCACACCTTTTGGCCCCCTAACCTGGACCGAAACACTAAAGGTGGAGGCGTGTCCATATTCATTAAGGATATCCACATCTCCAGGCTAGTTGTTCAGCATAATGCATCCGAGATTATCCAAGTGCAACTAACTCTGGGCAAGACTGCAATCCAAATTTTAGCTTGCTACAGATCCCCCAGTATGCCCCAGGATTCCCACTTCTCATTTCTTGATACACTGGAAAATATTAGGGTACAACCTAACACCCTAATAATGGGCGATTTCAACTACCCCACCATTAACTAGGAAAACTACTCATGTACCAACTAGTTTACAGCTAATGCTTTGTTTTATCTTCATTAATTTTGTATCTCAAATAGATATGAAATTGTCTCAATATGTTCCACAACAGTGGAATGTCCTTTTCTGATTTTATCAGATACAAAATAATTTCCTCAGAAAATAAAACCAACTTTCATTGATTGCCATACCAATTATATCCTTGAATTTCTAAATCTCTTATTTTCCTTGCCAGTGGTTCTAAATTTAATGCAAATAACAAAGGAGAAAGAGGACACCCCTGCCTAGTTCCTCTGCTCAAAACAGAACTTACCAGAGAGGAACCCCCTCACTTTAATTTTCTCCTCTGATCTCTCATATATATGTCTAATCAACCTTATTATTTTATGAGGGAATGTAAATGCTTCCATTGCCCTACTTATAAAATCCCAGCTTACTCTGTCAGTTGCTTTCTGTGCATTAAGACCCAACAATAGCAGTGGTATTTTCTTACAATCTACTTCCCTCTGGATCATCATTGGTCTATTAATGTTGTCAAATGTTTGTCTCTCTCCACAAAACCACATTGATCCATATCTATCAATTTTGGGATCACATTTGCCATTATTTTAGCCATTATAGACATAAACACTTTATAATTGTCATTTTGAATAAAAATAGGCCTATACGGAGCTAGATCTGATGGATCATTACCATATTTAGTAATTACAGACATCACAGCTTTCTTCCAGGATGTTGGTCTTCTCCTCCTTTTAAAAAAAAAGGATAAACATAACCTTCCAGGTCTTTATCATTTTTTTCCTTCCTAGCTTCACAACATCCACAGAAATATCATCTGTTCTAGGAGACATTTCTGTATATTGGTTATACATCACCATCCTGTTATTACATTAACCTCATCTCCCTCTAACCTTGTCACATTTAATTCTTCCATAAACATTTCCATTTGTTGTCCATTTTGAGCCAAGGAGCTAGAGACAGAGACATTAAACTACTTTTTGTGGACACTGGTTCGCTGTAGTTGCAGATGTCCTTCAAGGATGCATCTGCAATCCTATCATATGGGTTGTCCTGCCTCAGGCAGCCCTTCGGTTGGCCGGATTCCAAAGTCTGGGTCTGGCCTTGGCTGATGTCGCACTTCACCCAACGTCATAGCTCCTGGGGTATAAAGGCATCAGCCGACGCCATTTTCCCCAGTCTTTCTTGCCGCGCGGTGCCCGAAGCAGAAGCTGTTTGCAAGTGCCGGTCGGTCAGATCCAGAGATTTCAGCTACCGAAGACTTCTAAAAAAGCTAAGTACCCCGTTGGGGACTCTTTCTTGCCTCAACTGATGTCAGACAAAGTAAATAATTGTTTAACTTGTGGGAAACAAATACCTCATAAGGATTTCCACTCTTACTGCCTTCCTTGCTTAGGCCCAGACCACGACGTTTCAGCTTGTTTAGCCTGTGCTTCTTTCAACCGTTGAACACTTAGACGTCGGTCGGAGTTTGCTGAAGAGTTTTTTGGTCCCGCTTTTGCATATAAAATGCCGTTGGAGACTCCGACTACACATTTAGCCAAAAAGCGCAAGGAAAAGGACCGACACTCGCGGCCCGCGGTTTCGGCTGAAACCACGGTTAGGCCTACCGTGAGTGTCTCGGTTTCGGCTGAAACCGAGTCCTCGGTTCTTCCTTCGGCCGAAAGCATGCCTCCGACAACCGAGGCCTCACAGGCCATGGCTGAGTCGGCTACAGAAATTCATACCGAAGAAGCAGGCACACAGGAATTGTCTGACACCATTCCGTTGGACATCTCTACTCCTGCACGTGGGGCAGCTAGGCCCCCTGCTTCTATGTCTATTAAGGCCTTCTCCAGGGCTAAGGCAGCTAAATCTTCCAAGGCCTTACCTACTAAAGCTGCCTTTCACAGGCCTTCCTCCTCTTCTCAGATTCTTAGACTGGCTGAGGACCTTATTTCTCTGATTAGGGGATCCCAACCTCACCCAGACAGGGCCTCACAACCTCCTCCTGAAAAAAGGCCTAGGACTGAACCCCCTGAACCTCTCTCCTCTGACTATTCCTCGGATGGATCAGAGTTATCAGACCATCAGGAAGGACCATACTCTCCTTATGAGGATACGGATGCAGAAGACTCCATTCCTTCTGCCTCCCCCCCAGAAGAATTTTCATTTGGGGAAACCCTACACTCAATGAGGGAACAACTCACAGCAGGTCAGTAATCATTTCTTAAAATGTGGCTATGATGCACTGGAGGCTTCATTTAGATCAGCTATGACTGGAGCAGTGATTCGAAGGCATGCCTGGCTAAAAGAGCAAACCTTGCCAGACCATGTTAAGTCAAAACTCCTAGATGCCCCTATGGAGAAACAAAGCTTATTTGGCTCCCCTGCACAGGAGGTTCTCAAGAAAGTGGAAGAAAAGGCAAAATCTGTACAAACAGTCAAGGATTTCCTGCAGGTCCAACCTCCGAGGTTCAGCAGAAATTGGCCTTCAAAAAATTGGTCCTTTCCAGACACCTCCAGAGCACAGAGAGGCAGAAATAGACGCCCAAGAGGCAGAGGTCAATCAAGAGGTGCCTACAGGGGCCGTCAGTGGCAACCTGACAACCAGAGGAGTACCGCCACAGCTGCAACCACTTCCACAGGACAGACACAATGACTTGGCTCTGACTCCGCCTACCAAGGCACAACTGGAAGCACCCTTGGGCGGAAAGTTAGCTTTATTTTCAAAAAACTGGCATTGCATTACAGGAGACAAATAGACTTTGCAAACAATAGACAAAGGCTACAGATTTCATTTCCACACTTTACCAAAAAAAAGAGGAATGCCAAACCTTCCATCAAGCCAGAAGCCAGAGGCTGTAAAACAAATCGCCAACTTACTAAGGATGAGAGCAATAGAAAAGGTACCATCTATGGAACAAGGCCAAGGATTTTACTCCAGACTATTCCTTGTACCAAGAAAAGAAACTCAATGGAGGCCTATTCTCGACTTGTCCGCACTGAACACATATCTCATTGTACCGAAATTCAAGATGCTGACCCTACAGCAACTTCTTCCCATGTTGGGCAAGGAGTCTTGGCTGGTGACTCTAGATCTCAAGGAGGCATACCTGCACGTCCCCATATGACCAGATTGCAGAAGGCACCTCAGATTTCTTGCAGGATCAGAGCATTATCAATTCTCAGCATTGCCCTTTGGCTTATCTACTGCACCCAGAGTATTCACGAAATGCCTGGCATCAGTAATTGCACACTGCAGGCTTCAGGGAATTCAAATTTACCCATACCTGGACGACTGCTTAATACAAGCGGACAACAAGACAAAAATAATAAAGGATTTGACCTATGTCATACAACTACTGCAAGCCCTGGGATACACAGTCAACATACAGAAGTCAAGACTAGTGCCATCCCAAAGGATAACATTTTTGGGTGCAGAGTTGGACACAATAACTCAGATGGCTTTTCTCACAGAAGAAAAACAAAAGCAACTTCCACTCTACTTCATGGCATTGACAAGACAAACTCAGCTTACTGCAAGGAAAGTCCTGCAGGCCCTGGGTTACATGGCATCCTGCATAATCTTGATCCCACATGCCAGACTGCATATGTGAAAGTTACAATGGTACCTAAGGAATGTATGGTCTCAACACAGACACAGCCTAGAAACCATGATACCAATCATTCCATGCCTGAAACAAGAATTCCTGTGGTGGGCTCAGGCCTGCCAGACCAACAGAGGGTTGCCTTTCCACAAACCACAACCAAGGCAGACCATCACCACGGACGCCTCAGACCTAGGCTGGGGGGCACACATGGAAGACAAGTGTATCCAAGGCCTATGGTCCCAAGACCAGCTGAATCTACACATAAATCTAAAGGAGATGCTGGCAGTGAAGCATGCAATCGAGGCATTCAAAACTTTCCTCCAGCAAGGACACCTGCTGATAAGGACGGACAATACCACAGTTATGTGGTACATCAACAAGCAGGGAGGCATGCATTCCTACCCTCTATGCCGGATGGCAATGGATCTGTGGAACCTAGGCCTGAATCTCAACATTCAATTGCAGGCCAGATTCGTTCCAGGAAAAGAAAATTCACTAGCAGACAGATTAAGCAGAACTACCACTGATGCTCACGAATGGATGCTGCATCCAGACATCTTCAAAACCATAACAAAGACATGGGGAATGCCAGAGGTAGACCTGTTCACCTCCCCACTCAACCACCAACTGAAGAAATTCTGCTCAAGAGAATACCACCCACAAGCCTGGAGGGTGGACTCCCTTTCTTTCAGCTGGAGGGATCTGACAGTTTATGCCTTTCCACCTCTCCCATTGACGCACAAAGTTCTACTGAAGATCAGGGAGGAACAGCCAAAGGTAATCCTGATTGCTCCAGACTGGCCAAGGCAGCACTGGTACCCACTACTGAGAAGCATGTCTCGGACGAACTCATGGCCTCTACCTCTATGGCCTTTACTTCTAACACAGAACAACTACAAGACCCTGCATCCAGACTTGAAAACACTGCAGCTAACTGCTTGGAAAATTGCATAAAGCAAAACCAACCTGTTCTTTCTCAGAGGGTCAAGGACATTATCCTGGAGGCTCGCAGACCCTCCACAAGGAAAACATACTCAGCCAAATGGAAGAGATTTCTCATTTGGAGTGCATCAAAGGGAACAGATGTCACACTGGCTAACCTTGCACACATCCTAGAATACTTAGTAGAACTGTTCCACAATGGCCTGTCCTATTCTTCCATTAAGATTCATGCATCAGCAATCTCAGCAGAGTACAACATGGATCCTCCCATCTTCTCTCAACCTCTCCTCAGACAATTTCTAAGAGGGATAAAAAATGTAAAACCTCCAAGGAAACCACCTCTGCCTGCATGGGATCTCAATTTTGTGCTGGAAAAATTGACACTCCCCCCTTTTGAACCAGCAGCATCAGCAGACTTACAGTTCTTATCTTGGAAAACTGCCTTCCTTCTAGCAATCACTTCAGCAAGAAGGGTATCCGAGTTACAGGCCCTAATGGCAGTGCAGCCTTTCCTTATTTTTCACCAGGATAGAGTGTCTCTGAGAACCAATCCTACTTTCATGCCAAAGGTGGTATCCAGAGTATCCTTGAACCAAACTATTCATTTACCTATGTTCTTCCCAAACCCACAGAACAGGGGGGAAAAACTACTGCACACCTTGGATGTACACAGACAACTGCGCTACTATCTGGACAGAACTAAGACCAACAGAAAAACTGACCAGCATCTGGTAGCATATGCAACAGGAGTGCAAGGAAAAGCAATTTCCAAACAGACAATTTCAAAATGGATAGGAAATTGCATTCGATTCTGTTACTCTTTTCATGGAAAGACAACTCCTGAAAATATCAGGCCTCACTCCACAAGAGCTACAGCCACCACTACAGCTTTCCTACGAGGAGTGGCTATCAAAGACATTTTAGAAGCTGCTACTTGGAGCTCCGTGCATACATTTGCCAAGCATTACAATCTTCCTTTATACTCCAGATCCCGAGCAGGGTTTGCAACTGCAGTTTTACAAGGGATCTTAACTACACCATCATTATCTTAGTGCCTCCTCCCCCAATTTGGCTATGGTATTCTACCCATATGTTAGGACTGCAGATGCATCCTTGAAGGACATAGTACAGTTTTGTACCTACCATAAATGTAGATGTCCGATAGGTATGCATCTGCAGTCAGGATTACCCACCCTCCTTCCCCTCTGTGGTATTCCCAGGGTACTTAACCCCCCCCCCTCTTAGCTAGCTGGGGGAATCTATTATGGTGTATTTGTTTGTATGTATATATGTATATATACTTTTTGATTTCTACTGTTTGGAATTTCTACTTTTATCCAAATTTAGCCTTCCTAGAGGGCACCTGGCATCTGGGGCAAGAAACACTGAGGAAAATGGCATCGGCTGATGCCTTTATACCCCAGGAGCTATGACGTCGGGTGAAGTGTGACATCAGCTGAGGCCAGACCCAGACTTTGGAATCCGGTCGACCGAAGGGCTGCCTGAGGCAGGACAACCCATATGATAGGACTGCAGATGCATACCTATCGGACATCTACATTTATGGTAGGTACAAAACTGTACTTTTTGTTGCTTTTCTGGTGTTGTATTTAACATTTCAATTTGTGCTTGATTTTTTCATTTCTCTGCTTTATATGAATTTTTATAAAATTTCTGAAATATTTCTAATAACTATACATAATCTCTGGTTCTTTTCCTTGTTATAGGCTGCCTAAGCTTGGCAACAATCCTTTCTACTTTCTGTTGCTTGAGCTATTGTGCTAAATGCTTTTGTGCTCTGGAGTTATTGTCAAAAAGCAGTTGCTTAACAGCAATCTTTCTAAAATCATGTATATTATCGAGGTAGTCGCTTATTTTCCCTTTAGGACTCTGTAGTTGCACCTCTTCTTGTTGTGTGTGATTCCCAATATTTTGAAGTACTTTAATGTTTGTCAGTCAATTATATAATTCTTGTTACTTCTTAACCATATATCTTTTTTCTTTTCTTTCTACCTTATTTTTAAACTCCATTTCCATTTTATCCCACTCCCTAGCTGTACTTTCCGAAGCAATGTCTATCTTCCCTAATAACTCCTGAATAGTTTCCACTACCCATTCCTTAAATTCCTGTCTGTTAAACAGATAGGTGGGGAAAACAGTGTCTCACTTTTATTCCATTATCCTGCACTTTTATGTTAATTATTATTGGCTCATGATCTGAAATAGTTATTGCATGTGTATCAAAACTTTCAATTAAATATACATGTTCCTATGGAATATAAATTCTGTCTAGCCTAGCCTAGTTTTTGTAGCTTGGAGAATAATATATAAATTCTCTATGATTTCACACTACTGAATTCATATCCTCCATACCAAATATTTTCATAAATTTCTTCAAAAATCTAATCTACCCTCTTTTGTTATATTTTCCCTTCTAGCCCCCTGATACATCCTCACTGTTGCAAATAAAATTTCAGTCCCCACCTATAAGTAATATTCCCTGCTGAAAACTGATTATTTCTTGCAGAATTTTCTTAATCTCTGTTGTGGTAGTTTTAAGTGGAGTATAAATACATGCCAGTGTAATTCTTCTCCCTTGCCAGTAACCCCCTATTACTATAAATCTATCATTATTATCTTTTTCCCTCTTCTATCTCTATTGGAGCTCCTCTAGCAATTAATGCAAGTACTCCCGTTTTCTTCTGTCCTTGATATTCCACTGAATAGCCAACTTGAAATCCTTTCTTTATCAAATTCTCAGTTCTTTCCAAATGTGTATCCTGTTGCATAGCTATCTGCACTCTGCATTTTTTAATATAGTTCACTACTCTTTATTTTTCTGTAGATACCTGTGAGTCCATTCACATTTAGAGGTGGTAAGGAAAGTGTTGTCATTATGATAAGAAGTTATTATTCCCACCTGTTATATATAACAGCTTTAAAAAAAATAGTTTCAGGTTTTGTGTAACATGCATCCACTAACACTTGGCAGGTTGATCATTTATATAGCTGTTTCTTGTCATATCCATTAGAACCTGTATCACATACTACAATGCTTTTTAAATGAAAACCCTCAAAAAACAAAAATTAAACAAACACCACACACACACACACACACACACACACACACACACACACACACACACACACACACACACACACACACATACACACACACACTCACACACACACACACGGAACACCCCCATAACCTATTGGCTTAATACAAATGCACAAAACTACACACATCATCAAATAAAGAAATTTAACCCTCCTAATAAGAGCAATTGTCCCAGATTCACAGCTACACTCCCAACTTGAATTGACCTATAATGAAGGTTATTCATGCTAAGACACATGCTAAGACACATGGTACAGCCTGTGCTTCTGCTGTTTTTATCTTAGCTTTATTCCTCTCCAAGGTGTAGAAAACAACACAAACAACATTCTGTTTTTACTGTCCTTAATAGCTTGTCTCCATAGAAAAATGAAAAAACAGATACACAGTTACCTTCAGCAACAAGCATCTCATGTTGCATTGTGAATCTTTATTTGCTTAAGAAAAATTTTTTGTTACATTCAGTGATCTTGTATTTACTTGCTTTCCTTTAAAACGTGTTAGCTCAATCCAAGGACCTTAATTTAGTCTATCACCTATGCAGAAGTAAGAAAAAGCATATCAGTTTTACTTATATCCTGCTCTTTTGTTCAGGCTTTCTTTTCTTTTTACACTGAAGTGCATTCATTTTTTAAAACTGAACAAGAGAAAGAAAGAAGAAAAGAAAAGGACACCTATTTACTTTTGTATCCATAGGAAGCCATCCATCCCTGGTAACTATCATATTGATAAGACACCCCTTAGAGTTGACCTAGTAGTCAGGGACTTAGGGACACACATAGATAGTAATCTAGCCTTTGATCCTCACATGTCTACAATAATGAGGAAATCATTCTATGTTGTGCAACTTATAAACAAAGGTATGGCATCTAAGTCCAAGGAAGTCATTGTTCCACTGTATTAAGAATTCATCAGACCTATCATTGAGTACAATTCCCCTTTGGTATGTACCTATCCAGGCATATCCAACAACTGGAATGTCCACAGAGGTTCCTCACTAAAAGAATACAGGGCATAAGTAATATGTCCTATGCAGACCACCTCAAGGCCCTATCCCTGTATTCTGTCTCCTACAGGCTTTTGAGGGAGAGAGCTATGCCTGGCATACAGGGCATTGTCAGACCCCACTCTGATGGACCTCCTGCTTATCCACAAAACAAACATCACCCAAATTACCCACTCTAAAGACTTAAACTCTGCCTGTGATATAAATAGGACCTACTGGAGAGATAGCTATATATACCAGAGACAGTCTATGGAACAGGCTCCCCATCCATGTGAAGCAGAGTTCTTCCCTAATCCAATTCAAGTGCAACTTGGAAAATTGGATGGGAAACCAGAAATTCATCCCTGGTTTGGCACCTATGTCTTTGATGCAAACAGGTAACCTGTAAAGGGTTCATTTCCCAGGCCCATGCTTACACTTAGAATGAGTCAGAGATTTGCGATGCATGGTTAGGCTTAAAAAGGCCCTTGTGGTGATTAACCTAGTAAACACCTATGAACCTATATTACACAAAACAATAACTGAAAAAGCTTTACTTTATAACAGACAGTTATGTCATGTTTCATAAAAATACTAAGAACAAAAATTGTTTTACTTACAGTTACCTCTTTACTTCCTGTTCCCTTCTCTTTTATGTTCTTCCAAACATTAATGACATGAAGTTGGAGTTCCCTACAAGTTTAACAAAATCAAAAAAGTCCAGTGTTTCCAGTTTTTCTTGTTCCTCCATATTTCTCAAATGTGAGTGATGCTTTGTAATCCCACATTTATTCATTAATTTCTGAATTGCTGGTTTTCTTCCTGTTGATCTTCATCTCACAAGTCCAATATCTAGATCATTTCCATTGTATTCCTGGTTCTTCTAGTTGACTCTTGTGTTTTTTCTGTCACTCATGCATTTTCCTTTGGAACACTGAAAAATGTTTCACTGGCATAGTCTCTCTATGAGCTTTATTATCAGAAGAATGAAAAGCATAATCCCCTTCTGTTTGATAGCTCACTTTTTGTTGGGAAAACTTTGGTGTTTCCTCTTTAGCATTTACTGATCAAAATATTACTTTGACCCCCCCCCCCCCAGGAAAAAAAGTATTCTGAAGATAGCATGATACAGAAGCTTAAATTTTAAACCTGTTTCTCAACATTCCCTGACTGCTGGAATAAATTTACTCCTCTTCTGCCTGGTATACAGTGAGTAATCATTTACCACACTCTAATGTCTCCAACTTTTAATATTTGTCCTTCTGACACAGTTTTGTCAAAACCAGCCCTTTCTGCTGATAGGATTGCATCTTTACTATTAGAGATCTTGTCTGGTTTACAGCATAAGCACAATGTGCCCTTTCAATTAGCAACTCCTGCTGTGGAATACTAGTCCAGTAGTTTATTTGTGCTTTCATTAAATGAATACAGTCTGTTCTTTCCAGTTTCTGTGGTACAGCAGAAAATCTTTGGTTTTCCCTACATGGTCTGCCCACTATCATTTTTGAAGCATCTCCTCTTGGGCAGCCTCATGCTGAGACAGTCTTTTTGTCATTTCAGACTCTGAGTTTCCCATTTTTATCAGCTCACCTGAATATGTATGCTTCTTCCACTTTTTCCATTCTTTTGTTATTTGAATTGATGTAGTTCTTCATTGTTTCATTTATTTTAATCAGCTATGAGCACATTTGACTTATTTATTCTCTAGATTACGGAAGTCATTTTTTGCACAAAAGCTGGAGGCTGAACTGCTTTTTGCTGAACAGTTGCAGGATTCTTCCCAGCCAGTGTTTTCTCTTCACCATTTGTGACTGGCTTTCTTTCAGATTCCCTGCATTTTTTGTTGGCTTCCAAACAGTGTATCTACTAGCCAATAATTGAAATGTATCCAAAAAGTCCAATTCACTGGCTCCCTTTTCTGGCTTTCTGTTTTCACACTGGAAAGCGGAAATTAAGTTGTTACTTAGTATGCAGACATCTTGGAAATCCTTAAAAATAATATTGAGATTGATTGATAAAAGAAGGTGAGATTTTTTTTTGATTAGTAAAAGATCAAAGTTAGTTTCAAGAATAGAGATCATCTTCAACTGATTTATATACTACTGTGTTTAAAACAGTTATATAATTTGAGAAGGACTGGAGAGTTTGCTACATTATTTTTATAGAAATCTGCATCAGATCTGTCCATGCTGGCTTTAAGATTCAAGATTGGTACCACAGCTTCCTTTAAGGAAAAGTCAGAATATAATTCTGAAATAAATTGTTCTGGAAGTATATTTGCAAAAAAACTAAACAAATATTGACCATTAATATTAGTGTTTATGCTGGGAATTGAAAGCACAAATCTTTATGCATATGATAGAAAACATTCTAGTTATGCCCAAAGACAACCATTATCCTTGACTGAAGAAATATTATTGGATACAAGATTTAACTTTAATTGACTCACGTTGGCTTTAGAAGGAATTGGAATTGATTCTGAATATCTTGCTTGTATTTTTCATTTAAATAATAATAAATTCAAAGCACAAAGTGTTTCCTAGTTTGTACTCTTTATACACCAACATTGCAATATTTGAAATGAAGTTGACTTCCAGCTCATTTATAATCGAGTTGTTTCTGTTGTTTGTTAATTTGTTCTGTCTGATAACATTTTGTATAAGAAGCTTATGAATATTCTATTGGAATGAATCTGAAAGCAGTCCATTTAATAGCATATAGCTATTTTAAAAGTTACAATGCTATCAAGAAAGACCATATCAATGACCCAATTGATTTATCACTTCTTCACCTTGTAAAATAATTGGATTTACTTTTCAGTTTGACCCTGCCCTTGGCTTACTCTGAATTATAAGTTTTATATTTATCAAGGAGTGGTCTGAGAGGGACCTGGGTTCAGTGCTGTATGATAACTGAAATCATAGAATCAGTCTCTTTAATGCAAATAAGTTAATCATTGGTCAGTGGTTAACTTCTTTGTGTTAAAGAGAGTGAAATAATGGAAACAGTCTATTTAACATAAAGAGACTAATCACTGACAAGTGTTTATGTAAACATGAAAAGAAAGCAACATTTCTGCACAACATGGGTCAAATAAATTACAGTTCTGGATTATGTCCTTCAATAAACTTGTATCTCTACTCTGACAATAAACAATAGTTTCCTACTTATCTAAAATAGAGGCTAGAGTTGAATTCCAGTCACAACTCAAAATTATTCCATGTTTGTAGAAGACAGACAACATCTGAAAAAGTGTAAGGATAAAAAAGACTCATCTTGATGTGCACATACTAAGGCCAAAGCCAGGGGGGTTGATATAAACACATATACAGTTCAAGTACAAACTTGCACTGAGTATCATCTTAAACCTGATAAATTTTAGAAGAAGACCTCTTTACCACAAATGCCACTCTATAACTGTTAGTTGAGCTGCCCAAGGTGTTGATATGAAGGACCCAAATTTCACATGCATCAAGCTGCAAAGGTGCGCAATTGAGTTTCTTGCATAAGAGAAATATGAGTTTTCACACTGTATGACAGATGATTAAAAAACACAAAAAGAAAAATCTAGCAAAGCTAGACCTTCCACTGTGTGACACATTAAACCTGTTGTATCAGAGGCAACATGGGACATATGCAAATTACCCTTTAAGGATATCAGGTGTTTCAGCTAAATGGCAATTCTGAATGTCCATGACTTTCCTTTTACTTTTGTGCTATTTATGGATAATTTCAGGCCAATAAAGCCAAGCCCTCTAGCTGTGGACATGCATCTTTCTACCTTCTTATGGCATCATCAGCACAGCATAAAAGGAATGTTTTACATTTGAAATCACAGGGTTGTCAAACCCAACTGATATCCATAAACATTAGGGTGTCTACAAAATATCCCAACTAATAAACTAAAACAATGAGTATAAAGGTCACACAGGGAAACCGATTGGTTAAAAAACACAAAAAGAAAAATCTAGCAAAACTAGACTTTCCACTGTGTGATACCTTAATACTCTGTTGAAGCAGACTGATTCCATCATATACGTCTGAGCAACATTAATTTAATAAAAAATATGCCTACTGAGCCCCCCATTTTATGAAATTCTAACTTTCTTGGGTGGCGTAAGCCAGGGAACCTTGTTGGCTAGGCTTACTTAGGCCCTTGGGCTGCTAGCTTAGTACCTACGTATGAACCTATGAACCTATTGTTGAATTAATGAGGCATAATTATTCAGGTATCAGTTATAAAATATTTCCATTGTAGGTCCGTCATAAAAAATTATTAAAACCTTAATTGCAATACTTTCTCAAGAAATACAGACATGGTACTCTATACATTCAAACTGGTTATCTTATCAGGAAGAAAAAAAATCAAGTACAATCTAACATTACTAACACAAAAACCTTTACAAAAAGCATTTAGAGTAAAACAGTCATTGAAAGAAAAATGGGCACTCACAAATTGCAGCCTGTTTCAGCCCATTCAAAACTGGGAGAAGATTCAAAAATTTTAATGACAGCATGTGACAGAATGTTCATTAATTTGGAAAATCAAGCACTTAATATTTTCCTGTAGTATACTTGCAGTTATCATTGATGAAAAATAAGACTTTTAATTGCACTAATAGTCAGATTGTCACCTTATTTATAAAATTGTTCCTTTCTTGAATATTTAGGTGCTAAGTCATAAGTGCAGTAAAATTATATTGCATCAGGATATTCACAGACATCCTATGGATTTCTAAATGATTTAGACCCAAAAGTCAAATAATTAGAAATATTAAACACATTGTATTAACTTTAAGAAAACTTATTTTAAGAATTATTCAGAGACAATTATAGTAATAATATTATCTAATCTTTGCACAAGATGAATGGTGGTCTGGTCAAGAACAGCAGTGGACTATAAGAATTAATGTGACTCTGCTCTTAAATGAAGAAGCTCATTGCAACATGCATCCCTGTATGAATGGGCTTCTAGTCCTTCCATGGAAAGTGCTCTCGATGGTTCCCAATTATAATTCTAAGACTCATAAATGTCAACCCAGAATATTAAAAAAGTCCACATAACAGGAGAACAGTAAATGTTGAACATCTCTGTTCTCCTTTAAAGTTGGGAAGCAAGCTATAAACAAACTCTAAGCTTGACCAACCTCAGCAAAAAGAAAAAAGGGCAGTCTTGGGCTTTGAATATGTAAGCCCCTGTTTTCAGTCATTCATTCCTGGGGTTTTGAGACTTGCACTAACAAGTCCTAGAATATTAAATGTTACAATTCCTAACTTCATGTTAAATAAAAAAAAAAAGCAATAAGGAGGCATCTTTTATAAAATTAACAGTTTTATCTTAATACCATAACATTAAGCAAAAGATTTACTATGTCACAGATAGTTATGGATATGTCGGTGATAGCAAATTTGCAAATATGATTACTCTAATACTGATAATAGAATTAATCTATTGTTATTCTATGTTATCCTTGCCACACAATAAACCTGACCACCATTCAAATCAATACACTCAAAAACATTATCAAGAAATCAAATTCAGATCCATGTATGTAATGGATAAGAGTTTAGAAACTCAAATGATTAAAGCCCCCAGCTTTTTAGACCTGAGTTCCCAGTACCCAATTAGGTTATATTTAGAGCATGTTTGAGTTAACCCAAAATAATTTCAAAAGAATGGTGTAAGGGTTCATATCTTTGGCATATAAACCACAATGGATTAACGTTTTAAAGTAAAAGCATGAATAAGGAACTAGTTCACTTTTTGTTTGTTGCAGACTTCTTAGATATGTGCAGAAAAGAAGAAGAACAACAACAAAGGAGGAAAGGTGAGATCAGAATGTATGAAAAAGGAGAAGTCCCTCTAGCAAGTTATTTCTGAATTGTTATACATGGCAGTGAGTAATCCCCTGCTTGCAAACAATACATTACGTAATTGTTTTTTTCATTAAAACCTAGCCAAGCAATATACACACTGAGAAGTCTTATGGACAATATATAGTATATCTACCTGAATTTAAAGTCTTTCAGAGTTGTCTGGTTAATGCCATGCTATCAGGTACTGCCATGTTCAAACATATGGAAATTAACCACTGAAAATGCATAATACTTGCAGCAGTATCCATTGCTATATTGTTTTGGGATATAAAGTGAAGAAATTCAGAGGAACATGTGTAACATAGATAAAGTATCCTCAATGCAACAGTTAATTTGAAAAGATAAAAGAGCTCAATCAGATCACCATATGAATGTTCAACTAAAAGTATATAGCAAGGAAATGAGCATTAGAAAATGCATAGATTAACCACCTTTTAAACTTTTTCCAACTTATAAATTGGGATATTAGCTCTCTGCAGATATGCAAAATTTGAGACACATTATTAAGTTTGTAACTGGACCCTTTCTGCAGAAATGTAATTTCAGTCCAAGTTTTATCAACACATATCTGGCACTATTCTAATTCTCCTACTCATAACCATGCTACTAGTATTTAAAAAAAAACCTTCCCAGGACTCATTAACAATTGTGTAGGCTATGTGCTAACCAGACACAATTTAAGCATGTTAATGTGATGAGCAGGAGCACTAAATGAATATGCATACTGCTCATTACACCTACACATTTGCAACCACCTTTTCGTGGCCAGCAATAGTGTTTATAGTCATGGAAAGGTGCACAGAATGTAAACAAAATTGCTTGCCTATATGCAAACCTAACATGTCAGCTTGCACTGTAGCCCAGAAATATTAAGGGCAAGTACAGTAAAAGAATTCTGCAGTAGGGGAAGTGAAATAGGGGAATCGTACATAGATAACATTGGTTGTACTGCAGAAGTAATTAAGAGGTGGGGGAAATGGGGAATGTGTACTCAGATACTGCAGGCAAATGTGCTGAAGTATCAAAGAACCATTTCTTACACAAATACTGCCATAATGGTGTAATGATAATTAATTTCAATGACAACACCTGACTTATGCACATAAATAAAAATGGAAATGTTAACAAAGGATATGAGAGGGACATTAAGCTGCAGTGTAACAAATGTGAGCTAATCTGATATACATGTCAATAAAATACTAAGTTGAGATGACAGTTATCAAGGATGGGATATACATTATTGGATAAATGTATAGACTTCAGTTATTGTGTATGAGATGTATATACAGGGAATTTATGTATGCAACCTGGCACCATTGCTGTATTCTCCAACCTCAGTATGTATACAAAAGAACAAAAGGACCGTACAGCTGTAATGTCATGCACATCTGAAAGGGACATGTTTTTGCAAATGAGTGTTGTTGACATCCATAGAAAAGGGGTTTATCATCTATAAACATTTAATAGACAAATGTGTTGTATAGTCATGTAAATGCTAAATGGTAATATAACACTCAACATACATAACTGACAAATGATAACAAAGACTGGATGACATTTCATGATTATAGGTTTTCTACTGGTAATTTGCACACATCTCAGACATTGTTATTCCGAGCATACTCACATGAAATTACAGGGAACAGTAACACAACAGCAATTTAACAGCAACAGAACAGACAGGAAAGTGTTGTAACAGAAGACCAGTCACACCTTCTGATGGTCTGGCAGCATGCCATACAGTAATAAACAATTTATGGAAGTGTGACTAAAACAACTGCAGTAATAAAGAAATGTTTGGCTGAGGGTATGCAACACAGTACATAATTATTTTGGAAATAAGTAATGACTGTATGCAATGAAAGATATAATAAACATTTTCATCATGCCATTTTCAAACACATGCCAGAATAGATATCAGAGATACATATCAATCATGCTCACCACAGAAATGTGCATATTGGTTGTGTCATGAAGAATACCATTAAAGAGCTTACAACACTTTTATGATAAGGGGTTTCAATGCCCTACCTTGGAAGACAATGCCTGAAAAAGGTGGCCCTCTGACTGTGCCATAACTGTTTTCTGTGTGCAAGCCACTGTTGTCTGACAGACAGATGTTACCAGATTCAAAACCTTGCTTATGATACTAGGACCTCTACAGACCTCTGTATAGACTGCATGTGCCACAGATGATAGCAATAGAGGCTGTCACAAATAACTGAAATCAATGTGCACAGTAAGAAAGGAGAGCCAGATATAATTTGAACAATCTCATTTATTCAGAATGCTGAAAAGGAGCTACACAGTTTACTGTCCACACAACAGCAATACAATATCAATATTTCTTTGCCAAGGAAGCTGTTTCCATTGTGTAGTACACGATGTTGCAGAACTGAACTACATTCTAACTGAGCGGGCATGCTATATAACCCAGTTTTCAATACACATGCCACAAGAGCACTCACAGCATGACATGCCCCAATAACCATTTCACTGCCATGCAATCACAGCATGTGGTTATATATCATTGTCCAACATAAAATGGATATGGATAAGTAGATACAATGTTTTTTGAATAAATTTGTGATTGCATTCATATAATGTTGCCCTTTTCAGGAGCTAAACAGCAAGCTACGTAAGTCTACAGACTAATAACATGGATGGACCACAAGCACCACAGTGGATGTCTTAACACAAGTGTGACACTCCACTTATGCTAATTTATTATAGCATATGTATGTGTTGAAAGCAATCTCTTTGAGATAAAGGGATGGAAGAGGCCTCTCCCACTGTAAATGTACACATTGTAACTGTGGTGGATGCCATTCATGCATTATAGTATAAGGCCACACAATGCTAACAGTCACTGACGATAGATACTGAACATCTGAGCATTTGACTACAGAAAATACATGATATTGTAGAGAATGAATGTGTCACAGTAGAAGTGTCACTACAGTTGTGAGATATGTCATTATTTCACTGCATTACATCATGTTATTGCTGCAAGAGATATGCCTGTAAATGCTGTACTAAGACAACAACATACAGAATATTGTCTCATTCCATCTTGCCAGAGGAGAAAGCTTACAACAAATGTTATGTAAGAAAAATATAATCACATGTCATTATGACTCTGAATAAAAGCACTGATAGGTGAGAAATTATCACAGATTTTTGTGAGAGGAGTCAACATCTATACATGTACACAACAGATGTGTTTGACAATAATGTTAGTAACATGCACAGCCACAAAGACACTGACACAACTTTCTCTGAGCAGTAATGGCTGGATGTGAAATGACTACCTAAGATCACAAGCTACAGATTAATGCCTGCATTGTAAGTGCCATACAACATGATAAGGAACAACTGCGACAGTGCACGGTTGAATGGATAGCATCACCAATTTTATTAGCTGGAAGTTTATACTAAAGAGTGGTCAAATGGCACAATAACACTGTACATCTACACATCATATTTATTTGATGAATAATCTACATAGTATAAGAGTGAAATACACACTCACAGCTGGACTTGAGCAAACGTCCTACCTATGTAGCTATACAATGTACAAAGCACAGTATCAAAGTTACATACCACAGCATAAATCACACTACAACTGTGAGATACTGTAGTTATGTAATCATTGTGTTGCCAAAAAGTTATTTTGCCTTGGGGATGCTAGAACTTGCTAGTTTAAAACTGTGCCACTGGAAATACATCTCATAAGTGAATGTATATATAATGGTGTTTGTGAGGTAGCCAATTGTATATGACAGTAATCACAGTCACACTGTTTATGCCAGGATTGACCCAAACCATCTATCTATCCACTTACACTATCTCTACAGTACATTATCAGCAGCTAACACTACAAGAGATGTCTGAGTACAAGCGAAGCACACAGCATCTATAAAGGGATGACTTCACCAGTGTATTGCCCAGGAGATGTGTCTGGTAAAATGACTTTTACAGACATCTGGGGTTGTAAATGTTGCCACTGCAAATGTGTGCAAACCACTCCTGAATTCATTTACAGTCACACACAGAGAAGTTATTCACTGCTGTACTCTAACCTCCTACTTATCTAGTTACACATTTGAGAGCACAGTGTAAGAAATGCAAGTGCCACAGGAGATGTCTAACTTTTAAAGCATGAGACTGCACTTTCAAAAGAATAACCTCATCAGTGTTTTGCAGAGATGTTGTTGTTGTGAAAGGTGAGATATGGGGATATGGGGATTGTGGAGTCATCTAGCAGTTTAAAACTCTTCTCCAGAGAAGAACTTGATTAAGCACAGCTGTGCTTGAAGAAATGCTCACCTGATTTCATACACCCCTCTACAGACATGCAATTTCCATGTTGAGCTATGAACCTCCTACCTATCTGGTTGCATAATCTATAGAGCACAGTATTGGTTGCAAGCACTACAGGAGAAAAGTGACTCTTAAGGGGAGAGAGTACAATACTGACAGGATGAACTCATCACTGTGTTGCAGAGAGGATATTTCTGTTAAAAGTAGGGTAAAGGAGCTGTGTGTAAAGTTAAATGAACTCTCCTCAGGGGAAGAATATACAGCACCAAGTGTTACTTACACACACACACACACACACACACACACACACACACACACCTTGCCAACATTGAACATAGAATGTGCTACATAATCTGGAGAGTGCAGTATTAGTGCTAGAGGAGAAATCTGTTGCTTAAAGGTAGAGAGTGCACTTTTGACAGGATGAACTTATCAATGTGTTGCATGAGATGATGCTTCTGTTAAAAGTGAGATGAAGGAGCTGTTTGTAAAGTGAAATGAACTCCCCTCATGGGAAGTGGATACAGTATCAAGTATTTTACACACACACACACACACATACACACACACACACACACACACACACACACACACACACACACACACACACACACACACACACACATTTCCCACCTTGAGTATTGAACCTACTACCTATTGCGTTATACAATCTAGAGAGCACAGTACTACTTGCAAGTGCCACAGGATAAGTCTGACTCTTAAAGGGAGAGAGTGCACTTTTCACAGGATGACCTTAGTGTGTTACAGAGTGGGTGTTTCTCTTAATACTTGGTTAAGGGAGCTGTGTGTAAAGTGAAATGAATTCCCCTCAGGGTAAGTGGATACAGCAGCAAGTGTAACATGATCACACAGAAAATTCCTACACTGAACATCAAACACCCTACCTATCTAATTGCACAACCTACATTGCACACTACCAGTCACAAACACCACAGGAGAAGTCTGAATTTCATGATGTGAAAAAGCACATTTGTATGTGTTGAAAATCGACTGTTTGCAACAGATGGTACTGTACATCACAAGTTTTGGGACAAATACATATTAATACACAGGACAACATAACAGCACTGCTATTGTCCCATGTAATAACAGAGTTTTACACCAAGATTTAGATAGTGTCCTTTATATATATATTGCATTACTGTGAGGGACATGTACTTGTTTCACAGTATAGAATACTAAATAAAATCACAGTTGTAAGTCAATGTGTTATCAGTCAAGCTTTCCTACGACTTCATTCCGGGATGATTGCACACTTGAATTATTTCATGCTTGCACAATGTGACTTGACAAGAAATACAAACATCTCCTATATAGGACAGTGCGCTGCAGAGTAACAGTAATAGATTATGTGTGAGTAGGTTAACCAACATTGTAACACAGTTGCAAGTGTAACCATTAGAGAGCAGATATACATTAACCAACTGAATTAATTGAGTAATCACTCTGAAATCAAGTTAACTTTTGTCAAAATTTAATACAGACGTGCAAACATTGTGCAACCTAAACAAAGAAATATTTTGTTGTATTTTGTTTTTACTCTCTGCAAAAAGAGATTGAAAAGTATTAGCACATGCAGAATAATATCTTGAATTTAGAATGGGAATTAGCAGTAGTCTATGGTTTCTCTGCCAACCTTCACTCAAAAAAGCATTATACACATACAACAATGTGTGAATCTGATGGAATACAGAAAAGCTGTGTTATGTCAATGTTTCAGGTGTCACAATTAACACATTTTTCGGGACAGTTGCATTTTAATCAATCCTTATATGTATGCTACAGCTGTATCATGAAACATATGAAGGACCAAGCATGCCATTGCTGGTGGAGAAATGTCTTATGGAAGCAGTTTTGATTCAAAGAGGTTTATTGGATGAGACAGAATTGGTGAGAAGAGTTGGTCATTTGGTGACACAAATACACAATAGAGACATAATAACACATTAGTGCATGTTTCATTTCTGCACATATTTGTGTTTTGTTACTGTGTGATTTATCAGCATAATTATTCAGGCAAGGGCTATACAAGACAGACTTCACAATAGGGATCAGGCACATTAGTATAACAGTAGGATAGTGGTGAGTTAAGGAAAGCTGTAGCCAACATTTACAGCCATAGGCATTGTACAAATTATTCATAAAACATTTCTGTATCCTTTTGGATTCTAACCCTTAGAGCACTCCAAGAAAAAAATAATACCTGAGTATTATCCAAACACAACATGTAGGAAGTCATACTTCAGAAAGTTCAGATGCTACAGCAGATTTCAGAAAATGAAAATGTATATATTCATCTTTATTGATCTATTGATAACTGTAATCTGTACATTCAACTGCTCAGTTTGTAGAAATGTATATTAAACTGACTAAACATAGGCACAGCTGCATGAAGCACACCAGAGTAATGTGACCAAAGGCAAAAACTCACAAGATATTTCCATAAGCTGTGTACATCCATTTAGCCTTAGTTGCAGTTGGTGCCTGGTGCCAGGCATTGTGCAAATGTAGAGTTGGATGATTAATGATACAGAACAGAGAAGGTACATTGACAGGGTAACACAGAGGCAGGGAGAAAGTAGTTTATGACAGAAGCAGGATAATAATGGTGGCTTGTAATAATATGTAGCCAAAAGCTACACATAAAGTAGTGTACCAAAACCAGTCAGTAGCACTTAGCAAATGCTTGGATTAGAACCCTGAAAGTAATCAAAATCTGTTTAGATATGTGAACATCATCTCATCATGTCACAAAGGAATTATTACGTTGTACCATTTAATTAACATAAATGAAGGATAGTGACAACTTACTGGAACAGAGAGAGGGAGAGAGAGAGACAGATGTCAAGATGAATAGCAACAATATGTTTTGTGGGACATGTATGAACATCTGTAGGATGTCTTACTTATTAAATAATTATTCAGCTGTCATGCTGTGTACAATAAAGTGCTTGCTATAGGGATAAGTAAGGGATAGGAGAGTGCAACAAACATGACAACATAAGCAGGATATGTTTGGCTTCATTAGTTTTCCTGTTGGGGCTGCAATATTTCTGCAAATGATGTCTTGCTGCACTATTCAAATATTATGTTAATGAAACATTGTAAATGGAAAGAAATACAGATGTTTGCAGTTAACTATAGGATAGCAATATGACACTTCATGAAATAATCATTTGACCTAAATCTGTAATTGAACCCATGACACTATGCAAAAACATCAGTCTACAAGTAAGGTAATTATCACAAGCATAAAGGGACCCCTAGGTCATTATATCCAGCAGCCTAAGACATGTTACAGTAACTGTTTCACAGTACTGCCTTTAATCTGCCTTTACTCTGTACTCCAATATCACTGTGGATGTAAGCACATCTACATGAAGGTAACCATACTGCTGTGGCTGAAATTGAAATCTTCATCTTTTGCAATAGGAAGTTGAGCAGCATTCACCATCACTCAGTGTTGTTGTACTATGTTAATTTCTGCACAAATGCTGAGGACATAAAGTGAAGGCTTTTCCATGGGCCATTTCTGGCCATGTGTGTTGTTAGTTGTTTATGAATCTATTTTGCACCACATTAAATGTGTAAAAAATGGGTGGATGTGACAGTGTTCAACATGGGGTTGGCAAGCAGAGGGTAGGACACAGGATAAAGAATACAGGAATTTGCAGGAGGGTAGTGGGAGAGCACTAAAGCTATCAACTTCTTCACAACATAAATATTTAAGTATACACACAATTTCATGACTTTGGAGAGTCATGACACCAGAGATGGGTGACAAAAGCAGAGTAATGTTTTTTGGCCAATTTGACCAAATCATGTGTTTCAACATGACACATAAGGGAAGTGGAGAGTTTTCCATAAGGCATTTTTTTTGTGGGACAGGTGTCCATTTTTGGGGGGGATATTATGGAAGGTGCTTAGGAATGAGAGGATCAGGTAGGTAGGGTAGGTTAGGAAGCATGCACAGGCATATAGGGCATACAAGACAGACAAGGGTGGTGACAGAGACAAAAGGTCGGGGGACACCATGATTTGGGATAGGTAGGTATGGGACATTAGAGATGCACCCACATCCTGCTTGAGATTAGTGAGACTCTAGTCTTCACCTTCAGAACTGTCACCACTGTCTTCAGCTTTCTGGCTCAGTGCCAGACATGGCATCATTTCTGTAATCCAATGCAGCACCTTTTCAATCCTGCCAATATGTGCACCAAGGCCCTTCTCAGTGACATCTTCCACCAGGCCTGTCAGCTCCTGCTGGGTGACAAAATTTCCACCTCCACTGGTACTGCTTCTAGAAGGTAGCCCTGCACTAGTAGCCAGGGCAGAGCCTGAAGCAGGTTGAGCAAGTAGGGCAAGAGTTGTGGGACAACTCTGACAGGGTGTGAACTTGAAGTGCTGGATGACTGTGTTACCATCTATGGAGGAATGGCAGCTGAGCCACAGTGGTCAGTCTACTTCTGTGTGCTCTTGGTCAGTTTGTTTTCAGCAGCAATGTATACAAACAGCAGAATGATAATAAGATATAACCCTCCAATAAAAAAAAAAAATGAGATAGGCTGAGGGGGGAACAAAAGAAGAGATAATTAGATCCATGCTTGTCACATTATTTTTTCAAAATACTTTTTTGGCAATGCATAAACAATTATGATAATTTACTATTGTACAAATTTTCCACATCCATATATGATGTGAATGTATTAATGTGTTATAAAATAAACCAATCACACTGCTAGGATATAAGAAAGAGCAGCTTTTATTTTCCTATGATGGATATGATACATACACATTTAAATGTAATACTTGCAGTTACCATATTTGAATTGTTCCTGGCATATTACTGGTGTTAATAATTTAGAAATACTATCCTGTCATAAGAATTCATTACTGCTTCTGGGTATTGAACCCACACACAGTTAAGCTATTTTTCTCATTGTCTAAAGCAGACAGCAAGAGTTATTCAGGAAGGCATGCATACATGCTGTATATCAAGATTGAGGTAAGCCTGCTGAAGATGCTAGTTACTGAGGGACTGCAAATACTTCTCTTGATTGAATCTGGGCCTCAGCCATTCTTACCCTGTACCCCTGTGAGGCAAGTTAATCTACCTGGTGCTTCTCATAGTTTGCTGCTATTTAATCTGCAGATGTACAGCAGAAAAAGAAAGACCATATCACACACAGGTTATGTGTTGGTATACATACATACAAATATTTCAGGCAGGGGCATTAATGCCCTTCTAACCTACCAATACAACAAAACACTTGTTCTCATAATAAGTGTCCAGGCTGTTCTTAAAAATATCTAAACTAGTACTTGCTTTAATGTAATTCAGTAGTCTTTTCTATGCATCTGCTTCTCTCTCAGAGAACCAATAAGAAGTACACTTTTCATTCCTATAGAATCTTCTACAGAGGTTGTCTGATGATTCTCTAGCACTTTTTGATAACCTCAAACATTCCCAGAGATAGTTGTATCTAAATACCAAGTATACTTACACAACTGAGGGATGTTTTCAGTTCTAAATTCAACCTCCCATCAGCTTAAGAAGTGATGCTTGTACTTCTTAATGTCAGTGTATTGGGGACAACATTCTTCCCTGGTGAGTGGAATGCCAGTTGCACTGCAGACAGTCTAGACTAGGTTATTCCAAGCCTCACTCTTATATGAGAGCTAGTATAATCCCCCTGCAGCAGCCTACAGATGCAGCACTTTATGAAGAGTGCCACAGAAATCCTGGACTCCTACAAACCCACCTTTGTGCTCTAGATTTACTGTCAAAGGAAAAATATACTTTAAAAATGATCAAAACATGGTAGGTTCAGGTTAAGGCACTTTAATCTTGCAGCAAGGAGACAAAAATGTGCTATTACAGAGTTTGTCTGACTAGAAACAGGAAATGCTTTCATTTTTATACATTTTCTAATAAGACATTGCCTACCAAGCTGACATAGCAAATTATAAGTCTTTTCATCATCACTTGTTGACCACCATTCTCATGAATTTCTGCTGATTTATCAATTTTTATGAGAAACTTCCTAAGGAAAACAACATGGCCTTGGTTACCACCAGTTAGATACATGTTATGTTACCATTCAAGGTACTATGGTTAATTCAAGCACAAAGCTAGCAGTTCATTTCTCTAATAATCCTTTGTCTACTTTATCTCTAAGCTTCTGCAGCTGTACATGTTCTCATACTTCGAACAGAGCTGATTGTTTAGAATCATTACATTTATAGGATATGGCATTGTTCATTCATTCGTTCCTGACCTAACAGATAAGCACCTGCTTCTCAAGTACATTTCCAAAAGGCATAAACACGAATATTGCTGTGCTAGCAGTTACTAGGTCAGAGGGCATCTTGCAAGTTTCAGAAAGCATACTGCAGTTTCAAAAAGCATCTTTTTCAGTTCATATATGAGACTCAATTTGTATAAAAACAGTGCATATAAAATAGAATGAAAAACGTGTTAATTCTTTTAACTACTAATTTGCATTAAACATACACACATTAATACATATTTTTCTAACATTTCCCCCCTATTAATACTTTTTAATTCTATTTTCAAAAAGAATAAACGGTTCACTTCTTTTCTTAACCTCTTCCAGTCAGGATTTGCAGTTAAGAAATTCATTCAGTTTAAACTTTATGAAAGTGTTTCACATTCTAGCAGCTCTTCAAATTCAGTACTCTGATACATAGTCTCAGAAACTGATATGTCTATAAATTCTTTGATTAATTTTTTCATGCAGGGGATTCCACAACAAACACAAACTCCTATTAGGAGTAATCCCACCCCAATGGCAATCAAAATGTTCATTAGGATAGAACCCCACCCCCAAACAAATTCTGGAAAAGGTCCGTCAGTGGGTTTGGGTCTGGTTTGGTCATGGCCGACACTTGCTGAATTACCTCGAGATTGTCATTAATCTCGTGCTGATGATCTAGGATAAATGCACAGCATTCTTCTTTGATTAAAGCGCATGTCCCACACCTCGCCGCTAGGGTGAAGTCAAGAGTCATTTGGTTCTGGAACACTACAGTTCTCATTGCATTCAGTTCATCAGTTATCAGTTCAAGAGCAGAAAAAGTTGCATTACTCATTACTTCGAGAAGTTTAGACAGTTTTCACAGCTCCCAAATTGATTTAACTGCACCATATGCAGGTAATATGCCTGCCCACTTTATGACAGCATCACTCAAGTCCATGTGCGTAAGTTTGGTTCCCACACTATGATGGTCTTTCCAGCCCGCCTCGATCTGTCCCACTGGATTCTCAGGTTTTTTAACAGTCTTTTTGGTTACATCTCAAGTATTTTGAATATTTCCCTGAGGCAAGACTGCAGTGTGTCGTATGGCCGGGACCAGGTATCCCAAAAAGCAACTGCCAGACCAATTCTCAGGTAACCATTTATATGCTTTTTTACCACACACAAAATAACAGTCCTCTACTTTAGTGGTTACTTTGTTGCGAAATGACTGCCCTGCATGAAACATTTTCCTATCTATCACAGATAACTGTTTAAAAAGTACAGGATTACGTTGTACCTGATCAAGAGTTTTATGCATAGATTTAAGAAATGAGTTATAATCTGTACTACAAGATCCATCTAAATCGTTTGCTTTTGTATAACATTTATATTGTATGGTCACATTACACTTGCTCCAACCCACCTGTATGGTATCATTTTTGTAAAAACATACAATTCCCTTTTGTGTCACAGGCAAATACAGTGCTACCTTATCATATGCTTTAATAGCTACAGTGTCAAAAACCAAATTTTCCCAGGTCTCATTGACCCCCAGGGGGATAGCAGTCATTAATAATTCCCTGTATGCTGTTGGTATGGCTGAGCAGACCCAGCAATTCGAAACATAAAAAGTCTCAGCATACACACGTGTAATCGCCTGGTAAGTGTTAAAGTTCAGATGCCAGTCTATGTTTGGCTCATCATGTTTGATCAGTTCAACTCTTGTGGCAGGAAAAAGGAAAGGCCACAACAAAAAGAACAATGTAATTAGCATAGCTATCAAAATGATCATGCAAGTTTTCTGAGGTTGCTCAATGTCTCTAGTCACTCTATATCTGGCCATTTTGTTCTCGTTGTACAACAGTAACAAGGTTTTTGTCCAGTTCAAAGTTCTTAACCAATTTACAGTGTGTCAAATGAATCCAGGATGCTCGCTCCGCAATCTTGACTGCAGTGGGTGTCGACAGTAGTACCTAGTACGGCCCTTCCCACTTCGGAGAACTCCAGTTCTTTTTCTTCACAACCTTCACCCAGACCCAGGTGCCTGGGGCTACTGCTGCTTCCAATTTCGGTTGCTCTTTATCTGAAACAGAATTTAACTGCAAAAGTTTGTTATTCAAAAATCACCTCATATACCCTGCGAGTGAACTGTCAGCCTCCCGCTCTGCAGACCTGAGAGGTTTCCACTGAGGTGTATAATATGCCCTCCCAAACAAAATTTCAAAAGGAGTTAATCTCTTTGCATTTGGAACAATTCTCATGCTCAACAGTGCTAGAGGTAAACAGTGCACCCAGTTCTTTTGTGTCTCACTAATCAATTTCCTAAGCTTATTCTTCAATACCCCATTGTGCCTCTCTACTAATCCTGCAGATTGGGGGTGATACGCACAGTGGTTTTTCAATGATATCCCGAAATAACGACTAAGTTGTTGTATTGTTTGGTTTACAAAATGTGTGCCATTGACACTATAAATCTTTTCCGGTATGCCAAATCTGGGTATAATTTCTTTAACAAGGACCTTTGCAACAGTAGCTGCATCTGGATTTTTAGTTGGAAAAGCTTCCATCCATTTAGAAAACATATCTATAATGACAAGGCAGTACTTTTTATTTTCACATTTGTTCAGTTCTATAAAATCCATACAAATAGTATGAAACGGATATGGTGGTATAGGGAAACTCCCTTGTTTAGGCTTCACTGGCCCTTGTGCATGATGCTTGTTACAAACATGGCATGCTGCACAAAATTTTTTTGTATAATTAGTAAATCCATACATCGTGAATACTCGATTTACTAACTGTACCATCCCCCCTGTTGAGACATGGCTCTGCCCATGGCTCAACAAAGCTGCATATCTAAACACGTTAGATGGTATAATGGGTTTCTTTTCCTTGGAGACGTACAGTCCCTTCTCAAGGATTGCTCCTCATTTTATCCACTTTTGTTTTTCTACATTTGTAATAAGTGTCTGCATTGTTTTTAACATTTCTAAATCTAAAATCTCAGAGATTTGTAGTTCCTCACTCAAAAGACAAGCTTCTGAAGCTGAAGCTGTCTGCTTTGCAGCTGTGTCAGCCCTCGCATTACCTTTTGAAATTCTATCCTGTTGCTTGGTATGAGCTACGCATTTGCAAATAGCTACTTTTTGAGGTAACTGAATAGAGTCTAATAAATGTAAAATAAACTGCGCATGATTAATTGGTTTACCAGTAGATGTTATCATTCCTCTATTTTTCCACTGCTGCGCAAAAACATGTACAGTAGAAAAAGCTTACTGGCTGTCAGTAAAAATATTTACTTTCTTACCTTCTGCTAAGGTACATGCACTTGTCAAGGCAATCAATTCTGCTGCTTGTGCAGATAAGTTGTGTGGTAAAGACTTTGCTTCTAAAGTCTCGGTATCAGAAACTACTGCATACCCCACTAGATTCTGTCCTGTAGGATATCTCCTGCACGAGCCGTCCACATAGTATGTCACCTCGGCATCATCCAAGGGAACATCTGTAAGGTCTTGTCTAGGTAGTGTCTTTTGTTCAATCTCCTGCAGGCAGCAGTGAGGTTTGCCATCTGCAGGGGTTGGGAGCAAAGTTGACGGATTCAAAGTTGTGCACCATTCAGTTGTCATATGAGGTTGGCTCAACAGTATAGTCATACAGGAAAGATGTCTAGCAGGTGAAAGATATGCTACTTTTTCTTGCAGTAAAATGATTGCAACTGCATGAGGCACTCTCAGTGTGAGAGGGTGGAACAACACTACTGAGGCTGAAGCCTGCACTGCCATTGCAGCTGCAACTACTGCTTGTACACAGTGGGGCAAGGATCACGCCACTGGGTCTAACTGTGATGAATAGTAAGCTATGAGGCATTGTCTGTCCCCATGCTGCTGTGTCAACACTGATGTCATATAACCTTGCTTACAATCTACAGTTTGAAAAAAATCGCTTATGATAGTTTGGTAATCCTAAAACTAAGGAAGATGCTATCAGTTGTTTTAGTATGCAGAAAGATGCTTCTGCTTCTGGTGTCCACTGTAATAAATCCTGTGCTGCCATTGGCTTTTTGAATATTAAATTAGTCAGCGGAGCAGAATCCAAAGCATAATTCGGTATCCAACTCTGACAAAAGTTAGTAGTTCCCAGGAAGGACATCATTTCCTTCTTGGTAGTTGGTCTAGGTGCTTGTAATATTGCTGTTTTTCTGTCTTCATCTAAAATTCTGCCCTCTTTGGATATTACATATCCTCGGTATTTAACTTGTTTTTTCCAAAGTTGTAGTTTGTTTTTGTTTACCTTGTGTCCTTGAGTAGCTAAAAATTGTAATAATGCTATGGTATCCTCTCTGCATTCTTGCTGGGTGGGGGCTACCAGCAGAATATCATCTACATAAAGTAAAATCTGACTACCTTTCGGTGGGATAAATCCCGCCAGGTTACTTGCCATTTCTTGTGCAAATATCGTTGGACTTTTACAATATCCCTGTGGTAGCCTCGTATATGTGTACCGTTTCCCCTGAAATGTAAATGCAAACCAATGTTGGCTGTCTGGGTGTATCGGTATCGAGAAAAATGCATTGCTAATATCTACCACAGAAAAATACTTCTGCTGAGGTTTCAAATCATTTAATAAGGTGTGTGGATCTGGCACCATTGGTGCTCTGGGTATAACTGCGTCATTTACAGCCTGTAGATCTTGGACCATACGCTATTCCCCATTTGCTTTCCTAACAGGAAATAAAGGTGTATTACACGGTGAGTTAGGAGATTCTATTAAGACTCCTACCTTAAGTAAGGCTGCTATTATAGGTTTGATCCCTATCTCTGCATCCTTTCTTAAGGGATACTGTCTTTTCTGAGGTCTAAATGCTGATTTTGGTGTAATAGTAACTGGTCCTGCTGTACGAATAAGTCCTACATCTGTTTTCCCTGTTGACCAGAGAGTCTCTGGTATATCTCGTAAGGCTTTTTCCTCTTCTTCCAGTAAGAGTAATTCTCAGCTATCCTCACTGACCTGTGAGTGCACAGCTGGGTGTGTCTGTGTTATCCAATTCAGTTTCTGCTTCTGTACTCCTTGTTCAGAGAGTTCTAACTCTGTCTGTTTTTCCCACCTCGTGACTTTTTCTCCTGCCCACTTCAAATTTCTATTTTTAGTTAAGCTCACATGTGGCAATCGATTAGATTTGTAAAGTGCTAAGAATTCCTGGGGCAATGAACAGCTTATTACACTGTTTCCTTCTGTGTCCCAGTACAAATTTCGTAATACTATCCTGTTTGCATGGTTCTGAAATAATTCTTGCTCATATTCTTTATCAGGTCCTGGTCTATTACAGTAATATAGAGTACAATACAACAAATGCTATTTGTCAGTGTCAAGGGAGGGGGATTTGCTGATGGCTACATTCATCAGTTCTTCGGTTACTGCCCCTGGACCAGTCGTAACCAAGACCTGGCTGTACCAATAATATGTCTCATCTTCTGTTCACACTACAAAAGTATCCATTTGTCGCTGTGCGTCCATACCCTGCATGGTTGGGACTACGGCTATGCCAAATACCTGCATTAATTCTCTGCCCAAGAGATTTACTGGGCATTTTGCGGAGACAACAATTTTGCTTTTCTGGGTCATTCCTGAAACGGGGTCAGTTATTGCTATGTCATGGGAGAGTGGCTCCCGATACAGCTGTCCATTAGCTGCTTTTACTAGTATGTAATCTGGTGATTCTGAATCTTCTGGTAATTTGAAAGGCTGTATCAGGGTCCGTGAAGCCCTTGAGTCACACAAAAATTTGACTTCCCTCCCTTCTACCAGAAGTGTAACTTCCGGTTTTGTCTCTGCTAAGTAGAGCTCCAGGCTCAATAATGCTAAATCCAAAATTTCATTTTCTTCATCATTTATGAATTCATGTACATCCTCTACCCCTTCTGTCACATCCTCTACCCTTGCTACCACACTTGCATTTGTCTTTTCTTGTTTGTTTTCATTCAGTGATTCCTGACTATCATATAGTCATTCCTCACCCTCTTTATCTTCCGTAGTTACCTTTTTATTTAGCCTGCAATCCCTTGCCAAATGTCCCTTTTTCCCGCATTTAAAACATTCACCCCTTTTCTTTCTTTCCTCAAAGTCTTCTGATTGCTTATCAGATTGCTTGTTTCCCTGGGCATTTTTCTTACCCTTTTTCCTGGTTTGCACTACAAAGACTTCTGACCCATCTTCCACTGCAAATACTTGTGCTTTCTTTTTCTTTTTGCTATTAAAATGCCTTTCGGCATGTCTTGCATATTCAAGTAATGACTGTAATCTACTTGTACGATGATCTACCATGTGCTTCGTAATAAAGCTGCTAATGGGAGTAATACTACCTTTTAGGAATGTGTTCTTTAGCTGCTGCTCATATGGGGAATCATGTGTTTGATTTTCAGGTATCTGCATTCCGCAATGGTTATTAAAACACTCTAATAATCTAGCATAATATCTATCAACAATTTCACCTTCTTGCTGTATGCACTGATTAATGCAAGTCCAATCAGCCCTAGGCTTCCACTTTTCGGAGATTCGGTCTGTCAGACCTTTCACTCTGTTATCCAATTCTGCATTACTATGTGAGAAAGGTCTGAGCTCTGCATCCTGAGGATTCCAGTTGCCACTGATCATGTGCCAATCTGGACCTACAATTTGTCTAACTACTTTTTCTACTTCTTTTCCATTCAAATGGTAACTTAATCTCATACCTTGTAAGTCTTCTAAAAATGTTCTAAAATTAACCTTTGGATGGAGAATTCCCTCTGTGGCTTTCCGGATATCTTCTGGTGTCCATGGTCTATAAACCAAGAGAGTCGGATCCTGTCCTGCCTGCCCTGCCTGTGGATTCGGTACTTCTATGAGTGGACATATTTCTTCCTCACTCATAGCTCGTGAATTTTTATTCATCTCATATAATTCAGTTTCCCCTTTTAAGTTATGTGTTCGAGACCTAGTCTCGATAGGATCCCTAACAAACGGTTGTGATTTTGCAGGAACAGCTGGGTATAGCGGAGGTGGATCGGTTTGTCCACTCGCTTCATATTCTGGTAAGGGAAGGGGAGGGGGTGGAGGAGGGGCCGTTGCTATTACCAAGTTGTTATCTTCTTTATGTATGAACATTGCTTTTGAATTTTTAATCTTTTGTTCTCTGCGATTTGCTTCCTCGAGCCACCTATGTGCCTGAGGGACTCCTAATTGCTGCTGCTTTCTTAACTGACCTTTCGCGTCTGTTTTCAGTTGTCTGACAAGTTTAACAAGTGCAGGTTTATCTAAATTACCATCGAATTTGTATTTTTCAACCCATTTTGCATAGTACTTAATGTTATCGACATGCTGTAATTGCATATATTTCGCGTCTTCAGTTAGGGGCGGGTCTCGGGAGTTTTTCGTGCACTGATTTCCCATGTTGCCTTAGTTAAGCTTTACTTTGTTACGTAACCCTTCTTATCACATGGTACCACAGTTCTACACCTTTTTACAGTTTATCTAGAATAACTGTCTACCTATTCTGTTTCCCTGATCTATGACAATACAGTAACCTTTTTGTCCCTGATCTGCACATGCAAATCCTCCTGACAAAAAAAAAAACAGTTCTGTAACTAGTCCCTGATCTAAAACAGAGAAAGGTAAATTCCTCCTTACCTGACCCTCTGTGAGTTGATCCACCAGATCATTGACTCATCCTCCAATCCCAGATCAGAAACAGTGGCTGGCCTCTTTCGAACGACAATTCAGTCGGAGGTCTTTCAAAACAGAAGAGCCGATTTGGCCTCTTCTCCGTACAGGTGCATGCCACTGGGGCCCAATTCTGACCTAGGCCTAGAGCGAGAGGTACTTTCCGGTCCGAAGGACCAAACTGTCAAAGGAAAAATATACTTTACAAATTATCAAAACATGGTAGGTTCAGGTTAAGGCACTTTAATCTTGCAGCAAGGAGACAAAAACGTGCTATTACAGAGTTTGTCTGACTAGAAACAGGAAATGCTTTCATTTTTATACATTTTCTAATAAGACATTGTCTACTAAGCTGACGTAGCAAATTATAAGTCTTTTCATCATCACTTGTTGACCACCATTCTCATGAATTTCTGCTGATTTATCAATTTTTATGAGAAACTTCCTAAGGAAAACAACGTGGCCTTGGTTACCACCGGTTAGATACATGTTATGTTACCATTCAAGGTACTATGGTTAATTCAAGCACAAAGCTAGCAGTTCATTTTCCTAATAATCCTTTGTCTACTTTATCTCTAAGCTTCTGCAGCTGTACATGTTCTCATACTTTGAACAGAGCTGATTGTTTAGAATCATTACATTTACAGGATATGGCATTGTTCATTCATTCGTTCCTGACCTAGCAGATAAGCACCTGCTTCTCAAGTACATTTCCAAAAGGCATAAACACGAATATTGCTGTGCTAGCAGTTACTAGGTCAGAGGGCATCTTGCAAGTTTCAGAAAGCATACTGCAGTTTCAAAAAGCATCTTTTTCAGTTTTCATATGAGACTCAATTTGTATAAAAACAGTGCATATAAAATAGAATGAAAAACGTGTTAATTCTTTTAACTACTAATTTGCATTAAACATACACACATTAATACATATTTTTCTAACATTTACCACCATTCTTTGCATCATCAGCCATATCTGCAGAAGTCAAGGTAACAATATATGTCTGAATTGGCCCCAAATTCAGACCTCGCATGTAACAGGTTGTGTGCAAAGATGCACAGTCTTGCCAACTGCATTTGTGCATTGAAATCATATGGATTTCTTGGCAGAAAAATTGGTACTACTTACATCATACAGCACTAAAAGTGTGAAATATGGCACTGAGGTTTGTCATGTGTGATGTTCAACCTATTGACATGTTCCAATGTTCAACAATGAAATGCTTAATGACTTGGCTTGTAATCCTTGGTGTTTGAAAGGATAAATAGGATGAATTGTGACATATTTTGATGTTGGGACTTAGACACTGTTAAAATTGTATTATAACAGCTGGGAATCAAACCCATAAGAATGCAAAAACTGATACTTAGCTAATTAATTTTCATTTTCACAGGAAACTTATTTTAAGCATGATAATTAGAGATATACTAATTTCAGAATGAATGCAGATATACTTCAGAGAGGACTGTCTATGTGCAAGTGTGAGAATTTAAGTAGTCCTGGGAATGCATTATTTTGTAAAAGGCAGTAGTTCATTCATTTGTTCATATATTTCAGATGGAAAGAGTAGCATGACATGAGTAATACAGGTTAGGTTATGTTATATACATCCTTCACTAGATGTACTATTATAAACACATAGTTAGAATATGTGATGGGTCATTATGATTATAACAAAACTGTTGTGCCCATCATACATATGCAAGTGCATTTTAATTTAAGTACTATCATTACCATGTTTAAGAAACTGTACACACATTAGCTTGAGTTTAAATGTGAAGCATTAATGATATATGCTAAATAGAAAATTTAAACTATGCAAGCATTACTGATCCATTGCTTGCAATAAACATGTTTATCATTCCCATTTGTCTTTACTTTTATATTCCTAATCAAAAATGTTGTGAGAAATTGGATTTATTTTGACACCCTTGTAAAAGTATCCTTTAGTTGGATTTAAACTCATAATCACCTGTGTTTATTATCCAAAGCCACTGCACTTATACCTGGTACCACAGACATAGGTAAGTGAGGGGTGCAATTTCTCAACTCAGTACTGTCCAGGGTGCTGATGATAGCGCACTGTTGCCAGGTGTGCTTGTTCTACATATGGCAGCCTAAATTAAAATTTTCACTTTTTTCCTTGGGCAGTGATCCATGTTTGTGCACTGCCGAGTAGACTGCAAATGCAAAAAGCATTAAAAAAAATGGCAGTCAAAAAAGCTGACAGTATAATGAATTCAGTCAATGGTTATATGTAACAATGATCAGAGGAAGAAGTGCATTCAAGTGACATATTTGTCCTTCTCACAACACCTTGCAACACCATAAATGTACTTTGTGGAACACATTATTAGACTTGAAGTTAATGACAAAGAATCTGAAAGTGGACAGACAGTTCACATTCTGTAAGCAATACTGAGAATAGTGGAGTTTTACACAACACAGTGATAAAAATAAATGTGTATAAACATGTCTTCATACTATCCTCTGTAAAATTAATAAACTGTATTCAAACCTGTATCACCTGTCTTATTTATATTAACTCACTTCTATTATACATTGTGCCACAAGGATAGTTATTTGAAATGTGGACTTTAGTCACTAAATACTATCCAGACTGCTGACATCCATGCACCATTGCTACATATATTTGAGATACATAAGGCAGCCTAAACTAAATTTTTCACATTTTTTTTTTTGGTAGTGAACTCTGCTTGTGCACTGCTGAGCAGCTTACATGTGCAGATTACAGATTAAGAAAGAAAAACTACATATTAAGAATAATTGAAATATGATTTGTAAACAGGATTTGAGAACTTCATCATTTGTCTTTTTCTTTCAATTCACTTCATTTACACTCTGTGCCACAAAGTTGAACATCTGTCATGTGCACTCTATGCAGTTATTACTGTCTAGGGTGATAATAGCTGTGCACTGATGCTAGGCTTATTTGTGCTTTTGAAGGCAATCTAAATTAAATGTTTCACTTTTTTTCCTTAAATTGTGTGTAGACTGCCAAGTAGTGTAAATGCAGAAGGCAATATTTAGTAACAATGTTTACAAAAATTGTTTTGGATAACAATTTAAAGAAACAAGAAATGCATATCTAGTAATGAGGAGAGCTACTACTGCATCACACTGACACATTCAGCCTTCTGACATCTCCTTGCCACATCACTGCTATCATTTATGTCCCACAATATCAGGACTTTATGTAATGCTATGGGAATGGAAAGAGGGACAGGAAACACCAGAAATGCTTTCATTTTTCACACAGTTCACACCAATAATATTGACATAATTTCAAATGGCATATCTGTCTGTAGGTTTTAGTAAATATTGACCTTACTTGAGTTTCCCACCTCAGCACATTCATACACCAAAATTAGTGTCAATATTTATTATGACCTACCTCAGTAAAATGGTCTATGAAAAGGTTTTGAACCCTGTATCACTTTTACTATTTTTCTAAGCTTAATATATTTAGAGATTATCCCACAGAGATAATTTGTGATAGTTTGAATTTCTTCACTCACTACTGCTCAGAATTCTGAGGAAAGTGTACCAGTGCCAGTCTAAACTGTGCTATTGATGGCATACCAAATTAAATTTGTCAATTTTTACCTTGGGAAGTGAACTTCCCTTTGCTGCCAGTCAATGAAGTGAAATACCAAATGGCATGCAAACAATCAAGAAAAAAATGAATACAAATTTTAAAACAAGTACTTTAAATGTACATGCCTGTTGTTTCCTCAACTTTATTTTCTTGCAACAGAAACATGTAAGTGTTCGAATCATCAAACCATTGTATCAAGAACAGTCATTTAAAATCATTTCCAAGATTTGCCATAGGCAATGATATATATTAGCAAGGAGTAAAAGTGTTTAAATGTACTCAAAATGTAACAGTATATCAAGTCACATTGAAAGTGCAACAGAAACAAGTTATGAAACTTGTATTTTTCCATTTCACAGTAAATGTCCAGATGAGTGGAATATTGGCAGCAGTTAGAATACCCATGTACTCATACAATATTAAACAAAGACTACAAACAAATTAGGTGTATGCCTTTCTTTCTTTATGGTGCATCATTCCTTTACCTATGCTTTCCTAACAGCAATGCTATTACATTGCATATGGTATCTGTATCAATACTTACTGTTCTTCCTTGAATATGCATATTTCTTAGTAAGAGGCAATAACTGTAGTCATTAAAATAGCACTTGAACGTAAGGAATGTTGCTCTTATAACTTATTCAATGTACTTTCAGACGTTTTAGTAAGTGTCTTCTCACTGAAACACACCCAGCAAGTGAATATCAAAGAAGGGATATCGTGAAACACTGATTGTTCCTGTGGTCAGGCTAACCATAGACACATGCAAGCCATTAGAAAGTAACACTTCTCAATGCTAGTCCTTGCAGAAATAAGGCATGTGTGGTGATTATGTAACTCATTGCACCATGTTTACCTTCCCTGCACTTAGTGCAAATTTTGGCATTCAGGAATGCTAATGATTTAATACCTCATTTGCATACTTAAGAGTACTCACAGGGCTGACTCTGCATTAAATAAAGGTAATAGGGTAGCCAATGAACTTGTATCATAGTTGTGAGACAGTCTAGATCCAGAGAGCTTGATACTGCTAAATACATACTGTACACTTTTGAAGATTTATCTACTTTTTAAACTGCTTTCTCAAAAAGGCATGTTGCTATTTCTTACAGAATGCTTTTAGTGTAACATTGAGAATGAATTGCAATGCCCATTGCAAGCCATTGTTTTATCTGTCTGCTTTTTCTTTATATTTTACTGGTGGCATAGCCCATTATTAATTAGTTATTTGTCTATATTACAAAGTTGGATATAGAATGCATACATACATACATACATACATACATACATACATATTAATATTTCAAGCATGGACAGTAATGCCTTTCTAGCCTGCCAATATACCAAAACAGTTGCTACTATAAGTGACTGGGATATTCTTAAAAATATCTAAACTAATCTATTCCCTGCATCAGTTGATGTCTCAGAGAACCAATTAGTATTCTTCTCATTCCTATAGAATCTTTAAAATAGCTTGTCTGATGATTCTTTAGTACTTTGTGATAACCTCAAACATTCCCAGAAGTAGTTGTCTCTAGATGCTCTATACACCTGAATAAGGTCTCCTCTTAAATATCTACATGTTACACTTTACAAATTCAGATATTTTAGTCTTTCATAATAACTTGCATTTTAACATCCATGGATGCCCTTGGTATATTTTATATATACTCTTTTCAATTTACTCATCCATGTTTTGTTATAAGGTTTCCATATTGTTATTCCATACCGAAGTTTGGGTCTAATGTAGCTAACAAGCAACAACTTCATCATTTCTGATTTCCCAGACTTTATAAATCTTTTTATGTAGCCTATAGTTCTATAACTATCATTAACCAATTGGTTGATATGATCAGAATACCTCAATGCTGGATATATCCATATACCCAGGTCCTCAAATGAATCTACCTATGAACCTATATGTCAAGCAAAGTTCCTCATTAGCACTCTTCAAGAAAAATCTTGATGAGTGGATGTGAAATAGGAAATACACCCCAGGGATCACTTCTGTGGCTCTGCTCAACAGGGGCACAAAAAATAACTTTCTTGGCTGTCGTAAGCCAGGGAACCTTGTTGGCTAGGCTTACTTATGCCCTTTGGCTGATAGCCTAGTACCTACCTATGAACCTATGAACCTACAGTTTCAATCACTGTGTGCTGTATTAAATATTCACTCTTCAATTTATGTCTCCCAAATGTCATATACTTAGTTTTTGATTTATTTACCAGAATATTATTCTTATGTGCCCAAATGGCCAATTAAGTCAAGTTCTTTTGCAGACATGTCCTATCTGTAACACAAGTAATTGGTTTGCCCAATTTCAGGTTATCTGCATATAGACTGTAGAACATCTCAGATGAAAAAGATCTGAAAGGTACAATCTAAACAATTATGGGCTTAGGACAGAGCCGTGTGGAACACCCTGCCTGTAACCTCAAATACTTGCCATGTCCTATTTGTAAGACATGCAGCTAGCCATCATATCACAAGTAAATCAATAGCTAGCTGTTCTAATTTATTGATCAGTGTTTTGTATATGACCCTGTCAAATGCTGAAGTTAAATCTATACAAATTAAATCACAGCATAATTTTCATTCATAGCTGTGATTATATTGATATAGACATCATGTTACAGGTGGTAATAGATCTATTTTCAACATATGCATGCTGATATATGGTTTCAAGTCCCAACATTTCCAGTTCTGATAATAACTTATCCAGTATTACCTTTAGCATTATTTTCCATAACATGAAAGTAAACATAAGGGTCTGTATGACTGGGTTTGTTCTACTCCCCTTTCCATTAAAGACAGGTTTAACAATTGTATGTCTCCCTCCAATCATGAGGAATCCCCCCATTTTTATATGATCTTGTAAGTAATAGATATAATGGTACTGTAAGTTCTTGCTGAAGTGTTCTTAGGCCATTATTACTAATTCCATCTCCTCCCTGTGCTTTGTTTGGATCCAGTTTGCATAGTTTTTTTCAATATAATCTAATTAGATTTGAGTAACTGAGGTTACCTGAATGTTACCCTCTTTGTACAGCCAAACAGCTTTGCATAAGATTTTGTAATTGCATCCATAATTTGTTGTATCTGAGAATACATTTTAGAATCCACACACAGTTTAGCAATTTGTATGCCTTTACTCCTTCCACTTCTTATGTATCTATAAAATGGTTTCTTATTATGCTCAATATCTAGCTTATTTCAGTTTTCAACATTGTAGTTTTGCCTCTTTTCCATTTCTTATTTTTTTTGTCTGTGATGTTCATTAAGTATCTTGTTCTTATGAAAATATCTCCCTGATGTCGTGTGCCTAGATACTGGTGTTAAACAATGTCTCTTTTAAAACTCTCTACATTCCTTCTGCAGTTTTTCCTCTGAAAGCATTATGCCAATTAGTTTTGCATAGTGATTGTTTTTTTCTGTATAATCTGTTAGTTATTTTCTGTGCATTGGTTTAGATTTCAGTCTGGCAGAATTATATAGCAACAAATTCATCTTTATAAGAATACTACCTGACATATATTTGTAGGTTTTATTTTCTTGGAATTTGAACAAGTATTACAGAAGAGTGTAGTATAACTTCATAGCAAGGTCAGGTATTTTTTACATGTGTAGCCCAAATAATGTGTTAAGGTTGTGATATTTATCTGGCTGCCCTTCACACCAGTGGAGATGGCCCTATAATAGTGTTCTCCATTTCTACTTGTACATTGTGAATTAGTATTGGTAATGCTGTGATATATTACACAGTTACACAACTGCTGTCCCCATTACATAACTGTTATATTTGCTGTTATTTTATTAATATATATTTTTGGATGACCTGTCTTAAATTATATGTAATTATAGGGAACATTACCTTTTAAATTGTTGTGTGCATGATGGATGCATAGAGTCATACATAATTGAGTTCATAGACATCCTGCCTTTGTATTATAAATGTAATTTTGAGTCTGTTTTCTGTTTCATCTCATACAGAGATGGCACTCAAGAAGAAATCTCTATACCACAACCTGTCATTCATGATGCAAAACATGAGATCATTATCTAGGCCTTACATTGCCATGGAACGTTTATCTTAGGAAGAGGTAAAGGTGACCAATCTGCCTGAGACAGGATATGGCAACAGGTGGTCAATGACATCCATGCTGTTGGAGGGCATGGGAGAAGTTATTCCCAGATATGACACAGGGCACGTAATATGATAATCTCTGCCCACTGTAGGGTGACTGCAGTTGCCAGCAACAGGTGGCTATGGGAAGTAGTTCTGGTCCCAAACCACCACTAACTGAAACAGAGGAGCTTCTATACACTGTCAGAGATCCATATAGCTTTGCAGAAGGTTCACACAGAATCCTTGATGTTGGCGCTGATGTGGACAACAGACTTAGTGTGTCTCAAGCAGAACGTCCAGGTATGCAAAATACAAATAATCAAGTGTCACTGTAGATATCTTTATGTGTGTTTATATTATATGTCTGAAATATCTAGAGCCAGTGATACGTGTGAGTCAGATGACACAGTAATAGAGAGATAGAGGATGGTGTTTGTGGGGGATTCAACTGGTCAATAGATTTTTGTTTGAAATGATTTTTAATATGCACATGTAAAGGGAATTGTTCACTGTTTCTTGTTTCATTTGCATTGTGAAACATATCAGCCTTCTTTTCTTTCCCTTCTGTACTTACAGGGACATATAGATTGCAGTCTGCAAGATCACATGCACATGGTAAGCACACATTTGCTGTTATTATTACTGTATATAAAATAGATTCTGGTCTAACTGAGAGTAATATTGTATTGCTTTTCCATCTATTATAGTTTAACATACCTTTTGTATAAGAAAGTTTTTATCAATTTAATTCCGTACTTCTCTTTATTGTGTTTATTGTTTGCTATCATAGGTGATCCTGACAGTAGCATTGTGGAATTCCTACCAATTGATGTCAGAGTATTGGTAGACCCTGATGATGTTGGTGATGACGAAGAGGCACAGTCTGGGGGTGCAGAGGGTCAGTCTGGCACTGACATTGTGGCTCCAATATCCCCTGCCAGTATTTTAGACACAGTCAGTATGCCCGTGCATACCCATGACATGGACACCTCTGATATAGGACATATTGGGGGTGACACAGTTCATCAGGGTTGTGTGGTTACTCCAGTTGCAGAGCTCATTAATTTTCTCTCTGTAGCCATCATGAGGGTGATGTACCATACATTTTCCCAGGACTTCAGAAGCAAATACTAAACATCATGCAGTCTGACTTGCATGAATCCCTGAACCATGTGGGTGACTCCTTGGACAGGGTGAATGCCACACTGAATCGTGCAGTGTCTGTGATGAAACATTTGCTGGGGGAAGGTGGACATCCACGGGGCCAGATAACTGCTACATTTTCTGGTGTTACCAGATGCGGCTATGCCAGATACTGTTCCAAATTGTTAGTTACATACAGAGAAGCAAAATGGTATCAGTTCTTTTTTTTAGCATTTCTGGTGATCAGCACTGCTAATGCCTCAAAAAATAATAACTTTCTTGGCTGTCGTAAGCCAGGGAACCTTGTTGGCTAGGCTTACTTATGCCCTTTGGCTGATAGCCTAGTACCTACCTATGAACCTATGAACCTACAGTTTCAATCATTGTGTGCTGTATTAAATATTCACTCTTCAATTTATGTCTCCCAAATGTCATATACTTAGTTTTTGATTTATTTACCAGAATATTATTCTTATGTGCCCAAATGGCCAATTAAGTCAAGTTCTTTTGCAGACATGTCCTATCTGTAACACAAGTAATTGGTTTGCCCAATTTCAGGTTATCTGCATATAGACTGTAGAACATCTCAGATGAAAAAGATCTGAAAGGTACAATCTAAACAACTATGGGCTTAGGACAGAGCCCTGTGGAACACCCTGCCTGTAACCTCAAATACTTGCCATGTCCTATTTGTAAGACATGCAGCTAGCCATCATATCACAAGTAAATCAATAGCTAGCTGTTCTAATTTATTGATCAGTGTTTTGTATATGACCCTGTCAAATGCTGAAGTTAAATCTATACAAATTAAATCACAGCATAAGTTTAATTCATAGCTGTGATTATATTGATATAGACATCATGTTACAGGTGGTAATAGATCTATTTTCAACATATGCATGCTGATATATGGTTTCAAGTCCCAACATTTCCAGTTCTGATAATAACTTATCCAGTATTACCTTTAGCATTATTTTCCATAACATGAAAGTAAACATAAGGGTCTGTATGACTGGATTTGTTCTACTCCCCTTTCCATTAAAGACAGGTTTAACAATTGTATGTCTCCCTCCAATCATGAGGAATCCCCCCATTTTTATATGATCTTGTAAGTAATAGATATAATGGTACTGTAAGTTCTTGCTGAAGTGTTCTTAGGCCATTATTACTAATTCCATCTCCTCCCTGTGCTTTGTTTGGATCCAGTTTGCATAGTTTTTTTCAATATAATCTAATTAGATTTGAGTAACTGAGGTTACCTGAATGTTACCCTCTTTGTACAGCCAAACAGCTTTGCATAAGATTTTGTAATTGCATCCATAATTTGTTGTATCTGAGAATACATTTTAGAATCCACGCACAGTTTAGCAATTTGTATGCCTTTACTCCTTCCACTTCTTATGTATCTATAAAATGGTTTCTTATTATGCTCAATATCTAGCTTATTTCAGTTTTCAGCATTGTAGGTTTGCCTCTTTTCCATTTCTTATATTTTTTTGTCTGTGATGTTCATTAAGTATCTTGTTCTTATGAAAATATCTCCCTGATGTCGTGTGCCTAGATACTGGTGTTAAACAATGTCTCTTTCAAAACTCTCTACATTCCTTCTGCAGTTTTTCCTCTGAAAGCATCATGCCAATTAGTTTTGCATAGTGATTGTTTTTTTCCGTATAATCTGTTAGTTATTGTCTGTGCATTGGTTTAGATTTCAGTCTGGCAGAATTATATAGCAACAAATTCATCTTTATAAGAATACTACCTGACATATATTTGTAGGTTTTATTTTCTTGGAATTTGAACAGATATTGCAGAAGAGTGTAATATAACTTCATAGCAAGGTCAGGTATTTTTACATATGTAGCCCAAATAATGTGTTAAGGTTGTGATATTTACCTGGCTGCCCTTCACACCAGTGGAGATGGCCCTATAATAGTGTTCTCCATTTCTACTTGTACATTGTGAATTAGTATTGGTAATGCTGTGATATATTACACAGTTACACAACTGCTGTCCCCATTACATAACTGTTATATTTGCTGTTATTTTATTAATATATATTTTTGGATGACCTGTCTTAAATTATATATAATTATAGGGAACATTACCTTTTAAATTGTTGTGTGCATGATGGATGCATAGAGTCATACATAATTGAGTTCATAGACATCCTGCCTTTGTATTATAAATGTAATTTTGAGTCTGTTTTCTGTTTCATCTCATACAGGGATGGCACTCAAGAAGAAATCTCTATACCACAACCCATCATTCATGATGCAGAACATGAGATCATTATCTAGACCTTACATTGCCATGGAACGTTTATCTTATAAAGAGGTAAAGGTGACCAATCTGCCTGAGACAGGATATGGCAGCAGGTTGTCAATGACATCCATGCTGTTGGAGGGCATGGGAGAAGTTATTCCCAGATATGACACAGGGCAAGTAATATGATAATCTCTGCCCACTGTAGGGTGACTGCAGTTGCCCAGCAACAGGTGGCTATGGGAAGTAGTTATGGTACCAAACCACCACTAACTGAAACAGAGGAGCTTCTATACACTGTCAGAGATCCATATAGCTTGGCAGAAGGTTCACATAGAATCCTTGATGTTGGTGCTGATGTGGACAACAGACTTAGTGTGTCTCAAGCGGTGGTGGTGCTGCGGTAGCATTGTCGCCTCACAGTAAGACGTTGTCCTGTTTGATTCTCAGCTAGAGCGTCTTCTGTGTGGAGGCATGCGTGAATGGGTGTACCTTTGTTGAAGGTTGTGCGTCAGGGCCTGCAACTCGGCATGTAAAAATCTACTGCCAATCATTAGCGGACCGAAGTTCCGGTGTGGTGATCCCTAACCGGGAAAAGCCGAAAGACACACAACACAACTGCTGTCCCCATTACAGAACTGTTATATTTGCTGTTATTTTATTAATATATTTTTTGGAGGACCTGTCTTAAATTATATGCAATTATAGGGAGCATTACCTTTTAAATTGTTGTGTGCATGATGGATGCATAGAGTCATACATAATTGAGTTCATAGACATCCTGCCTTTGTATTATAAATTTAATTTTAAGTCTGTTTTCTGTTTCATCTCATACAGGGATGGCACTCAAGAAGAAATCTCTATACCACAACCCGTCATTCATGATGCAAAACATGAGATCATTATCTAGGCCTTACATTGCCATGGAACGTTTATCTTAGGAAGAGGTAAAGGTGACCAATCTGCCTGAGACAGGATATGGCAGCAGGTGGTCAATGACATCCATGCTATTGGAGGGCATGGGAGAAGTTATTCCCAGATATGACACAGGGCAAGTAATATGATAATCTCTGCCCACTGTAGGGTGACTGCAGTTGCCCAGCAACAGGTGGCTATGGGAAGTAGTTCTGGTCCCAAACCACCACTAACTGAAACAGAGGAGCTTTTATGCACTGTCAGAGATCCATACAGCTTGGCAGAAGGTTCACACAGAATCCTTGATGTTGGCGCTGATGTGGACAACAGACTTAGTGTGTCTCAAGCAGAACGTCCAGGTATGCAAAATACAAATAATCAAGTGTCACTGTAGATATCTTTATGTGTGTTTATATTATATGTCTGAAATATCTAGAGCCAGTGATACGTGTGAGTCAGATGACACAGTAATAGAGAGATAGAGGATGGTGTTTGTGGGGGATTCATCTGGTCAATAGATTTTTGTTTGAAATGATTTTTAATATGCACATGTAAAGGGAATTGTTCACTGTTTCTTGTTTCATTTGCATTGTGAAACATATCAGCCTTCTTTTCTTTCCCTTCTGTACTTACAGGGACATATAGATTGCAGTCTGCAAGATCACATGCACATGGTAAGCACACATTTGCTGTTATTATTACTGTATATAAAATAGATTCTGGTCTAACTGAGAGTAATATTGTATTGCTTTTCCATCTATTATAGTTTAACATACCTTTTGTATAAGAAAGTTTTTATCAATTTAATTCCGAACTTCTCTTTATTGTGTTTATTGTTTGCTATCATAGGTGATTCTGACAGTAGCATTGTGGAATTCCTACCAATTGATGTCAGAGTATTGGTAGACCCTGATGATGTTGGTGATGATGAAGAGGCACAGTCTGGGGGTGCAGAGGGTCAGTCTGGCACTGACATTGTGGCTCCAATATCCCCTGCCAGTATTTTAGACACAGTCAGTATGCCGGTGCATACCCATGACATGGACACCTCTGATATAGGACATATTGGGGGTGACACAGTTCATCAGGGTTGTGTGGTTACTTCAGTTGCAGAGCTCATTAATTTTCTCTCTGTAGCCATCATGAGGGTGATGTACCATACATTTTCCCAGGACTTCAGAAGCAAATACTAAACATCATGCAGTCTGACTTGCATGAATCCCTGAACCATGTGGGTGACTCCTTGGACTGGGTGAATGCCACACTGAATCGTGCAGTGTCTGTGATGAAACATTTGCTGGGGGAAGGTGGACATCCACGGGGCCAGATAACTGCTACATTTTCTGGTGTTACCAGATGCGGCTATGCCAGATACTGTTCCAAATTGTTAGTTACATACAGAGAAGCAAAATGGTATCAGTTCTTTTTTTTAGCATTTCTGGTGATCAGCACTGCTAATGCCTCAAAAAATAATAACTTTCTTGGCTGTCGTAAGCCAGGGAACCTTGTTGGCTAGGCTTACTTATGCCCTTTGGCTGATAGCCTAGTACCTACCAATGAACCTATGAAACCTACAGTTTCAATCACTGTGTGCTGTATTAAATATTCACTCTTCAATTTATGTCTCCCAAATGTCATATACTTAGTTTTTGATTTATTTACCAGAATATTATTCTTATGTGCCCAAATGGCCAATTAAGTCAAGTTCTTTTGCAGACATGTCCTATCTGTAACACAAGTAATTGGTTTGCCCAATTTCAGGTTATCTGCATATAGACTGTAGAACATCTCAGATGAAAAAGATCTGAAAGGTACAATCTAAACAACTATGGGCTTAGGACAGAGCCCTGTGGAACACCCTGCCTGTAACCTCAAATACTTGCCATGTCCTATTTGTAAGACATGCAGCTAGCCATCATATCACAAGTAAATCAATAGCTAGCTGTTCTAATTTATTGATCAGTGTTTTGTATATGACCCTGTCAAATGCTGAAGTTAAATCTATACAAATTAAATCACAGCATAAGTTTCATTCATAGCTGTGATTATATTGATATAGACATCATGTTACAGGTGGTAATAGATCTATTTTCAACATATGCATGCTGATATATGGTTTCAAGTCCCAACATTTCCAGTTCTGATAATAACTTATCCAGTATTACCTTTAGCATTATTTTCCATAACATGAAAGTAAACATAAGGGTCTGTATGACTGGGTTTGTTCTACTCCCCTTTCCATTAAAGACAGGTTTAACAATTGTATGTCTCCCTCCAATCATGAGGAATCCCCCCATTTTTATATGATCTTGTAAGTAATAGATATAATGGTACTGTAAGTTCTTGCTGAAGTGTTCTTAGGCCATTATTACTAATTCCATCTCCTCCCTGTGCTTTGTTTGGATCCAGTTTGCATAGTTTTTTTCAATATAATCTAATTAGATTTGAGTAACTGAGGTTACCTGAATGTTACCCTCTTTGTACAGCCAAACAGCTTTGCATAAGATTTTGTAATTGCATCCATAATTTGTTGTATCTGAGAATACATTTTAGAATCCACACACAGTTTAGCAATTTGTATGCCTTTACTCCTTCCACTTCTTATGTATCTATAAAATGGTTTCTTATTATGCTCAATATCTAGCTTATTTCAGTTTTCAACATTGTAGTTTTGCCTCTTTTCCATTTCTTATATTTTATTTGTCTGTGAAGTAAGGGGGAACCTATGGAGTTTCTAACTCTAGTGTGAGGTGTGGTAGAGGTCTGCAGTTCCAAGTTACAAAAAATTATATAATCTTTCACCCTAGCCATATGCATACTCATTTTACAATATTCCTGCAAACAGTATGTAGAAACTTTTTTTTTTCACCTGGCAAGAAAAGGGGAAAATTAAGGGAAAACACTTGTTTGGTTTTCCTCACCTCCTTAAATGTTACAGCTCTTTTGTTTTTGCTAGTTTAAAAAAAAACATAGGATTGGTAAAGCACTTGTATAGCACTTCGTGTTCACATTCACAAAATTCCATAAAACTGCAATAAAGAGTATAAAGTATTCAGCATATGCACATGCAGACTTGAAGGACACTGCGTGTATAAGCATATTTCCAGTTCCAATTTCCAACAACATTGTGTACTTTGATTGTAGTCCTAGATAATGTAAAATAAAATTAGCTTGGTAGTTTGCTCACTAACCCTAACAGAAGGTGCAGCAGATGCAGGCATCCACAGTATGCTATGGCTCTGGCTAACAGGCAAAGGATAGCACACACAATTACGGGTCTCTATTACCATATCGCATGCTCAGAAGAGCGAATGGCAGATAATCAACCCCATGTAAACAACAACTTACAACGTCGAAACTTGAGAACAGCGATTGTTTTCCAATGGAAAACAATCACTGATCCAAAACAAACAAACAAAAACAAACAGTAAAAACGTTACTTAATGTGGGGCGCTTCACCCCCCCCCCACACCCCCCTACTTAAATATACCAACTCCGAGATCGCACTACAGTGCCAAAAAGGCAAAGTATCAAATCCAGCCAAACTAATTCTTTCCCAGGGAAAGAATTCCCTGAAACGCCGCTTCGTTATTTTGTCTTTTTGCGCTTTACTGTTCAACAAGGATGCATTCAACAACCTGCATCTGCGATGGCGTAATAGGGAACCCACAATTACTACCTAATAATAAACCTAAGAGCCTAAGCACATACAAATATTAAGACTGGTACCTACAAAAGTCCCCAACCTTTACTTAACCATGTAATGGTTGTGTTTTGTAAGCATTAGACAGTTTCAAACCCCAGGACACATTCCTTAACTGCAGTATTACCAAGGCAAGTATAGCACATGTAAAAAGAGAGATATCTAAATGATTACTCTCATATGCAAATATTTATGTCACTAAGATGAAACATGTCTCAACTGTACAATAATGTCAGCATTAACTCATGACTGATTTATGCAAATGATTCCGACTAATACTGTGCATCACATATTTAGGTTAATAGCTTGGTACTAGGCTATCAGCCCTAGGGCCTATACAAGCCTAGCCACAACAATTCCCTGGTTATTTCTTCCCACACTATTTACTTCCCTGGACCCCTGTCTAGCAGGGTGATGGACGTGATTCCCGGGGTGAATTTCCTTTCTCCCATCCAATCGTCAAGGTTCCTTTTGAAGAGGGCCAAAGAGGTGCTCTGCTTGACATGTATGGAGAGTCTATTACAGAGTTTGGGGAGTCTCTGGGTCAGGAACCTATCCATCCAGCATGTTTTGTTTATTGTGATGACAAGGTTTAGATCCCTGGAGCATGTGGCTCTGAGGGATTGGGATTTCTTTAAGTGCAGCATGTCCAACAGCTCTGGGTTTGACATGGCCTTGTATGTTAAGCAGAGATTGTCTCTGAGTAGACAATATGCGACAGAGTATAGCTGGAGTTTTTTAAGGTGGTCAGCATAGGGCATCTGCTTTAAGCCTGTGATTCTTTTAGTGAGGTATTTCTGTGGCCTTTCCAGTTGTTGCTGATGTCTTGAGAGGTACATACCATACGGGGCATTGTATTCTATAATGGGTCTAATGAGGGATGAGTACAGTGAGACAATGACCTCCTTTTTTCTGGATGAAAAGCCCTTAGTGATGAGGTGTGCCACATAGAAGGATTTCCTGACTGTTGTAGTGATGTGGTTATTAATGGTGAGGCCACTGTTCACCTGCATCCCTAAGTCTCTTATCACACTTTCAATGTTTAGTTTACTGCCACCTATGTGGTAATTCACGGGTACATGTTTTTTCCCAAAGGGGATAACTATACATTTCTTGGCATTAAGCTTGAGCCCATGGCTCTGGCACCACGCATCTGTTTCTGTAAGCCCCCTTTGTAGAGTATCCACATAATTTGGGGATTCAATAATGGCTCACAGTTTGCAGTCATCTGTGAACTTTGTTATCCAGAGTCCCTAAGTGTTGGCCTGTACTTCAGAGAACTAGATGCCAAACAAGAGCGGTCCCAGGACTGAACCCTGAGGTACTCCACTTGTCACTTGTCTGGAGCTGGATTTGGAGTCGGCTACTTTTACAGTGTGGGTTCTGTCAGTAAGCCAGTTGTCAACCCATCGAGTTATGTAGGGATTAATGCCCAGCTTAGTAAGTCTATCTATGATTCCAGAGTGGGGGATGGTGTCAAAGGCCTTGGCGAGGTCCAGATAGGCTGTGTGGACCGCCTTACCCTTGTCCACGGCTCTGGAGACTGATTTGAAGAAGTCAATCAGGTTCAGGAGACAAGATCGGCCCTTCACAAACCTAAACTGGATGGGATCCAGTGTTTGAAGTCTGCCAATGTCTTTGTTTATAAGTTCCATGATAATACGTTCTATGGCCTTGCAGATCAGGCTCATCAGACTGATGTGGCGGTAGTTTCCGGGATCCAAGGTGGATCCCCCTTGTGGAGTGGGATAACTGTAGCTGTGTGCCACTCAGTGGGCACGAAGCCTGAGGTGAGGCTATGATTAAACATGACACTTAGGTGAGGTGCCAGTTCATTTTGTAGTCCATGTAAAACACAGCCCAGGATGTCATCTGGTCTCATGGATGCTGTATTCTTAGCTTTTGGAGAGTGCGTTTTTTACCTGTATGGCCGTTATTACCAGAATTTGATAATTTTCTGGTATTGAGATGGGCCGTTTAGGGGGTGAAGTTGGCACTGAATTGATCTGCCAGGATATTGGCAATATCTTTGGGATCAGTATATCTAATGCCATTCTGTTGTAGCTCAGAGCAGATCTGAGCATTGCCATTTAGATTTTTGACATAGTTATAGAATGCCTTGTGGTTGTCTTTGGAATCTTTGGCAATTTTATGTTCATAACTAGCTTTGGAGGATTTTATGAGGGATCTCAGCTTCTTACTGATGCTGGTAAGGGAGTTTTTTGTATCCTGGGATTTTCCTCTTTTCTGCAACAGTTTCTTCCATTTGTTTATGGCAGGGGACCACCAGAATGGCTTCCTTTTTTTGGAGGAGAGCATCTTGGTTCTATTTGGGATGGCATGATTCATGCATGAGTGGATGTGCTCGTACTGTGCCTTAGTGTAGGATTCAGCAGTCGAACATTCAATTCCCATTTGCATGGGTGCCATGAAGTTTGTCACTTCTGACTTGAGTAGCATGAAGTTGACTTTGGAGAAGTTTTTTTATGGTGGTTTCCTTACTGGGGAGTGGGGGTGGGATATGGATGTTAAGGGTGATTAGCTTATGGTCAGACCTGACCAATGATGGGGTGACCATAGGTGTGGAGCATCGATTTCCCATGTTGGTAATGACCAGGTCTAGGATATTAAAGCCCCTGGTAGGACTATGGATTAGTTGATCCAGGGCATTGGAATTTATGAATTCCAAGAACCGTTGGGCAAAGGTACTAGTACATGAGTAGTTTTCCCAGTTAATGGCAGGGTAGTTGAAATCACCCAGTATTAGGGTGTTTGGCTGTATCTTAATATTTTCCAGTATGTTTAGAAAGGTGTAGTGAGAATCTTGGGGCATAGTGGGGGATCTGTAGCAAGCTGCAGTTTGGATTGCAGTCTTACCTAGTGTTAGTTGCACCTGGAGAATTTCAGATGTATTGTGTTGGGCAACTAGCCTGGTGGTGTGAATATCCTTGGTGAATATGGACACTCCTCCACTTTTAGTGTTTCGGTCCTGGTTTGGTGGATGAAAAGTGTGGTAAGAGTTGCAGCCTGGTATTGCAGGGGTGCTCTCTGGAGCCTTGAACCAGGTCTCAGTTACTGCACAGATATCAATGTTCTCTATTTTTATGAGTGCCTCGAGAGAGTGCATTTTGAGGTTTAGACTTCTAGCATTGAGTAGCATTACCTTCAGAATTTGTATGCTTGTACCTGTTACAGTGGTGGTTTTGTCCTTTGAACTTTGCCTAAAAAAGGCACTATAGTGGTGGCAAGAGCCTTAGCCAGTAACCTGAATCCCAGGGGTGACAGGTGCAGACCATCTCTGGCAAAGCATAGTGGTCTGTCGATCATGTCGTCCCTGACAGACAGATACTGGATCCCCTTTGAATGACACCAGAAGCTTAGCCAATTGTTGAAGTCAATCATTTTGTCCTTATATTGTGGTATCATTCTGGGCGAAGTCAGGATGCTACACAGGGCTAGGGTCATACCTGCCTGGACCACATGATCACAACTGACCAATGTACATAAACCAACAGTTAGCAGGTCAGTTGTTAACATCATTTGCACAAGTATAGCAGCAAGCAATAATTACCTATCTGATATGAATGCATTACAAAGAAGAATACAAAAAATACAATGAGAGTCAAGAAGTACATATACAATCAATTACTAATGAGCAGCAAAAATAAATATAAAATACATTTTTTTGCAATGCATTACTTTACAGCAAGCTTCTGAGAAAGCAAGCATTAGCTCTCCACTCTGTACATCAGACATATAGGCAACTCTAATTCATAAAGAAATGTGCAAAGGGCAGGGCACAATCATCATCATTTTCACAGAGTTGGGATGGGGGGAATATATGTGCAAGTTTGAAACAAGTTTTTCAGCAAGTGTATAATTGTCAGAGATAGCAAGAGGTTTATATCATTGAGTAGTGATGTTTAACTAGTATGTGTGTATGTGTGAGGTAGTGGAAAAGATGATTTTTAATTTGTGTGTTTTCATGAACACAATCAAGGCACCTGTGATAACATCTTGGAAAGGTGTGATTTGTACAAGGTAGAATTTAGTCAGTTTACCACTGTCACCCCCAGCCACAAGAACTACCTTTGCCAGGAGTTGCATTAATAGTTCCATGACCCTGGCTAGAAGTTGTGGTGCTACCTAAACATGAAAAAAGTCTGCTGCATGAGGTCTCATTACAGCTATGACAATGACCATGACCACATAGCATACCATATCTGGGTGTCTGGGTGTGGGTTCTGCAATCACTGATGGAACAGTGGAAGTACTGTCACTACAGGAGTGGTATCTGGGATGACCACATCAGTGAAAAACTTATGATGTTGCAGCTCTCTGATCATGTGGATGTCAACCCTTCCCCTGCAGACATTCCATTACAGACGCTACCAGATTAAGTGTGTCTTTCATCCTGTCCAAGGACTCACCCACATGGTTCAGGCAGACTCACACATCAGAATGCAACATATAGTACTTGTGCTATCTTTTCTGAGCCATTGGTGGAATTTGCCTCTGCCTCAGTGACAACCCTGCACATACATTGCATGACACCTACTGACACACCAGCATCAGTAGCAGAGAGGATAGCAGGTTCCCTCCAAGCACTTCTACCAACACACCTGTGTAGTACATCATCCTCACAATGATTAGGATGAGACTCAGCCAGCTCTGCAACTTGAGTAATCAAACTACCCTGATCATCTGTGTCACCCTCAACATGTTCTGTAACCAATGGATCCATGTCATGGGTATATGTAGACATACTAACTGTGTTCTAAAATGAGCATGGGATATGGGACCCTCAACCTCAGTGTCAGACTGAGCCTCTGCTTCCCCAAACTGTTCTTCTTCATCACCCCCATCATGATAATCATCATTAGAAGCTACCAATACTCTGACATCAGGCAGTAGGAGTTCCACAGTACCAGCTGCAGGTTCACCTGTGTTACAAGTAATGAATAAGGCAAGAGAGAGAGAGAGAGAGAGAAACAGAATAAAAACTGAACAAACTTAGTTTATGTAAAACCAACGTTATGTATACTCATATGACAAAAGGAAAAAAGAATGCAACTATCATTTGCAGGTTGTCATGGTAAATCTGCACCAGATGTACTTACATAGAAGAAATGGAGATGAAAGAGGGATGATAAGCATTACAATGCAAATGACACAATAAACAGCAACAAGTCCACATCATGTGTTCACATTAGGAAACATCTTACACAATAATCTGCTCTCCACTTCTTCTCTCACCTCCACCTCTTTCTCTGTCAATCTCACTCTCTCCCTTCTCCCCCACAGCAATCACACTCTCTCTCTCTCTCTCTCTCTATATATATATATATATAAATATATATAAGATAATTATTAATACTGCATACATGGAAGTTCAGCAGTAGAAACAATTGGCTTGTCCTCCACCTGACGACCTTACATCAACTATTAGCAAGAAACCCCATGATGAGCTGACTGGATCTTTTGCAGTGAAGAAGAAACCTATGTCTCAGTCAGAGATGTTAAAGTAGCAGGACCAATACCAGTATCCCTCTGTTCTTGATAAATGGCAGCTGCATGTTTCTTCACTTTTTTGACCATATCACTGGCATTATATCTGATTTTCACATACTCAAATCCATGTCCTCCAATAGCATTTACATCATTGACCACCTGCTCCCAGATATGCTCATGGGAGGACTGGTTAGCTCTATTTCTGTCTAACAGGTCTGAGCCATGTCACTGTAGGGCCTGCACAATACACCAAATTATCTACATGTATAAATGGAGGTTTATGTGGACCAGATGTCTTGGGTGTCATACTCCTGTATGTGTTGAAAAATAAGAAACAAAAAAAATTGAGCCAAGAGACTGATAACCAAAGTGATATATGAATGCATGCAGGCATCATGAACCAAAGAAAATTGAATGTTTGGCTCTCTAGTACTACACAGATAATATGCAACTATAAAAATTCACTCCCTCCTGTCCACCCCCCCCAAAAACATCATAGCAATGATAAAACTATTCTGCAAGGATGACAAGACATTTGTAACTCATAAGCGATAACAGCCCTGAAAAAAATAGTTGTACTGAAAATGAAGGCACATACATGTTTAACATTTGGGGAATATCCCCTCTGCTTGATGTCAGGCATATATCAAAGTCTGAATACATTTTTTGGAATCTGTAAATATGCCATTGTTAATACTCATATAACACTTTTAACAATCACACAAAATTGTTAGAAAAATATTACTATAAACGTAGGTAACATTTTACTTGAATAAAAAAACTTTTTAATAACATAATAATAAAGGTTTAGCACTTTTGTCCAACAACTGGACTTCATCAGAACTAACAACAACAACAACAACAGATTGGAGATTTTGGAGAGATTAGAATATGCGTAAACTAAGAGCAGCCAAATCATGAAAGGAACTCACACAACTGTCTATTTATATACTTTTACTTTCACGTTTGTATTACTGAATTACTTTATAGTATTTTTTACCATATATATATATATATATATATATATATATATATATATATATATATATATATATATATAAATGTATATAATGCTTAAATTCAGAGCAATTAAACTGTGAATGGGATTTATACAGTTGTCTGTTCATTTATCTTTTACTTTCCCATTTGTATTATTGAATCATTCTATTGTATTTTTTATTATACATGCAACACATATAATTTTTGTTTTTAATGCAAACTGTTATACACATATTTTTTAATATTTGGTGGGAATAAGCTATGAAGTAATGCTTCTTATGTAACATGGAGACCACAGGGTATGCTTTTATTAAGCCTTAGACCTGATTAGCTAATTAATTAATTCCACTTGAACTTGTTAATTCATTCTGAGTATATTTAAAGAAGGAGTTATAGTTTGTTGTTAGTTCTGATGAAGTCAGTCCAGTAGATGATCGAAAGCACTTAACCTTTATTATATAGTTATTAAAACCTTTTTTTATTCACTTGTCCTGCCTGCTTCTGTTGACCTCAATGACCTTTGTGGTTACTAGTTTTGTGTTTGAGTCATTTGGTTTGCACACATTTTGCAGTTACTAACATTTTACTTGAGTTTACTTAAAGGAAACATATAATAGATATACATGCTAGGGAATAATAATGACAAAATACAGACAGAAAACAATTGCTATTGAAAAATGTGAAGCCATCATAAAGTTAACCAAAATATTCCTTTGTAAGTAAACATCACATATCTTTACTGAAAGAATTATCCTTATAAATGAGCACAAACAATTGCAATTCCAGCAGTAATAAAGTTTCTGGATCCAAAAGGTTTCCTCTACTTCAGTAGAAGTGCTTTACCAACATGATTAGCTTATATAGTACAAATTCAGCCCTGTGAGCACTGTGAATATGCAAACCAGGTGTAAACTCATTAGCATTCATAAATCCCACAATTTGCACTAAATACTGGGCAGGTAAACATGGTGTAAGGACCTACATGATTCTGCACAAGATTCTGTGTATACATCTAGCAGTAAAAAACAAGCATTGAGAAATGCTGCTTACAAAAGGCTTGCAAGTGTGAATGATTAGTCTGATTGCAGGAATAATCTTTCTCTTTGATGGTCACATACTGAGACTGTGTCAGGGAGAAGAGAGTTACCAAACAGTCAGGGATTACATTGATTGACTTAGAAGATAAACATTCATAACAGTTTTATTAAAAAGTGCTTATGAGCACACTGTGCTCCTGAGTATTTTTTTTCTGTAATTCTAATAAAGTACATTATCCATTTAAACATATGTTAAAATCAGTACACATGGCATTGCATTCATGTTAGAGAAGCACATATAAGGGAACAATGCTCACAAAACAAAGAGAAAAAAACAACTGCAGTACTTCAAATATTGTTTACTATTGTGAGAGGAAGTATTACCTTATCTGTTGCCAATATTCAGTTCATAAACACACATCTACTGCCAAATTACAAAGGACTACTTTCAGAAATTGATTATGTTGTATCTGTGCACTTCTGTCAAAAGTTTTCTCTGGAAAGTACTGAGTGAAGAAATGCACCTGTCAGTTACCTATCCCTGTGGCACAAGGTGTAAGTGAAGTCAGATGAGAGAAAGACAACAGATAATGCAGGGTTGGAATCCAGTTTCTAGATATTTTTATTGAGTGGGTTCAGAATAAATACTGATGTACAGTTTTGTATATGCTAAAAAATTTACATGTAGTCCACATGAATTGCTGTTACAAATGTGCTGTTGGAAACTCACTTCATCTCATTATTAATAACATTATGTGCTACTGATAATGCAACATATCATAGTCTATAAAGTGTGATAACAAAGCATTAACATGAGGAATGTGGAAATATGTGGCATATATGCTGGATTACTTATTCATATCTCCCATGAAGTCATCTTAACAGTAATAGATATCTCTTAAAATATGTCAGTATAAATTGTATATAACTGTGTCAATAATGAGCTAATGTAATTTTCTATTCTGTCTCCTTTCTGAAGAAAGCATTATGATATGTAACAGAAATGTTACTTGTGAGTGATGTAGCAAGCAGATGTTAAATAGTTGAATGTGTCAGGATAATGCTGTAATTGCTCGGCTGATTGCTAGATATACCCTTTAATGGGTCTATATCACATTATCAAAACCACAAAAGATCAAATACCTCTTCATCAACCAGTATTTGTCGAATGTGAATCCATCAAATGATCACTACTGTGAAAATCATTCCCATGGTAAGTAACACATTGGCCAACCTACAGACTGCAATAAAAACAACAAAATGTAAAACTGCCCTAGTGGGGGGCTATGCCCCCACACCCCCTAACTAAATATACCAACTCCGACATTGCACTACAGTGGGGAAAAGGGCAAATTCTTGATGATGGCCCACTGATTACTTACCATGGGAAACAGTTCCTGGAAATGATCCTTCAACTGATTCAGAGTTCGACAAACAGTGGTCGAGGAAGAGGTATTTGATCTTTTTAGGTTTTGATAATGTGATATAGACCCCCTTACATTGTTTTAGTTTTACTTATAACTTTTTTCTATAATTGTTATTTTATTCCTTTTTTGTCTTTTGCATTTTTGTGTCACTTGGTAGTATGCAATGATATTTCACAGCTGAAAGTAAAACTGAAAATTTTAATTTGGGCTGCATTTTTGTAGTACAAACAAGCCTGGTGCTGTTGTGCTGCTGTCAGTTATCTGGATAGTACTGAGTGAAGAAAATGCACTTCTCAGCTACTTATTTATGTGGCACAAAGTGTACATGAAGTGAGTTTAGAGAAAAAGGACAGGTAATGCATGGTTCGAATCCAGTTTACAAAAATTCTACTGTGGAGGTCAGACTGACGTTTATCACAAACTTTTGATTAGGAATGTAAGACTAAGTACAAATGATTATCATAAATATGATTTTTTTCAACAATTTTGTCATCATTGCTTTCTACATCAGTCCATTATAATGTATGTAAATTGTGGTAGCTATGACAATGATGGTATCTAATTAAAAATGCACTTGCATAGCTATGATGTGCACAGTAGCTTTGTTATAATTATTATGACTTATCATACATCAGAACTATGTGTTTAGGACAGTATGTCATGTAAAGTATGTATGGAATATACCCCAACATATATTGCTCAGGTCATGCGACTCCATGCATCTGAAACATATTTACAAACATAAATAGTGCCTTTTACATAGAACTCCAGTACCATGAGTAGTTCAAGTCACACACATGCAGGCGCCTCTTAAGTATATCTCCATTCATTGTGAAAGAAGGATGTCTGAAATTACCATGTAAAAAGAAAGTTCTACTATGGCAATGATGATTTATAAGCAAATATTAACAATTTATCTTTCTTTTTCTCATGGGTTCGATTCCAAGGTAGTACTACTCATCTTGGACAGTGTGTAACTCCCAACAGCCCGGTATGTCATAGGTCATACAATTTTACTTGCAGCCAACAATGGTTATAAGAAACATTTTGTGTTCTCAATTGTGCAAATACAGCTGAGAAGGTCTTGCTGTATTTCTGCTAACATGGCTGTTAAAGGTGAAACTGTGTACCACTTAGAGCACAAAGTTGGGGTCTTGAGGAATCCAGAATTTTTGTGGCTCCCCTCATCAAATGATACAGCCATAGGCTGCTGCAGGGGGATTATACCAGGTCTCAGTATAAAGATAAGGCTTGGAATAGCTTGGCCAAGGCTGTCTTCAGTGCAACTGGCATTCTATGCACTGAGGAGAATGTTGTCACTATTAGAGTAATATGAAGAGGTACAAGCAGGAATTCCTGAGCCAGTGGGAGGAGGACTTTAAGACAGAGAATACCCCTCACTTGTGTAAGTTTAGTTACGGACCACCAGTCAATGATATAGCCTGGGTGAGCCAGCCAGTACATTTATTCATTAAGCTTTCATATCTTTTTTTTATTCTGTACTCTACAGCTGCAGAAGAGATAGCACAGAACCATGAGGCACATCAGGCGAGGTCTGGCCGCCTCAGAAAAGCACAGGATAAGTATGCATCAGGTCTGAATGCAACCAAAATAATGACTTTTCTTTCCATTAGTTCATATCATCTTGAGTAGGCATACCAAAACTTTTATATCAAGCATACACATCTTCTTAAATAGCTCTTGGTGAATGCATTAAACAATGAGTATACCAGCTTAGTTGTGTGTAGATTCAATTCCTAAAAGCAGGAATTAGCTTTTATTACAGGTTAGTATTTCTAAAATATTAACTTCAGAACTGAATTAGCAATTCAGTGTTGGTAACTGCAATTATTGACATGAAAAGTGTGTATCTGATGTGGCACAGTCAAATAAATGCTTCCATTTCCTATATAATAGTACCAAGATTGACCTGTTTAATAAAACGATACCATCACATCATATGTGTATATGTCAAAAGTGAATATATTTATGTGTCATATTTGTTTATGTATTGAAATAATAAAATAATGTGACATGCAATTGATCTTATTCTCTCTCTGTTTTGCCTCCTCCAACCATATCTCTGTCTCTCTTATTTTTTTTTTTTTGGGGGGGGGTATATTAATGCTGAAACCAAAATGACTATCAGCACAGGGAGCTACATCGACCACTGTGGTTTGGCCTACCATACCTCCACAAATGGTTGTCGCAGCAATATAACAGGCAGTACAGACAGCCAGCACATCTAGGCCATAACATGTCAGCATTGCCACCACAACTCCTGCCCTACCTACTCCATCTGTGTCGGGTAGCTCTGCCCAGCTGCTGGTGCAGTGGTACTCTCCAGGAGCAATTCTAGTGGAAGTGGTGATTTTGTCACCCATCAATAGCTGACAGACCCAGTGGAGGACATAATGGAGAACAGCATCAGTACATGAATTGGCAGAGTTGAAAAGGTCCTGCATCAGATTTCCAGATCGGTGCCACATCCATCACTGTCCCAGGAAACTGACACAGGAGACAGTATGACAGTTATGAGAGTGATGACAAGATTCTCTCTGTGCTCATGCTGGAAGAAGATGTGCCTCTGATGTGCCCTACCTGTCCCCAATCATGATGTCTCCCAATTGTTTGTGTTCATCACCATTCCTGTCTATCTTGTTAGTCCTGCATGCCTTTACCTGCTAACTGACCTGCCCTACTTACCTGACCCTCTTATTCCTATGCACCTTCCCCAACAGTCCTTTCTCTCTCTCTCTCCCTCCCTCAACAAAAATTTAAAAAAAAATTGGCACCTGTCCCACAAAATTTACACCCCATACATATCTTTCCACTTTGCCTATATGTCATATTGACATACTTGATTTGGTCGGATTGGATTTACAACATTTTTCTGTTGCTCGCACCCATCTCTGCAGTGGTGACTCTCTAAAGCCATCTATTTCTGTGTACAATTCTACATATATGCTGTGAAGAAGTGAATAAATTGTCACTGTCACTTCAACTGTGCCATTTTAACTTTGTAAAGTAGGAGTTTTTTTGTGGTGTGCTTAGATAATGCTCAGGTCTATAGACTGAGTTTTGCATCTAATCCAGAAATATGTGAAACTCTTATTGATTGTGTTTACTTGATTATTTTATGTGTAATTGTTACTTACTTGTATTGAGCCACTATTTTCCTGCTTCTGCCATAAGTTGCTTGCTCGCTGGTTCCTTCGCAACCTATCTATCAATCTACCCCCTTCTGTGTTATCAGTCCAAGTCTTCAGCATTTGTGTGATGCCTGGCACTGAGTAGCAATACTAACTGACAGTAACTAACAGTACACGTTATAGATTCATAGGTTGGTACTAGGCTATGGACCCTAGGGTCTATACAAGCCTAGCCATAACAATTCCCTGGATATTTCTTCCCACAATATTTACTTCCCTGGACCCCTGTCTATCAGGGTGACTGACGTGATCCCTGGGGTGAATTTCCTACCTCCCATACAATCGTCAAGGTTCTCCTGTGGTATTGGCTGTTGATACTTTGCTCTCTATAATGTGTAAATAGCTAGATGGTTTGAATTTGGCACTGACTGACTACTTTGAGTGTGTGTTTCACTCTCAGACTGAGTAGAAAAGGCTTCACATTCATGTAGAATGTGTAGTTTTACAGTATTATTGTGGTCTTCTACCACTTCCTTTACCTTTTTGCAGAAACAGCGCCCTATTAAACAATAGTGATGTCATCCATTCAAATGTGCACTGTCACAGATGTAAACCAATATGGTGCTTGTGATGCAGACAATGTTCTCTAGCTTACCATCTTAGGTAGTCAGTTCAAATCCAGGCATTGCTCCCACCAGAGAACAGTATCAACTGCATGCCCCCACAGGAGAAGTTTCACTTGTGTCAGTATTACTGTGAATATACCTGTAGGTAACAATGTTGTCATTGTCCTATATGCTGTGAATATGTATAGCTGGGGATTTAGTTATTTATTAAATTTGTTGACTGCAAAGGTCTGCCGGGGCAATGAGTACCCATTTTTAGTGGAGGCCCGGGGAGAAAAGCTCCACAGAGATAAAACATAGTAACAATACAATGCTTACAGTGTGACAGAAGACAAGATAACAGACATATCAGATAAACTGCTAAAACATCCAAGCATACAATACATTCAAAGTAATAAAAACACATTACTCTTACAAGAAGGTTTGTTCATTCTTTTCACGGAGAAATACTTTGTTTAATACTGATGATACAATTTGATGACATTTTCCTTTCCTAATAGTAGTAGTACTAAATCTTCTCCTCTGGCATGAGGAAATGAAACAATGTTCTGCATGTTGCCTTAGTAAGCCATGTGTTCAAATCTATGATTATCTACAGGTTGTGCATGATTGGGTGTCTACTGTTACAGTGCTGATTGCATCATTTTATTTTATTTATTTATTTATTTTATTTATTTTACATTTGTTGACCGGGCTAGTCCAACTGGATATATGTCCATTTTCAGCAGAGGTCCGGGGAGAAAAGCTCCACTAAAGTTAATAGCAATATCAGATACAGTACATTTGTAAGGCTAGGCAATACAAGTTATTTACATAATTGCTAAAGAATCATATAATTGACAACATTTCTACACGATAATGATGAAAACATATATAAGAGGTAGAAACAAATACATGCTATACTATAGAGAGCTTGCTAATCAAGAACAAGCTCTGTAGTACCTTCTATGGTAGGCTAAGTTAGTACCAAACTTTGTTAGCTGACAGCTAATACATTCAGAGTTTAATAGGAAGGAGGACAAAGCATAGCAGTAGTGAGACAAGTTTACAATAAGTATGAAGAAAGGAGGTGATTAATCTGGGTTGGTGCATGGACATAGCGAGTGATTTTTAAGATATTCTTTGAGTTGCTCCTTGAAAAGTGGTGTAGAGGAAAGAGATGAGAGTTCCCTAGGGAGCAGGTTCCAAGTTTTCCCCACGGTGTTGGAGAACAGAGAGTCCCAAGCCTTATTGTAAGACTTGTGTATTGATACTAGTAGTTTATTTGCTGAGCGCAGGGCAGAAAGATTTATGTAGGGGGTTATAAGGCTAGTGAGTATTGACGTATTACTAGGATGATAAAGGATCTTGTGTGTGATAGTAAGTTGGCAAAAAAGAAGTTGATTATGGAGTTCTAACCAACCCAGTTGTTTTAAATTGTGACAATGGTGGGTTCTAAATGGAGAACTTATGGCAAATCTGGTAATGTTATTGTAAGAGGTTGCAAGTTGGTTGAGGATGCTTTTAGAAAGATTGGTATAAATGGGTGATGCATAGAGGAGGGTAGAGATAAGATAGGTGTGGGCAATAGTAGTTCTAGTTGTAGGAGTAAGGAAAGATTTAATCCTGTAAAGGGAGCTTAGCTTTCTGTTCACTGATTTTATTGTGTTGTTGATGCATGTCAAAGGTCAGGTTGTTATTAATTGTTACTCCTAAGAGTTTTGTAGTTGGGTCAGGAGATATAACAGTGCCATTACTGGATAACACTGTGAAGTCTATTTGTGTGGACTATTTTGTAGGATTAAAGAGCAATAATTTGTTTTTTTTGGGTTCAGGAGTAGGCAGCTCTGTAGGAACCAGTTTTCCACTATGTTCAGTACCTTTTGGGTGAGGGATTGGAGTTCTGATAATGAAGTAGCAGAGCATATTAATGTTGAATCGTCTGCATATTGTATGCAGGTAGCTTGAGGAATTGTTAAGTTGAGGTCATTAATAAAAACTGAGAATAGGAGGGGGCCCAAAATAGAGTCCTGAAGGATGCCTATGGTAACAGGAAGATGTGTGGATAGTGTATTATCCCACAGCAGAGCTTGTTTACGGTTCGCTAGGTAGGAATCGAACCATTTTAGTGCTAGTGTATCAAGTGAGAGGGATTTAAGTAGATCCAAAAGAAGCTGATGGTTAACCATATCGAAAACCTTCGAGAGGTCAATAAAAAGTGCGGAAGATAGAGTGCTGTTATTACGATTTTTGTTGATGCAGTCAGAAAAGGATAAGAGGGCAGAGATGGCATTGTAGAAAGTCCTAAATCCATGCTGACAGCTAGCTAATAAGTTATTTTGGAGAAGGTGGTTGAGTAGTTGTCGGTGGATACATTTTTCCATTAGTTTTGCTAAGGGAGTGATTAAGGCTATTGGTTTAAAGTTAGAAAGTTCAGTAGAGTTACCACCCTTATGTAAAGGTATAATATGGGAGATTTTCCAGATAGATGGGATAGTTCCTTCAGAAATTGTCCTATTTATTAAGATGGAAATGGGATAGGCTATGACTTTGGCTGCTTTCTGCAAGTATTTGGCTGGTAGAAGGTTGGCTGGAGGGGTGCATGGCTTTAATTTTAGGAGAAGGGTGTAAATGAGGGATGTAGGAACTGGTTGTAGGTGGAATGTGGGCAATAAGCTAGTTAAGGTGGATGACAGACTTGGTCTAACAGGGGTAGAGAATTTGCTAGTGAGTGGATGGCCTCAGTAAAGAAGGTATTAAAGGCACTGGCAATATGCTTAAGATTGTTACTGGTGGTACCTGATGGGGTTGGTGTTTTGGTGTGACCTGGGTGTAAGAGTTTCTTTATGCCTGACCAGAATTTTTGTGGTTTGTGTTTGTGGGTCTGCTGGAGTTGAAAGTAAATTTTTTTTTGTCAGTCATTATACATCTTTTAGTTGCATTTCTCAGTTGTTTAAATTCTAGATGATCCATTGGGCTTTTGGAAGATCTCCATTTGGCCCAGATTTTTTTCTATGTGAAATTTTCAGTCTGGTTTCATTTGTGAGCCATGGAGCAGATTTAGTCCTAATTCTGAATTTGTAAGAATTTACTATTAAAGTATAACACTGCTTCCTCTAGTTGGAGATGTTTCAGTGGTGACCAGTAACATGCTTTAAGTTCAGTCTGGAAGCATTCTAGGTTAAAAATTTTATTGGATCGAGTAGTTCTAAAGAAATTAGAGTTGGGGATATTGAGTCTTTGTCTGATGGCATAGGTCAGTGAATTGTCACTAAGGTCATCAGGAAGAGTACCTGCTTTATATATAGAGGGATGATTGTTAACTAGGATCCAGTCTAGGGTGCTTTCTTTGTTATTAGGTTTATTGATTCTAGTGGGTCAGGTAATGATTTGGGAAAATCCATATAGGTTAATATGGGTAGTAGGCTTGGGTGAGCTACATGTAGTCCAGTCAGTATTAAAGTCACCCAGCACTATGGTTTCTTGTGGTAAGTAAGTAGAGAGCCAGCTAAGCAAATTTTCAAGGGTATCAGTGTTGTTTCCAGAAGGGAGGTAGGAGCAAATTAAATAGATGGATTTAAAGGAATTGATTTGAAGTTTAGCTTTAAGGATTTCAGCATTACTGTCAGTAGTAGCACATCGAAAGAAGTGATGTGTAGCCATGATTTGTAAAGAATGGCTACTCTCCCACCTTTTTTGGTTTTGAGGTCTAGTCTCAATTTATTTTATCCAGGTGGGGTGATTTCATTGTCCTGGGTTGTTGGTTTAAGCCATGTTTCAGTAAGACATAGGATGTGAAAAGAATGCACATCTAAGAGAGCATGAAGATGGGTTATTTTATTGTTAATACTACGAATATTGAGGTATACTATAAGGAGAGAGTCAGATGTTTTTTTCTGGGGTGTAAGAGGTGGATGGAATGAGTGTTTGGGGATCAGAGCCATCTGTATTGTTGGGACCAGGGTTGGGGTGAATGTCTCCATCTAAAAGGAGATAAAGTTTAGGTCTATGTGTGAACTTTAAAGTTTTTGAGTAGATGTTCAGGGATTTACTGAATTGGAGATAAGTAATGTGGGCTAATCTGTGATACTTTGGAAGTAAGTAGATAGAAGTTGATGTGATATTAATGTGGTTGCAGGGGTAACCTGAGTTACAAGTAAAGTTTGCTGGAAGGGATGGTGAAAGTCAGTGAACATAAGATGTTCATAGGCAGTTAGAATGTAGGGTACAGATAGGAAAGGCAGGGTAGTATATAGGAGTAATAGTGGTATGAGTGTAGATGGGTGGCCACGGTGGTGCTGCGGTTAGTGTTATCCCCTCACAGCAAGAGATTCTCTGGTTCGATCCTCAGCTGGGGTGCCTTCTGTGTGGAGTCTGCATGTCCTCCCTGTGGTTGCATGGGTTTCCTGTGGGTGCTCCGGTTTCCTCCCACATCCCAAAGACATGCTGTAGGTGGATTGGACACTCTAAATTGGCTCTAGGCATGAGTGCGTGCATGTGTGTGCCTTCTGTGGAAGGTTGGGTGCTGGGCTGGCAACTTGACACCGTAAAACTCCACTGCCAATCATGAGTGGACAGGTGATCCTCTGTGGCAACCCCTAACCAGGAAAAGCCGAAAGAAGAAGAAGAAGTGGTATGAGTGTAGATATAAGTAGTAGGGCCATAGTAAGAAGGATGATATAAGAGAAAGTAATAGTGATAGGAGTAGGGAAAAGTATAAATATAAGTAATAGAGTGTGGGTTGGGAGATAGGTAGGAGAGTGGTTATGTCCAGTGTATTAGAATATTAAGGAGTAGTAGTCAAGTGTCTGGGGGGTAAGTATGTAATAGGTTAACAAGCAGAAGACAAGGATTGGGTAGTTAAGGAAAGGGATGCGGCTTGGGAGGTATAAGGATAGGACCACTGGGGCTGGGATTTGGGGGTAGGGTAGGGGTGCAGAGTGAGTCCATAGGGCGAACGGAGCAGGAAGAGCCAAAGGGTGAAGCAGCTACAGAGAAAATAATCTGTAACCAAAATCTAGAGACAGTAGTAGAGATGTAAGTATGTAACTACGGAGTTTTTCCAGAAAGGATGGGAGGAAAAGGTGTTTTAGGCAGGAGAAAATGTAGGGAATAAGACTGGGAAGGAGAAATGTGAAGAAAAAGGGTCCAGCTTCAGTAGTAATTAGTGGGAGAAATAGTCTACAGTGTGAAATAGCGTATTCCTGGGTGAATACTGACACCTAGTGGCGATAGGAGGAAAAGCAAAACCGGGAAGGATACTTTAACATGAGAGCCTTATAAATTACTAGGAGAAAAAAGAAATTTAAATGTAATCGGGGGGCTAGAGGGGCATGCAAGCTGTGGTCGGCCGCATAAGCACTCTAGAGGCAAGATGTTAAATCACTGGTAAGGAGTAATTACTTTAAACAAAATAAATAAATATCTGTTATAAGGCTACAGACACTGAGCCTTAGGTACTTAGGGCATAAACCGCACCAAGGGCGAGCTGAACACTGTAGGCATCTTCCCAATAACAGGAAGAGATGGTTCTTTCTTATTTGAAGTTACGAAGTTAAATAACACTTTCTTTTGCAAGACGCAGAGTAGAGCACCTGGGGTAGAAGGCTGTAAAAAAAGAGGACAAATCTGAGTATAGACAAGCAGAGAAAAAAGAAGAGAAAACAAATGGGAGTCACAGAAGGAGAAAAATAGGAAAAGAAAATATAAGCATTAGGCAAGACAGGAAACGAGGGAGATTTTTAGTAAGAAACAGACATATTGCACCACTCTTTTAACCAAATTATAGGTGTATGTATGCCTATAAGCAATAAAATGATAGAATGCCTTCAAATACACAAATATATCATAATTGCAGTAAGACTTCTTCCATGACACATTAATTCTTCATAATATTCTATAGTTTCCATGGTCACATAAGTAGTTGTTGAAAACCACAGAGTGTGACTATAATGACTGAGTGACAGTATACTGCTATGCATGAATGACATCCACTGTAGGTGTAATGTGTACATTTACAGTGGGTAAGGCCTACATCATCCCTTTAACCTCAAATAACTGGTTTGCAACATAGTCATATGATGTAATGACTTCACATTTGTGTTGTCTTCCTCTTGGCATGTGTGATTCATAGACATTTCCATAGCCTGTGGTCTTACATAGCCGGCTGTTTTCCAGCAAATGACAACATTATGTGAGTCTACTAAAATGACAAAAGCACCATTGCATCAAGTTATTTCTATCCATTTTTATGTTGGACAAAAGACTTTCAATTTGGGATTCCCTGGCAGTGAAACAGGTACTTTGTTAGTCTTATGGTTTGAGTGCTTATATGGCACATGCAGTTAGTAATGACTTGCATAGCGTATCTATGCAGATAGAGTGCGGTTTGAATGTGGGACTGTCTGTGCACAAAACAATGTGAACGTAAAAGATTGGCTTGGCCAAGCAGCACTGATACTGTACTGTTCACAGTTGTGTGTACATTAACATAGCTACCTCCTTTTCATAATTCTGAGAAATACTTATTGCACAGATTAACACCAGAAGTCCTTTCTTACTTCCCACCTTGATTTATGTTATTGGTTACAAGCTTCACTACTGTCTCCTGAGGCAGACACAGCCAATACACAGCTCTGAAGAGTGCACTATGATCTGCAGCAGTTTGAATCTGGTAACATCTGACTGTTGCATAACTGTGTCAGAGAGGAGTGGCTTAGGCAAATAAAGCAGTTATGGCACAGTCAGAGGCCTAAGGTCTTACACTCCAAGTTAGGGGATCCATATGTTGTTGTTGTTATTGTGTCTTTCAGCTTTTCCCGGTTAGGGGTCGCCACAGCGGAACTCCGGTCCGCTAATGATTGGCAGTAGATTTTTACATGCCGACTTGCCGGGCCTGACAAACAACCTTCAACGAAGGAACGCCCATTCACGCATGTCTCCACGCAGAAGACGCTCTAGCTGAGAATCGAACTGGACAGCGACAACGCTACCGCAGCACCACCACCATATACATTACAATAAGAGACTGATGTAATTACTTCAAGGTGTGACAAAATCAATATGCCTCCTTTCTGTGACATCAAGTGATTGATACATATCTCTCTGAGTATGTCAATGATTGCTCACAGGTATTACTTATTTTCTAAATAATAATGGTCTATATTGAATGTCTTCATGCACATATTTATGTGCTACTGTAATTCTTTTGTTCATACTCTTGGACTTTATAGGATGTGAAGGCTTATATAACCTTTCTTAATCTGTGGCATGCTGCAAAATTATCAGAAAGTATGAGTGGGTTTGTGTTATGAGACTTTCTGGCATTTATTGCTTGATATTATGGTAGTGTTTGCTGTAATTCCTTGTGAGCTTGCCCAGTATAATGATGTAGTAGATGCACACCGTTTAGCAAAGAGACGTTTAATTCAAACATTTTATGAGATATTTGTTGATATTTTTCAAGTCTTAATTGAATTTGCTTGTGGGATGTTGCCTTTGGCAATGTCTGAGCAATAGCATTAGTGACCTATGGCTGGAGGATAACAACATTTGTCACAGGCCAGTGCACATTTGCTGTATGTGCAATAACATCTCCAAAAGGTCACTTAATAATACATGTTAGTGCTTCACCTGGGTCTGTTTTATGTTACTGTAGTGTCTAAAAGTTCTTACTGTTGTTTTTAAGAAGGCTCACTTCAGAGCTATATATCCACTAGAGTATTCTGCATTCAGATCTGTACTTTATAACACTTATTGAAGTCAGTATGTTTGGTTTGGTACCTAGACCAGGAACAACATATGACATATCACTGATTACAGTAACACTCATACATCACAGTCACAAATAATTACAGCCTGACATTTGCTACATTTGCCCATTAGATGATGTATTAATGGCATAATGTTGGCATGTACTTTTACCCATGTCTTGTGTGGGCTGCCTATCCATTTGTGAGATACAGAAAACTACAGCTTATGCAAATTGATAAACCGCATGACATTCAGAAATACGTTTTTGTCAGTGGACTTACTATACATGACTTATACCTTGACTGATGTACATCTCCACATATGCCACCTTAGCATGACTCATGTTGCATGTACATATGACACATGACATTTGTTATAGTTAGGCAAATGGTAATATGTTTATCAGATCATTATTCTGTTTATATCCTGGTCAGGGTGACACATCTGTATTTTTCTTCCTACATACACAACATTCCTGTACAGTCACTGACTTTCTAGCACTCACAGCATGCAGGTTGTCTAACAAATGTTTTTTCCATTATTTAATAAAATTATTTTTATGTTATCACAGATGATTGTGATTTTTCTCAATATTTGCACATTGTCATAGGTGTGTACACTGCCTTAACAACTGTCAGTATTGTTACCTTCATACACATATGACAATGACAACCTTACCATTCTTTAACACGCATGTGTGTTCTAACTTCAATCATGTGGATGTAATTTAATACCTTTGATCACAGTATACATTCCAATGGTAGAGTACTGCAATACACCTGCCACACAGGTGTAACTAGGGATTCGCAGTACAATCATGTGAGTAACACAAGGTTTAATGAGTGTGCCACTGAACACGTATAGTGGGAACAGTACATTTATGATTTTTGACTATTACTGCCTCATAGCAAGACATTGTCCCATTTGATTCTCAGCTAGAGCATCTTCTGTGTGGAGGCATATGTGCCTTCGTTAAAGGTTGTGCATCAGCGCTTGTAACCCGGTACGTAAAAATCCACTACCAATCATTAGTGGACCGGAGTTCTGCTGTGGCGACCCCTAACCGGGAAAAGCCGAAAGACACAAACAAACCGTTTACCATTCATGTTAATATACAACACATGCTTGGGTAGTACATGTTTACAGGTACAATACCACCTTGCTATGGTTATAAGTGACAACAAATGGCAAAGATCTGCCCCTTTCTGATGTGTCTGAGACAACAGCTGTAGGGTTCATTTATTTTTGTTTATACATCATGAACTGGAGAAATACAGCAGTACTGTTGGTTAACATGGATAACTTTCTGTATAAAAATCTGATATGCAATAAATCCAGTATATGCAAATATCCCCAATGTACCAAATGTCCTTGCTACCTATTATCTCAGCTCAGCATTTTGTTAACATTTATCACATTTACTCCCCTTTATTATATTGTTGCTTTGTGTCCCTGCCATATCCTTTGTCAGCATGTCCATTTTCACTTATGTACATGGGTCAATAAAGTGAACAGAATTACTTTTTATAAAATCAATATAAATTATTTATGGCAAAAATGCTCTTTGTGAACTAATCACATTTTAACTATTTGAGTATGTTTTCCTTGTTTATCATCCCCTGCTTCTTGTTTGGACCCTGATAACAATGTATCTAAGTACAATTTCCCTATTTATATTCTCTGCCTCTTAATTCTTTCATTAAACTCACCCTTGCATTGTATTATGCTGTCCACGCATGCTCGCTCACCAGATTTGCTTATAGGGAACACTTTTTGTTTATAATGTGTGCTCGAGTTTTTGTGCACCTTTTTGTGGCTGCTAACACTTTTGCTGGCCACAAAAAGAGGCTGCTGAATGTGTACGCTTGCTTAACAGCTTTCATATTCAATGAGCACTGCTGCTAATTGCACTAACAGTCTTAAATGTTGTAGGCTTAGACTGAAGTGTACACGCTTGTTAGTGAATCCTTGGGCAGAGTATACCACCTATAATAAAGGACATGCCTTAAGAACAAGAGGACACTACAACAAGATGTAAGGTGGAAGGTTTGTGGAGATATGAGAAATTGTTTTCGCACATAAAAGATGGTCGATAATTAACTACACCATATTGTAAAGATGGTATGGTCAAAACAATGACATATATAAGGTAAGTCTTAAAGTGTTGGTAAAAAGCAAGCTAGTTATTAAATAGGCTATGTATTTTATTCATTAGGTAGCAGACATGGGCAGATTAGGTAAACTAGACAATCCTTATCTGTTGTCAATATCTGTTTATATACATACATATATATATATATATATATATATATATATATATATATATATATATATATATATATATATCTTTAATACACAAGTTTAGGCTGGTGGTGAAAAAGGCATATCTAATACAGTATCTACAATACATTTAGGTAGCTTGATTAAAGGGAAACTTTGCTAGATATAGAATATGAACTCTTTAACAAGTTTGTTGGAGCCTGATCAGTCAAGCTTGACAGGACATGCTGGCTTTTAACTAAATGCTTTTATATGGGAGTACATGCAAACATTAAGTGTTTTCTTTGATCCCCTTTGTCTGAAGCTCATTCACTTTCCTAGGTTTGATAAATCAGGCCTGAGCACATTCATTCATGATTAAGTAAACAAATACCAACCATATCGTATAAAGGCAATTTTGCATCAAATAATTCATTTGTGTAGTAAAAAGATTTCAAGCACCCAATAAGAAATCAGCAGCTTTTGGTGAAATGAATCTCTATTCACTTTTCATACAGCTGTCAGAAATTGGTTGTGCAGCTGTATGCATCTATATTACAAGATCGAATGCTTAGGTGATCGAACACCTAAACATCGAACTTGTAATATCGAACCCAAAAACGTCGAATGGCACAGGAAAACACATCAGTCGGCCATGGAAAAAAATTCTGCACCCAGACTAACTGGGGGACACCCCCCCGACATGGGGGACTGTGCCCCTCACCCCCCGTAACTAAATATACCAACTCTGAGATCGCTCTACAGTAGACAAAACGGCAAAATCTGGCGAACGGCCAAGGGAAATCTTTCCAAGTTAAATCAGCCGTTCGCTGTTTTTTGCTTTCGATATTACAAGTTCAATGTTTAGGTGTTCGATCACCTAAGCATTTGATCTTGTAATATAGACCCAGCTGTATGGGCTGCACATCTGGATCATCCAGGGATCCCTAAGCTCATGAACTAAGATGCTTGGAATGGGGCAGTAGGTGACACATAATGAATCTGCTGCTTTTAAGGCTTTTAAGGAATCACCAGTGTCAGTATCTAATGATAATCTTTCCTTTCCTTCCCTGCCTTCATAATTCATAATATGTGGGTTATACCACTATTCCTTGGCATCTGTCTGTTCATCAGTGATATGAGAAGTGGTCACTAGATATCTTATTTCACATTACAGAGAGTAGAGCCTATATACTCCAGGTTGCTTCTACCCATTAACGTCTCAAATTAAACCTAATCTTTTTATTTATTTATTTTGATTTGCTATCAGGGCTATAGCAGTGATCCAAAATGCCTTTATCCTGAGAAATATTTAGTAAATTAGTACAATACAGATAACATGAATACATTTAAATGGCATAGTAATACAGTGCAATGCAAACATAATCACTGACAGAGAATTAAAATAACAGTATATGAATACAGCATCTGCAGCACTGCACACTATGTAAGTAGGGCAGATCAAGGAGAAGAAGAAAGTGGGTTTAGTAGAAGAAAGAGTTAGTTAGTTAGTTAGTTAGTTGGTTAGTTAGTTAGTTAGTTGGTGTAAGTGAGATTCAGAGAAGAAGTGTGTGTTTGTAAAAAGAGTGTGTGATAGAGGAGGTTATGAAAGAAAGGGCTAATGAACCAACTATTGTATTATTTAGTGGCTATGTCTCTCCTATTCCCTAGCAATTATTTATTGAAATGACTGGCAAAGTGTTTTTGGAATACTTTTTACATACTGTTCATTTGTTGAGCATTGCGGTAGAGTGAGTTATTCCTCTCTAGATTCACCACAACTATTTTCTCTGGTTGTTCTCTGTTAGCCATAAAGAACTCAATACATATACTTGAGTTTTTGCTAATACTACAAGCGGTATAGTGGTTATAGTTGTTAGCATTGCTACTTCACATTGTTTAGTTCTCTGTTTTGGTTCTTAGCTTTCTTTCTGATGTTTGTGTGACAACAGCTGTAGGGTTCATTTATTTTTGTTCATACATGATGAAATGGAGAATACAGCTGTATTGTTGGTTAACATGGATAACTCTCTGTATAAAAATCTAATATGCAATAACTGCAGTATATGCACATATCCCCACTGTACCAAATGTCCATACCTTATGTCCACGTGGAGTTTTACCAGGTACTTAAGTTTCATCCAGGATCACAGAAGCATAATGTGCATACTGTAGGTGAACTGGCAATCCTCCAAATTACCTATAGATATATGCACTGTGTGTGTCTGTGTGTGCGGCACATACGCATGAGTGTGAATGTATGAATGAATGCATGTGTGTGTGTGCATGTGTGTCAATGAATGCATGTGTGTGTGCACGTGTGTGTGTGTGTGTGTGTGTGTGTGTGTGCGTGTGTGCGCGTATGTATTATGAGTATATATGTGTGTGTATATATGTGCACGTGGGTGTGCATGCATTTGTGTGTGCATGTGTGTGTGTGTGTGTGTGTGTGTGTGTGTGTGTGTGTGTGTGCGCGCGTATGTATTATGAATATATATATGTGTGTATGTATGTGCACGTGGGTGTGCATGCATTTGTGTGTGCATGTATGTGTGTGTGTGTGTGTGTGTGTGTGTGTGTGTGTGTGTGCGCGCGCGCGTATGTATTCTGAGTATATATGTGTGCGTATATATGTGCACGTGGGTGTACATGCATTTGTGTGTGCATATGTGTGTGTGTGTGTGTGTGTGTGTGTGTGTGTGTGTGCGTATATGCGCGTATGTATTATGAGTATATATGTGTGTGTATATATGTGCACGTGGGTGTGCATGCATTTGTGTGTGCATGTGTGTGTGTGTGTGTGTGTGCGTGTATGTATTATGAGTATATATGTGTGTGTATATATGTGCACGTGGGTGTGTATGCATTTGTGTGTGCATGTGTATGTGTGTGTGTGTGTGTGTGTGTGTGTGTGTGTGTGTATGTGTATGTGCGTTTGGCTGTTTGTGTGTGCATGTATGTGCTGGTGTATATGCCTGTGGATGTGTGCGTTGGTATATATGAGTGTGTGTGTGTGTGTGTGTGTGTGTGTGTGTGTGTGTGTGTGTGTGTGTGTGTGTGTGTGTGTGTGTGTGTGTGTGTGTGTGTGTGTGTGTGTGTGTGTGTGTGTGTGTGATTATGGTTGTGCACGTGCATGTGTATGAGTCTTTGTGTGGCTGTGTGTTGTATGTATCTGAGTCTGCTTTTGTGTGTCTATGTGTGTTGGTGTTCTGTGATGGACTAGTGCTTGTCTATATTAGTTATCTGTCTTACATTTACTGACAGCTGTGATATGCTCCAGTTCATCTGTAACACTGAATAGGATAAAATTATAAGGTTAGACAATGAATAAAATGTTATTTTCATTTGGTGTCATATCAATTTCTCGTCAGGTGAACGAACCTTTTCAATAGTAGTTGTTACAACTCTGGTATTTCTTTATATCTGTTGCTTACCAACAAGTTTCGGTGGCAGATTTATTTGTGGTAGTGACAATTTTTTGCTTCACATTCTATTGCTATACTTGTCTTTGTAAGGTTACTGTGACCTGTGTTAGTGTCCTAAACTTCTTTTAGTCACTTGAGAAACACTTTTGGCATATCTAAACCTATAAATAAAACAAACACATGAAGTAATAATAATAATAATAATAATAATAATAATAATAATATGAAAAAATGGTTCCCTGTGAGACTGCTTTTAGGAAACTGTCCACTGAAGCTGCAGCCATTTGCAGTATTACCAAATCATGTTTTTCAAATGCTTAGATCTAACAGCAACCTTTCTAAAACTGCAACTGCCTTACAGGAAAATGGCATAATAGTCAAGGTTATGAAGAAAAGAACGCTTTGGAGCAGAAATGTGACAATTTCTTTGATATGGAGTGTGTTGAAAATCACTGATATTATTATGAAAAAATGTTGCATTTGACATTTAACTTTTACTTCAGACACAAGTATGAAAAAGGGAACTAATTCTTTTTCACATCATGGTTTGCAATTTGGTGAACGGTGTTACTGATTATCTTCATTAGGCTAATGATGCAAATGGAATGGAAGCTGAAAAGGCTTTTAATGACAGAAATTTAAATAGTGCTCCTTACTTAATATATGAACATTTTGAATGAAATTTTGCTGATCTTTCTGAAACAAAAGTCTTACCTTCAGTTAACTGAAGCTATGTGTATGACTTTTTCTACTTTTGTGCCCTCTCCTTAATTAAATAAATCTTTATTTGCATTTTTTCCAGTTTATAAAAGTCTAGTTGCTCTTTCAAAGAAGTTCAGATTTATGAACATAATGTAGCAGACTTGGAGGGCTGTCATTCAGTAGTTTAAGACCCACGATCTTAGTGTAGAGAAGGTAGATGTGGTCACACCCAAGTCTGGTGGAAAACTAGACTTTGATGCTATTTCTTTAGAAAGGGATTCTAAAGTTGTTGAAGCAGGTGACAAAAATTATTCCTTCCTTTAATACTAGTGATTTTAAATCTTTCAGTGTCACATTACTGTATGCTAAAATATCAGATGTCTTTTCTTCTCTGCTGGTTAATATAGAAATCAATCCTTTTACAATACAAAGCCCTTTGGATAGGGTAATGTTTCTTTGACTTAGTCTTATGGATACAGGTTGTAAAAGAATGGTAGTGTAATGTCTTGTGAAAGAAGGGTCTAGAAATGAAGGACTGGTAATAGCTAAGTCAAACAAGTACAATTTTCTAAAATGAGTCACTGAGTCCCCCTAATTTTTCAGTTTAGGTAATTTTCTCCTCCTTTTTTTAGCATTCTCTTTTCCCATCAGAATGGCTTCATTATAGATGGGAATGATTTCAGCATTTCCAAACAAGTGAAGAGGGCTGTCTACATATCTCTGGCCAGATGCTATATTGAAAACATGACACAAGATAGAATGTATTGTCCAAACCTAGTCTGCACCCTGTTTCAAAGATAAGCAAGGCAATATTATCCAAAGCAAAACTTATTTTAGAAGAATGTTATGAGAGGAGCATAGAAATGCGCCAGTGCCTCCAGGGATACAGGTTATTATTTAAAATTATTTTATTTATCCAAAAAGTGAGGTGATGGAGACCAGCTTTAAAGCTTTTCAACAAAACAAGCATTTAGCATTGCAGAAGTTCAGGTTGGTGCTGTTCTTGTTCCTCAGGTGACTTCGCTTGTAACTTTGGACATGAAAGTTACACAGTGGCATGTTCCAGTTTCAAACTTTCAGATATTTTCTAAGGTAGGATGTGAACTTTATTAATTTGTAGGTCTGCCTTTCAGATGGACTACTGCTCCCACAGTCTTCTTCAAAGGCCTGTTCCTGGCCATTATGGCCCTTGGGTTGCATGGCATTCATATTTCTCTTTATCTCGATGAATATTTAGGCCAGGCTCAGTCTAGTGAGCAACACTGTAAAGATTTTTCCAGTTGTAATTGTCTTTTAGGATTCTTTATGTCTTACGATCAAGAAGTAAAATCTGGATCTCAGCCCTTCTCAGGCCAAACATTTTTTGAAGTTTATTTTAGATACAGCTCAAGAAATATTTTCAGTATACATTAGCTGTACTTCCTATGTTGACATTCTGGATCATATTATGGCCAGCATAATGATGGTTAAGAAATACACACATATATATATATATATATATATATATATATATATATATATATATATGGATTCACTTCATAACCTCAAATTACTGAAATGTCGAATTTCAGTATCTCGAGACTATAAAACCAAATCCACAAAACATCGACACAAAAAACCGCAAAAGTCAAAACACCGAAAAAACCGCACACACAATACTATACATACACCACAACACCCACATTACAACAAAAACAAACAAAACTACATACATACACAACTCATACACACATAAGCAGGGAGGCAAGCCCCCCTGCACCCCCCATGTGGGGGGGCTGCACCCCCCACACCCCTCCTACTTATATATACTAACTCCGAGTTCGCACAAACACAAAACAGAAGCCGACTCACACACGCACATTCTCCGACCCCTCACACACACATCAAACACATCAGCACACTCACACACACTCTAACTCCCACTCACAACCCTTTGAAAACACTTACCTGACATAACACCTACATCCACACATGGCACCGCGCACCATCAAAACACAATCCCGGACATTACGCAGCGTAAGGTCATAACCGCAAATTCGACATATATTCAAATTCGCGATTATGGGCTTTCGCTATTTTTAACATTCGACTTTATAGCTTTGAGATACTGAAATTTGACATTTCAGTAATTCGAGGTTATAAAGTGTTTCCATATATATACATATGGAAAACTCAACATTAATCAAAGAGTCTTCGGTTAATTTTAACAGCTCCACAAAATGCTGATGCAAGAAGGACATTCAGAGAGAACTTTTTCTTTATTTCCTCCTTTTGCTGGTCATATTCATCTTGGTTTTCTAATAGTAAGTTTGAATGGTCAGAGTGTGTACTATGAAGGGCCACAGTTTCCACAAGCTAGTCAAATAAGCTTCTTTAGCCATCAAGATTGTTTTGTCTCCTGGACAATCATGTCCTACAATTATTACAAATATGTGGGCAGTCTATCAAGAGAGTTGGTCAAGCTCTTTGTTGTCATGGTAATTGAGTCCACTGCTTATGCTTCTCCTGTGGTTCAGGCCTCACTCTTTCCTCTCCTAGTCTTAGTTACTCTGCTCCTCATCAGTCACAATTATTTCTGCCAATTGATTAGAACTTCTTAGCCATTGCCTCTGGAGTATTGATAGCCAACAATCTAGAGAAGTAACTTACATCCTCATGGTTTTATTGTGGCAGAAGTCCCCAGCCTTCTTTCCTCACAGCACTAGTGTTTTTCTTTGTGAGGCCAGAACAAAAGCCATTAGTATTACTGTTGACTCTGGCAGCCACTTTTGGGCTACTAACCATAGTATTTCAGATGTTGGCTGTTTTAGTGCCGAGTCTTCTGATGTCAATTTTCATGATGGTGATTTTTCTGCCATCAGTTTACATGCTTCCATTTCATAAGACATTTCCTCTGGCATCTGTCTTGGTGTTGATCCTTTTGATGTTGGGATTTTTGGCACTGAATTTTTACTTGTCAGCATTTGTGATACTGGTCTTTCAGGTTTTATCTCCAACAGAGCTTGCCTGTTCAACACAAATCAGTTCAGGTGCCTGCAACCTCCAGTACTTTCTGCCCAGTAGAGGAGCTCTCTTTAGAGTCATCACTCTGTTTATTTTGCCCTTCCTTTTACACCATGGCAGCTGAAATTCTCATTCTACATTTCTAATGACATTTTCTCCTTTTTCTCCTCTGAGGCATTCCCTCCTAACTCCAGTCCCAAATAGGCCATTTTAAAACTCCTGAAATGAAACAGCCTCAAGAAGCAGCATTTTTATTTTAAACATTTGGAACCTGAGTTAGATGCATTGATAAACAGGTAATCTTGACATTGGTGAAAGTGCCAAATCCCCTTCATCACTCTCTAATGATCCAAAGTTCAGGGAATTCCTGTGTCTAATATAGCCTTGAGGGATTGGCCCACTGAACAAGTTTATTTCCCCAAGAGAAGACTCCAGAAGGCATCCCTAATCCTACTACAATCCTCCTGGATTGTTCCTTCTTTTTTGAATATCCTGCATTCTATAAATTTAGCATGGGAAAACTCAGACAATGGACTCTAATAATTGGCTTGGTTTTCGGTGTCACTCTAAGGGAGTACAATATTTGTCTACCTATGATGACATCGTATAGAGGCCATACTGCTTTGCTAGGGATGGTTTGCACCTGTCCTCCCAAGGTTTTTGGATATTGGCTAAAATCTTGTCCAACCGCACAGTGCCTGTTTTAGGCACTGCCAACCTAATAAATATACCCACATAGCAAACCCACCGACTCAGAATAATCTAGGTGTTGCTGTTCAATGTTAAACCAGAAAGGCTCCCTGAAAACTCTCCTCATCCTGGAGAATGCAGACATCTGTGCAGTTGCTGAGACTTGGTCTACATCTGCAGAGGACATCCCGCCTTTCTATTCCCTTGTAAATACTGCCTACCTTGATCTGGCTAAGACTTTTGACACAATTCCCAACTTAAGAATTATAGATAAACTCACAAAACTGGGTATAAATCCCTACATTACCAGATGGATAAACAAATGGCTCATGAGCAAGACATGTGTTGTTAGAGTGGGAGAATCCAGATCAAGCAAGAGGGTAGTTACTAGTAGTGTACATCAGAGTTCTGGGTATGTTTATCATTGGCCTTGTTCAAAAGCAATCTGGATGATTGGATGGGTAACTGTGAACTCACCCTGGGGTTCCACCTGTGTCCCTCCTGGATAGGGGCAATAGGTGCTGATCATGGAAATAAGGGCAGAACTTGGCTAGGCTTGTAAGGGCCCTAGGGCCATTAGCCTAGTAACTTCCTATAATCTTAAGATCCTATGGTCCTCAGTGCTGTGACCTCTGCTGTTGGGAATATATTTCTCTGAAGTCAAGGCTAGTGTAGAAGGCCTTTTGCTGACAAAGGTTGCTGATGACTGCAAGTTGGGGCTATCACTGAATCCCCCAGTGAAGTAGATATCCTTCAGAAGGGTCTGATTCAGACAAATGACTGATGCCAGAGCCATGGCCTAAAACTAAATGAGAAAAAATGCAGAATCATACCTTTTGGGAAGTCAAATACCCTTGCAAATTACAACATTAATACCACACCCCTAAGAGTGGATTTAGAGGTGAGAAATCTAGATACACAGATAGATAATAGTCTGAACTTTGACCAAAATGTGTCTACAGTGGTGAGGAAGTCCTGTGTGGCCCATCTTATAAGTAAAGGCATGGCATCCAGATCCAAAGAAGTTATATTCCACTATACTTGGCCCTCATTAGACCAATAACTGAGTACAATGCACCTTTCAGTATGTACTTGACCAGCCACTTAGAACAGCTGGAGCGGCCTCAGAGGTTCCTTACAAAAAATATGGGGGAACAACATGTTCTATGTGGATTAACAGAAAACCTTATCCCCTTACTCTGTCTCTTACTGATTGCTGAGGGGTGATCTATGCCTAATCTACAAGGTGGTCTCAAATCCAGCCCCGATGAACAGTTACACATTCAAAAGAAAGCTGGAAAAGGGCCACCTGATCTAAGGATCTAAACCTGGTCTGTGAAACAAGCAAAGCATGCTGGAGAGACAGATATGTCTCTCAAAGATTACCCCTTCTCTGAAACAGGCTTCCTGTTCGAGTAAATCAGAGCCCTTCCCTGACCCTCTTCAAACACAGTTTGGATCAATGGATGGAGAATCATAAATTCACTCCTATAGTGGCACCCATGTCCCTTATGGACACTGTCAGTCTGTAAAATGTTCAGAAGCATAGGCACAAACCTAAGACATCCTCTAGCCCTTAGTAACCAAAAATTTGGGTAATAATGGCAAGGCTTGTAAGAGCTCTTGAGTTGTTAGCCTAGTAATCTTGGGTCTAAATTAAAAGAACGGACGTTTACTTACCCAAATACCTAAACACCGACACGTCTTCATCGAACCGCGAAAACATTGATCATCCTGAAGCGCGAAATCCGAAACGTCGAATCGTCATGGTTGGCCCTTCTGTGGTATAGCTCTGTAAGGTAAGTGTGCGATAGTTACGGACCTTAGGGTCAGGGTGCGGGTTAAAGTAAGTGCATAGATGGTAATGTATGTTAGATTTAGTGTAGGGATAGAAGTAGGGTTTTGTTAAGTGTATGTGTGTGAATTATTTAGTTTGTTTGGGTATAGCTTTTTAAGGTAAGTGTGCGATAGTTACGGACCTTAGGGTTAGGGTGTGGGTTAAGTTAAGTGCATACATGGTGGTATATGCAAGATTTAGTGTAGGGTTAGAAGTTGGGTTTAGTTTAGGGTTAGAAGTAGGGTTTTGGTTAGAGTATGTATGTGGTTTATTTAGTTTGTTTGTGTAGGTAGTATGTAGCGGGTGGTGGGGTGGGACAATATGACGGTTCAACTTCTTTAATTTCCCAGTTTAGGGCATTCGGTGTATTTGCGGTTCGCAGAATATGTGTCTGCGTTTAGGTATTCGGGTAAATAAATGTTCGTGCTTTTAATATAGACCCATAATCTCCTATGAACCTATGAAGGCACAGGACCTCCTTTGCTAAAGAAGGGAGACCAGATTTTCTGGCCTCTGAAGTAGTGTGCAGATGAAACAGAGACCCCAAGCTAGATGTTACCATCTAAATGGTAACCCCATGTAGAGCTCCTGCTTCATGGGTCTTAGACTGAGCTACACACCAGCTATGGCAGGCAGATTTTCAGATGTTTTTCCCTAGCCCTGCAGGAACTGAGCTACCTTACACACACATGGTACTTTCAGAGGGAAGTTATAGTTGAATTTCTGTGTTCTTCAACTGCCTGATTGTTCTTTGAAACAAGAATTCAAAGCCCAGGCTTCTGCTTCATCCAGTCTCAGCAACTTTGTACCAAGGAAGGGGCTACTAGGGCAGCAGGATCAGGTACTGCCATTCACCTTCACTCTTGGCTGCATTTGACCCAGTTTTCCAAGGAAAACAAGGATCCTTCAGGAGCTCACTTTTGTTAGGGCCAGAGATAAACAAACATTTTAAATATATGAAGAAGTAAGGATAGAATCTGATGTCTTTAGTTATTAATTTGTATTCTGTCTCTTTGGTGTTCATTCACCAGACTATGGAGGATACAGTATTGAATGTGGTCCTGATACAGCCTAAAACATAACAAAGAGAGGAATAAGCAGTCGTCATAGAATACCGCCAAGCAATGTAATGGGTCCAGATGCCTAGGTCCATGGTGGCATCAGGCAGCTGAAGCTGACCTCAGGGTAGGTTGCGGCACCCCTGACTCCCTACTTGACTGACTGTCTCATACCAGAGGCAGTCAGGGAGATTTTGCCTGCCATTTCTAGATGTGGAGAAAGACATTCAAAGACTCATGGATGAAGGAGGTAATTACCACTAGATACTTGATCCCCTTTCTCACTCACCTCACATCTCATCCTTACCCTTGCCTGACATTTTACCCCATCCAAAAGTATTAGTTAGGAAGGAGGTACTAAAGCTGCTCAAATAAAGAGCCATCCAAGAAGTCCCATCAAATGACAGAGGACCAAGATACCAATCCAGATTCTTTTTGATGCCCAAGAAAAACAAGAATCTCAGGTTTATTCTTAATCTTGGGGATCAAATACCTCTGACTCAGATAGTCCTCTACTATGGTCAAGATGCAGTCCATCCTTCCCTATCTCTCCAAAGAAGACCGGATGTGGTCTTAATACATCTCAAGATGGTTATCTAAAATCAAGATTTCCAAATATTTGAGAAGATTTTTGCACTTTCAGGTGAGATCTAGTCACTATCAGTTTTGGCTCCTTCAGTTTGGCATCACATTTGCTCCAAAGGTGTTTACTAATGTATGGCTGTACTAGTAGCTCACCTCAGAAAGCAGGAATGCAGAACTATTCCCAATTTGGATGACTGGCTTTACTGGTAGAGGAAAATCTTATCTAATAGAAGTAATCCATTTTCATGCTGTTATACTCCCATGGAGCACTTGTGAGTCTCACAAAGTGTCACTTGCTCCCATTTCAGATCCTGATCTTCATTAGATGCTTCCCAAACACAAGAACTTTATCCTGTTCTTTTTGCTGCAGGACATGCAGCTGCTCCTCAGTCAAGCCATGTGCCTTAGTTTGTCCTCCAAGAGAATGTTTCACCAAAGTTCTGGGTTCATAGCCGCATCTGTCTTCATGGGTCCCCTTACTAGACTTCACATAGTCCTTCATTTGACCAACTTAAGTTCAGTGGATTTAGCATTCTGACTCTATCCTTCAATCTATTTGAATCCTTGGGACATTTTGGTTACACTTGGCATAGTGGAGAGAACCAGCAAATCTCCAAACAAGGAGTATTTTCGAGTGACAGCGACCACTGATGCATATGCACTATGATGGCGGATGTTACAGTAGCTCAATGGCCATGTTTTATTTATTTATTTTATCAGGTTAGTCCCACTAGGGTACACGCCTCTTTTTCAGGAAGACCGGAGGTGAAATTGTATCTTTAAATGCTATGATTTTACTTGTACTTCTGTACTTACTGTAACCTAATACTTAGAATGTCATTTTTGTTTTTATGGAGCTTTTCTCCCCAGGACTCCATTGAAAACGGGTTCTGCTTGGCCCAATGGAGCATCCTGGTAAACTAACTGCAAATAAATAAATAAGTAAAATAAATATTTATACTGAGGAGGAGAAATTTGGCCAGAGCACTGAGGAAATTACTCTGCTCTTTTTGATATGTACAGATGGATCTTTTAAATCCACGTGGCTATTACCATCTCAAGGATGGATCTCAGATATCTCAACTTCTCACCTCCATGTCAACATCCTGGAAGTAGGAGCTGTTCTCTTATCCTTTCCAGCCTTTTAGGAGTCTGTTCTGTGGGTTTTATCCATTCATTCATATACCATATCAGTAGTAAGGTGCACCAACAAAGCAGGGTCAACCTTCTCTTACCTCTTATTTATTTTATTTTATTTATTTATTTTACATTTGTTGACCGGGCTAGTCTGGCTGGATACATGTCCATTTTCAGCAGAGGCCCGAGGAGAAAAGCTCCACTATATACTAGTAACATACAATAAACAAAAAGCACAGGAATATACAAACATATTAGCAAATAAAGAAATATTCTCATGTAGTATAGTAACAATACAGAAGCACTTTAACAAAAACTAAAAAATAGCGATGAATCATTATCCCATAATATTTGCAAGAGTAGGACTGCTAAAAAATTAAAAAGAGAGAAAATAGTAACACGTAAGGAGTCTATAAATATTTACACTATTAACAAATTAGGATAAACATTTTGTGCCAGGGCACTAGTTTTAAGATAGAGATTTGCACAGTAGGGATCAGCATCTAGGTTTAAATAAAAGGAGAGATGACAGGTTGCAGTAATATATCAAGTATAAGGAGAAAAGATAGTAAAGGAAAATTAATAAGCAGGTGGGATGCTAGGTGCACTACACTGGAGGGGTAGAAGTAGTGATAGAGGCAAGTAGAAGTGAATTAAGAGGACTGTAGAGAGGGATTGTTTGCTGAGCTCAGTCAGGATTAGAGTAGGGGCATAGCCAGTGGGATTTAAAATAGTTTCTTAGTTGTTTTTTGAAGAGGTGAGATGAGCCTAAAGTGGTCAGTTCTATGGGAAGTTTATTCCAGTATGAGCCAACAGCATTAGTAAATAAGGAGTCACCTGCTTTATTATGAGATTTGAGAGTGGCTAATAGAAGTTTGTTGGCTGAGCGAAGGGAAGTAAGATTCTTGTATGGGGCAATGAGATTATTTGAGGTGTTAGAGATTATTGGGTGTATTAGAGGGGTAATGGAGAATTTTATATATGATTAATTGATGTAGGAGAATTAGATTTTGAAGTTCAAGCCAGTTAAGGTTTTTGAGATTAACACAATGGTGGGTACGAAATGGGGAACCTGTGGCAAACCTGGCAATACTATGGTAGGCTATGGCTAGTTTCTGAAGGTTAGCTTTTGAAAGGTTGATAAAAGATGGAGAGGCATACAATAGTGTAGAGATGAGATGAGTTTGGGCTATAGACACTCTGGTGGTTGCAGTAAGAAAGGGCTTAAGTCTATAGAGAGCACCTATCTTTTTATTAACAGCCTTGATGGTTAGATCAATGTGGCAGTCAAAGTTTAGTTGATTGTCTATTGTAACACCTAGTAGTTTAGTGGAACAATCAGGTTTAATGATAGTGCCATTGTCAGACATAATGGAAAAGGAGATAGGGGCAGATTTAAGGGTTGGGGTGAAAAGTAGTAATTTGTTTTTTTTGGGATTAAGGAGGAGACAGATATGTTGGAACCATTTTTCTGCTGCCGTAAAGACTTTTTGGGTGGAAGAGTGAAATTCTGCTGGAGATAAAGCAGAACAGATGAGAGTTGAATCATCAGCATACTGAATACAAGTGGATGTTGGGAGTGAAGTAGACAGGTTGTTTATAAATATGGAGAAGAGAAGGGGACCTAAGATGGATCCTTGAGGGACACCGATAGTGACTGGGAGCTGAGAGGATATATGGCTGTCCCAGAGGACTGCTTGTTTTCTATCTTTCAAATAAGAGTCAAACCAGTGTAATGCCAAAGAGTCAAGTGAAAGAGATTTCAGAGTGTCTAGGAGAAGTTGATGGTTCACCATATCAAAGGCTTTTGAGAGGTCCAGGAATAAAGCAGAGGAGAAAAGGTTGTTATTGCGATTTTTGTTGATCATGTCTGTGAAGGAGAGAAGGGCAGTGGAAATGCTATGGTAGGGCCTAAAACCATGTTGGGAGTCTACGAGTAAGCTATTTTGCAAAAGATGATGTAAGAGTTGATGGTGTATACAACGTTCCATAATTTTAGATAGTGGAGATAGTAGGGCCTTTGTGCACAAGACTATGCGGACATGGTAGTAGGTGATCCAGTCAGATTGCTTTCTGGTGGCAATGCAATGCATATTTAAAGGGATGCAGACTTATATTGGATGCTTTGAACACCTGCCTTCTTTCACTCAATCAGCATTGACAGGTAGCACACTCAAAGAAGGTTGTGGGTAAACAAATTGCTGACACTGCAGTGCAACATTAGGGCAGTGTTGCACTCCTGAGTGAGTGTCATCCTTCCATTTCCTTGAGCTAGTGGTAACTCAGGTAGCTATAAAATATCCCACAGCACCTATCAAAAAGAGTATGGGTCTTTTATTTAACACAACATAAAATACATTATTTACATGTTTACAAAATTTACATATGTATAGGTATATATACATACATGCACACACATTTCTATTTCCTGCTGTTTATAATTTTTCTTAAAAAATCATCGTTATTCTTCCTTAACCGCCGCTCCAACCATAATCTGATTTTTTTCCAAATATCTGCCAAAATCTATTTCCCATTAAACAAACTTTCAGTCTTTCATTCCAAATAACCAATATTACATAAAATAAATTATATACCCTTCTCACATATTCCTTCCTATCATTCTTATAATCCATCCATCCATCCATCCATCCACAGTCCTTTTTTTTCATTTTTCACTATCCTTATATAATCATATTCATATCTCTATTATGCTATTAATATACTTCAAAGAATTTTCTACACACAACATTTTCCAAAGTTTCACTACTCTTTTAAATTAAAAAAAAAAAAAAACATGCTCTGTTCTTGCTTCCTCCCCATAAAATAAATACCCTCTTTCAATTTTCTTTTTATATAACATGCTCTACTTTACTGGTATCTTATATATTACCAGTCTCCACTGGAAATCCTGATATTCTACTATCCTGGTATACCACTTTTTCCTTAATTTAATGACTTTAATAACATATTCTGGTCAATTTCCCCATGGGTTTATATAATAATATTGTTTCATCACATTATAATGTCACATCCTTCTTTCTCTATATCATCATTTTTTTTCTTTTCCATGTTAGTATTTTTCTTGATAATTTTTTAAATTTCTTTATTTGCATGTTATTTTTCTCTTTTTCTGATTCCCATCATCTCCCAGTTTTTTTTCCTACTTATATTTAAACATTCTCACTTTTAAATTCCATTCTCTTCCTTCCCCCCTTTAATACTCTATACAAGTTTAAAGAAGCAGAATAAACAACTACATTTAGTATCCCAATCCCCCTTCATCTTCAATCATATACAACACACCTCTTTTCACTGGGTTTAATCTTGAACCCCATATAAAAGAGAACATCCATTGCACAATTTCCTTTTCATATTTTTACTGAGATCATGTAAACATTAGACATATATGCTATTTTCCCATTAATACTGAATTCACCCACTAAACTTTTTTCCTGAATGCCAATCTATATGCCCTCCACAGAAGACATATTTCTCCCATTTCTTTTATCATACCATCCCATTACACCATAACTACATAATTTGTCCCAGGTTTTATTGATTTATTGAAAAATGCTCTCCCATATTTTTCACTACATCACCCAAACCCTTATTTTTATCTTTATTCAAGGTTTTTCCTATTTCCTTTAAAAATCCATTCAAACAAACCAACACTTCCTTATTCATATTTTGTTCTCAGCAACTACAACTATATCATCTGAGTATGTCAAAACTACTGGTATCACAACCTCCTTTTTTACCACATATCTAGTATCTTCGCATTCATTACTAATGCAAACAATATTCCATTCATATACCACACTTCATGCATATTTCTTTACTCAGCCACATATTCACTAATACTCTCACTCAATTATTCTGATAAGCACATATACACTCTCCTAATTCTGTTACTTATTCCATACTTCTCCATAACATCCCACAAAACATTATGTACTGCTGTATCAAATGTTTTGCTAATATCACCTACTATAAGCTTCACATCCTCACTTTTACTTATAACATCATCCACAATTTCTCTCACAACCAATAACAAATCTTGAACTCCTTCCCTTTATTACCATATATAGTTTTGTTGATAATATCCTTTGTCCTTCCTTCCATAATCTTCTGTATTATTCCCATAAAACATTTACAGTCTGTCTTATTTAGTGTGATGGATCTTCATTTTTTTATGTCACTGTTCTCATCTTTCTTCTATATAAATGTCCTACTACATAACTCTTCACAAACAAACCCTTCCTCCAACCATCCATTCAGTACATTTACAAAGTTCTTTCTTTGCTAGTCCATTAATTTCTTGTACATTCAATACCCTGTACCATCTGAGCCTGATAATCAATCAACGTTTACTCTCTTAAATACTTCATCCAATTCACTAATAGTAATTTCTTTTTGAAATTCTAATTCATTTTGGAAATTTCTTTATTTTCCATTGTCTCTTATTTTCCATCTTCATACTCTTATACATATTTTACACATGCTGTACTACAATACTCATAATTTACTCTTTTGTTCCATTTACTTTTCCTTTTACATTTTTCATTTCTTTTATTATACTAATATCCTCCTTTACTATTTTATCCAAATATACAGATACCTCCTCCCTCCTCCCTTCTCCCTTGTCAATAATATCTCTGCCTAAACAGTAATGCCTTATTTTTTATTTCTTTTAGACATTTCTTTTTCCATATCATAATACTCTCTTGTAATGTTCTCCCAATTTTCTTATACATTTCTGGAAATTTCCCATACTTCCCTTTCTCTCTCTTTCTTACATCATCCTGACATTAAAAACACTTTTTATGCTACTCTTTAAGTTCAGTCCAGCATTCAGACCATTTTAATAGAAATCATTCATGGTTATATGGTCCTTCTATAACTGTAATACTTCCCACTCTCCAATTTTATCCTATAATTTCTCATTTATTATTTTTAGTCCCTTTCCGGTTTTAATATACTCCCTTTCTTCCATCACCTCCATCCATACTGCTAAATGTTCTGAAAAACCTGTCACAACTGTATGATCATCTGCCTTCTGATAAAGCAAAATAATCAATTTTAGATCCAAGTGCCCCCTTCTATAAGTCCTAGTTTACCACATTTTATCACTTCCTGCATTTTCTCCATCTTTCTTTTTTTTATGTCTTTCCCTTAAATCACAAAGTCCCTTGCAATTATAATTTTCATGTTAACCACCACATAGTCTAAAATTAGATACTGTCTTGCTTTGATAGTTATATATACATACAATGCTATAATTTATTAAACATCCACAGCAGTTAACTTTCCCATCCTTACCAAAGTTACAGCTTGTATTTTTACTGCTTTTTAATACAACAGAACCACTCCAGAACAATGTTTACTTCCTAAGTTCTTTAATATATTCCTACCCTACAATTTTTCTGTTTGCAGTCTTTCTTCATCTGCCAGCAATCATATATCCTGTATTAGAATAGCATACACATCACATTCAGCACATCATTCTAATATCCCTACCATTCTTACAGTGTTAATAATACTGTTCACATATTTTGAAAGAACTCCAGAATGGTTACTTTTCCTTCTTTTTTAAGTTTAGGGGAAATATTTGTAAATTTCTGTTTATTTATTTTCACTCTTTTCTCTATTGAACATTTTTTCCTGGTTATGGGTACAAATAATCAATGACCCTCAGAATCAGATCTTTCAATGGCTAGAACTTAAAATAATATTAGTGTCAGTCCCTTCTCCTGATCTCTCTTCCTGCATGCAATTTCTCTCCTTCTTTTTCCCCTCTATATTTTTTCTTTTTTTGCAATTTCTTCTTCTTCACCTAGCTCACCCTCTCTCCCAACGTATTGTTGTCTTTTGTCATTTATGATTTCTTCTATTTCCCCTTCTTTTTCTTTATTTACAGTTTTCTCTTCACAATCCATCCAAAGGGGTCCCTGTTTTTACACAACCTGAATTCAGCCACACACATTCATGCTGTATGTCTTTTCCCCAACATTGGTTACATTGTATCTTGCTACAATCATTAATGAAATGAAAAAAGTCCCCTCAAAAGAAACACAATTTAGACTTGGCAGTGTATCTTAATGTTCCTCTCTGACCAAGCACAAATATAACACTTGACAAAGATTTCATCACGTTTTTTTTCACATTTCAAAACAGTTTCCAACCTCACCCCTCCATTCCATAAGTTTCTCTCATTTCTAACTTTCACAATGTTACCAACAGTTTCACACAAATACTGCTTGCATTTCTAGCATCCCCTTTTTTCTGGTTTGTCACTTGCAAACTGCAAAGTAACATTTTTTTAAAATATTTAGGTTACTGCCAGAAAACAAATAATTATTCCATGGATAAATTTCCTTTTTGTTACAGTTTCAGAAATTTCATCATCAGTCCCTCAGTTTCAAATGTTAAGTCACAAAACGTTTCTGTCCCTATATGAACTTTAAAACCCAGAACAGTTACCCCATTGTCCATACATGATATCTGTCTATTACAGTGTCATTTTTGTTGCTATTCTCACATCTGGTCTTTACTTGCACTTTGTTGCTGCTCTCCTTTTTTGTCTGCTGTCACTGCTGCATATGTTTTAATTACTGCATTCTCTACCGCCAAAAAAACAAACTTCTTATGTTTTGCTGCTTTCCTGTTTTAATTCATGTCATTGCTGCATACATTTTAACTGCTGCATTCTCTGTTGCCACATCACCTGGTTCCTTCTCCATATTCCCATCCTCAGCACTTCTGAAAAAGTTAGCTGCCATCTTACCCATGAAACAGCGGGTTTATGTTATATATTCGAACTGTCAAAATATCGAATACCATATGTTCGAGACTGTATGGTCGATATTTGAAAGTTCGAATATGTAATAAAAAAAAAAAAAAAAAAAAAAACATACCTTAACAGTGCGAGCAGGGGGGCAAGCCCCCCCAGCACCCTCCACACACCCCCTACTTGAAAATACCAACTCCGAGACCGCACTTCAGTGCAGAAAAGGGAAAGTCTTCCATTCTGCACTATATGGCACTGTTAAAGCCAACCTTAGAACACTTGAAATGTCGATCATATGGCCTTGACCATATGATGATCGACATTTCAAGCATTTGTTTATTTCACATACACCCTGAAACAGCTGCACTTTTACCTAGATCCTCCTGCTTGATTATGAATAAAAAGGTCACACAAAAAACATTTACTGATTGTTTTCTCTGTGTGACCTTTTTACTCATTGTTTTAGATCATTGGTTGGGATATTTTGCAGACACCCTAATGGTTATCAATATCAGCTGGGTACGACAGCCCTGCATTTCTAAAGGTTAGCCAAAATTCCACTTATGCTGCGCTGATGATGGCAAAAGAAGGCTGAAATGTGCATGTCTACAACTAGTGGGGTTTAGCTTTATTGGCCTGAATTTGTCCATAAATAGGCTTAAAAAGAAACAAGTCATGGATATTCAGAAATGCCATATAGCTGAAACACCTGATGTCCTTAAAGGGTAATTTGCATATATCCCATGTTGCCTTTAATACAAGAGGTTTAATGATTCACACAGTGGAAAGTCTAGCCTTGCTCGATTTTATTTTTTACTGATGAGTTTTTCTGTGCGACCTTTTTACTCATTGTTTTAATATATATATATATATATATATATATATATATATATATATATATATATATATATATGGAAAATATATATCAATAAAGAAATAAATAACATTTTTAACTAGTACAACCCAAGATATAAATACCAATCCATTAACACAGGTAGACCATTGTTAGATTCAGTTAAAATATATTTAAATTATAACCCTTGCTCCACTTGGGGTTTCCATTGTTAAAAATGCTTCTTCTGGCCCATGCTTTCAATTTCAGGAGGCAAGTAATGGAACAAAGATGATCAATGTCAGGTCAGTTATATGCTTTAAGCAAAATCTGTCATGTTAATTCCTTTTTTCTCTAAATATAGTGTCAAAGGTCCACCCCGGAAATTGGTAATGACAATGTCAATTGCATTATATTTAAACTGGTGCCTTGGGAATTCATGAATGTGTTTAGCTAAAGCATTGTTCAGATTGATTTTCCTTATATTATATTCAGGCCCATATATCCTTTCCCTCAGTCTATGTTCCATCTTGCCCACATAGAAGCATGGGCAGTCATCACATAAGGCAATATACACTACCCCTTTGGATTTGCAAGTAAATCTGTATTGAAGTTTATATTCGAATCCCCTTATATTGAAGGAACTACCTGTATAAATGTATTTACAATAAGGGACAAACCCACATTTCTTCATCTCTGGTAAGGGGGATCTCCATTTAGATTTACAGTTCTCCAACATATGCTTAAAATTGGACCTCCCCATGGAACTTCACCACCGGTTAGTTTGTTACCTTGTTCCTAACATACATATCATCCCCAAAATGGGCCAATTTTTATACAAGATCCACTTCAAGGTTTTATAATCATAATTATATGTGGTTATAAAGGTTGCTCCAGACCTACTATTCATATTAATATTTCATTGGCCTAGGTTATTAGCTTGATTAATGGTTGTTGATCCTTAATGAGACTATCCCCCTTATGTTCATTACTTGGAATTGGTTTAAAATATCCAGTACATCTCTTGGTTTGCACCTCATCTACCAGTTCATCCAAAAGGTCAGCTGGGTATCATAAACATATCCACTAATAATGTACATTCTTTCAAAAACTGGTTATCAAGGGAACCCATTCTAACTGCCTCACTAACTGGCCTTTAACCACTGACCATTTCTGCTGGTGAGGATGAGAACTGGTAAAATGAAGAAAAGTATTTCAATAGGTACTTTTCCTATATATCCAGGAAATATATATTTTATTTACTTTATCCTTTGTCAGTAATACATCCAAGTATGGGATTTTATCTAAATCACATTCATGTATAAATGTTAAAAAATCAGTAGTATTGCCAATGTAGTTTATAAATTCTTCTATCTCATCCATCCATCCTTTCCATAAGATGCAAATATCATCCAGAAAGTGGACATATGATTTAAAAGTATTCTTACATCTACTATTAAATGCATACTTATGCTCCCACTAGGCCATAATCATATTTTCAAACGCAGCCCACATGGGGAACCCATAGTTACCCCACTTTTTTGTAGGTAATATTTACCTTCAAAATATATATAGTTGTTACTCAATACCAATTGCAGTAATTCTTCATATAAATTTATTTTCTCTTGTGGGGCCCCTTTCATTTGCAAAAATTCAATCACCCATTCTGTGCCAGTTTCTTGGGGGAATGACTGAGTACAGCTCCTTTACATCAATAGTTAAAAGAGTATCCTCATGGTAAAACTCTAAGTCATTTATCAACTCCAAAAACTCCAGGAGTCTTTGCAAATTTGTTTATCATTTCCCAACACTTTCTTAAGTTCACCATCAAGGAATTTGACACAGGCTGAAGTAATGGAATTGCGCCCATCTACTGTAGGGCATATGGATGGTCTATCTAAACTTTTATGTATTTTAGAGACTCCGAAAATAACTGGTGTAACAGGTGCAACTATATTTAAATAATTATACAAATCTAAATTAATGCCAGGGGCGGCTCGTGGCATAGGGCTGCCGGACTGCAGCCCCCTCAAAAATAAAAAAGAAAAACAAATGAAAAATAAAAAATATTTTTTAATTTCGCGGACTTCAGCATGCATAGACCGAGTCCCGACTTATCGGTCTATCCCATAGAGGGACACAAGGAGACGCCTGTGCACTTTTACAGTGCACAGACCCGCCAGGAGTATAGGACTGCTCCTCTTGCAGCAGGGACTCGGGACAGAGCCGCAGGGATCTGGCATCGGAAGGAGCATTAGGATCTCGCGGGTCTTCAGTATGAAGGATGTATGCGGACGTTCTGGATGTATTCATTCAGGTAAGGTGCCTTTTTATTTTTATTGAGGTTGTGCTTTGTAATTTACAATGTGTGTGTATGGTGCTTTGTAATTTACAATGTGTGTGTATGGTGCTTGTGCTTTACTGGAGTGTGTGTGTGTATGGTGCTTGTGCTTTACTGGAGTGTGTGTGTGTATGGTGCTTGTGCTTTACTGGGGGTGTGTGTGTGTGTGTGTGTGTGAAAATTGGTGGTGTGGTACTCAGGCTTGAACCCTGTACCCTGTATGCAGGTGTTAAAGACTTGAGTTCCCTACCCACCACCATTTGTAAAATTCAGATTTTTACCTCATATTCGATCTGATCTGTTCCTCATAATATCTGTGGTTTGTAAATGTTGCAATGCTTGATATTTGATGGTAGTAGTAGCATTGTTGCCTCACAGCTGCAGGTTCTTGGGTTTGATTCTTGGCTGGGGTTCCTTCTTTGTGGGGTCTGTATCTTCTCCTTGTGTTTGTGTGGGTTTGCTTTTGTGCCCTCCCATGTTACAAAGACATGTCTGCATTATTTCTTCCTGGGCCTCTGCTGAAAATTGTTTATTTGTTCCAAGTCAGACTGTCCTGATTAAAAATGTTAAATAAAATTGATAGGCATTTGAATTTCAGACTTAAGGGTTTCTGAATGTTTAATTCCTTGATGGTGCAGTGGTAGTATTGTTGCCTCACAGCTATAGGTTTTCTGGTTTGATTCTTGGTTGGGGTGGCTTCTGTGTGGAGTCTGCATCTCCTCCATGTGTTTGTGTGGATTTGCTCTGGTGCCCTGCCATTTTACAAAGACGTGTCTGCAGTTTTAATCCCTGCTGAAAATTGGTTTTGTTCTGTCCGCAGTAAAATTGACAGGCATTTGAATTTCAGACTTCAGGTTTCTGAATGTTTAATTCCTTGTATAATTGATGGTGCAGTGATAGTATTGTTACCTCACAACTATAGGTTTTCTGGTTTGATTCTTGGTTGGGGTGGCTTCTGTCTGCATCTCATCCCTGTATTTGTGTGGATTTGCTCTGGTGCCCTGCCATTTTACAAAGACGTGTCTGCAGTATTAATCCCTGCATCTCTGCTGAAAATTGTTTTTGTTCTGTCTAAAATTGACAGGCATTTGAATTTCAGACTTCAGGTTTCTGAATGTTTAATTCCTTGCAGATTTGATGGTGCAGTGGTAGTATTGTTGCCTCACAGCTATAGGTTTTCTGGTTTGATTCTTGGTTGGGGTGGCTTCTGTTTGGAGTCTGCATCTCCTGCCTGTGTTTGTGTGGATTTGCTCTGGTGCCCTGCCATTTTACAAAGATGTGTCTGCAGTTTTAATCCCTCGTCTCTGCTGAAAATTGTTTTTGTTCTGTCCGCAGTAAAATTGACAGGCATTTGAATTTCAGACTTCAGGTTTCTGAATGTTTAATTCCTTGTATAATTGATGGTGCAGTGATAGTATTGTTACCTCACAACTATAGGTTTTCTGGTTTGATTCTTGGTTGGGGTGGCTTCTGTCTGCATCTCCTCCCTGTATTTGTGTGGATTTGCTCTGGTGCCCTGCCATTTTACAAAGACGTGTCTGCAGTATTAATCCCTGCATCTCTGCTGAAAATTGTTTTGTTCTGTCCGCAGTAAAATTGACAGGCATTTGAATTTCAGACTTCAGGTTTCTGAATGTTTAATTCTTTGCAGATTTGATGGTGCAGTGGTAGTATTGTTGCCTCACAGCTATAGGTTTTCTGGTTTGATTCTTGGTTGGGGTGGCTTCTGTCTGCATCTCCTCCCTGTATTTGTGTGGATTTGCTCTGGTGCCCTGCCATTTTACAAAGACGTGTCTGCAGTATTAATCCCTGCATCTCTGCTGAAAATTGTTTTTGTTCTGTCCGCAGTAAAATTGACAGGCATTTGAATTTCAGACTTCAGGTTTCTGAATGTTTAATTCTTTGCAGATTTGATGGTGCAGTGGTAGTATTGTTGCCTCACAGCTATAGGTTTTCTGGTTTGATTCTTGGTTGGGGTGGCTTCTGTGTGGAGTCTGCATCTCCTCTGTGTTTGTGTGGATTTGCTCTGATGCCCTGCCATTTTACAAAGACGTGTCTGCAGTATTAATCCCTCGTCTCTGCTGAAAATTGTTTTGTTCTGTCCGCAGTAAAATTGACCGGCATTTGAATTTCAAACTTCATGTTCTTCAGAATACATAGTAGCACAACCTTTTTCTAGCAATTTTCTAAGTTTATAAGATGAATATTTTAAATTTGTCCCTACTTTTGGGACTGTATTCCCCCATTATTGGCTTCGTCCAGGTTTTTGTGCTAAGGTTGACAGCTATGGCAAGAACTGAATTCACTAAATATGGACTGTAGAATTGTGCATATTTACTGATAAAGGTGCACTGTAGAATTGTGCATATTTACTGATAATGGTGGACTGTAGAATTGTGCATATTTACTAATAATGGTGGACTGTGGAATTGTGCATATTTACTAATAATGGTGGACTGTAGAATTGTGTATATTTACTAATAATGGTGGACTGTGGAAGTCTGAGTAGACTTTTTATGATAAATGTTCTCAACTGGGCAGTTTTGCCATTATGGGTGCATATGTTTTGTTTCATTGCTTACTGGAAAAATGTTCAAAACAAATTTAAAACACCCTCTAACAAGTGTACTGTATTGTACAAGGAATATAATTTTAGTACAATGAGGAAGGTGTATCAAAGAGCACATGTATGTTTCATATGCAAGGGCCTATGATTGAAAACAGCCCAAAATTAATCTTTATCTGCCACTGGCAAAATGTATTTTCTTTGAATGTGGGTTTCAATGCTGTTTCAATGAATGTGAGTTTCAAGGGCAGAGACGTTTTAATGCTAAGTTTTCATTGTGAGACTGCATTGCTTTGTTTAACAGATGACTTAATGTTTGTGCTGTAAAATACAAAATAAAACTTTCAAATGAAGTCCAATCATTGAAGTAAAGCAGTATGCACATTAGTGTTTATGGTAAATGGAGAATAGCCAAGTAATGGTTAATTGGAATGGCTGCAGAGGCTCCAGTTCAACCATTATTTTGTCAGGGGGGCAGCAAACTCAGACAGGCCCAGCTGAACTATACCTCCCAACTGTCCAGATTTTCAAAGAATGAATAGATTTTTGCTTCTTATTTTTGGTTTGTTGTTCATAAAATTTGTAGTTTTTAATTCCTAAATGATTTGCCAGAAGTCACTAAATAATAAGTTTCAGACTTCATAACCTTCATAAAATGCATGTTAAAGTAAGAGCGTTCTATCAACTGTCTCAATTTATACAAGAGCAATTTTAGTACTGTTTATATGTGCCCCAATATATTTGGCCTTGTTCAGATTTACTGCATTAACAGGTTGAGAGGTACATGCAAATAAATTGCTTTATAGAATTAGGCATAGCCAACCTCTCAACTGTCCCCAATTTTTGGCTCAAAATGTTGCTCTTCCCCTAATAATCCCTCCAAAATAGCAATTTTGGAAGAAAACATGGAGGGTTTACAATTAAGAAATAACTGTAATAATCAAAGTTATAGATTACTTGAAATGCATGTAGATTCTTTTATTTTGTCAGCTGCTCAAGGTAGCAGTACTAATATTAAAGTGTCCCTTCTTTGACAGGTAGAAGCTGTATTGTGTGTCTATTTTATATTTTTGCATCACATTTTTGGTCCATTTTTCATAAAATTGTGTTTTTGGCAAATTAGTGACAACTCACTAAAGACTGAAGTTAGAAAATGACAGACATTTGAGTTTCAGATTTTATACCCTTCAGAAAATTCATACTAATGCAAGACCTATTCTATTATCTTTCTAAGTTTATTAGAGCAATATTTAAAAATTGTCCTTATTGTTGTGCCTTTGTCCCACTTCTGTGTATGGCTTTGTCCAGATTTCTTGCTCTTGAAGTTGAGAGGTATGACAAATGTGTCAGGGCCATCACAGTCAGCCAGAGAGATTTCAAATTGTGACATGCTTGTTGCACCCCACTCCCCATGTAGTGACTCTGGATGTGTCCAAGCAAGGCAAGGAGTAGTTGTATCTACCTTGGATGGGGAGGACACACTGCATAAGTACTACAGTGGCTTTTCATCTGTCCTTGATTTTGCAGAATGGTCTGGTTTCTGTCATATTTTGTACTGTTGATTTATGCTTATTACTCAAAGTGCCTGTTGCTCTGTGTTTAAGTAGCAATGCTTTAATGACCATAAGGTAAGCTTGTCTGACATCGTAAGATGCAAGTAAGCTTTAATAAGCATACTGTTAAAGAATTGCCAACATTGAAAGCCTTTCTGTTGTTGCCATGCAGAGAATACTTGACTAGATAATGTATAAGCCTTGGGTATTAAAGGACAGGATTCCATTATTTTAAAAAGCTCATTACACTTGTTGGAGACTTCCAGTCATCTCTACAGGCTTTAAACTAAACAGAATGCCAATCATGTGTGGTCCATAACCTGTACAGTACTCCTTTAAGCAATGTGTCTTGAGCTTGTTTCTTGTTTGCTTTTCATTTTGTACTTTTATCATGTTTTCCCCATGTAACAAGTTGTCAGGCAGCAGGTCTTTTTGGATAAGAAACATTTTACAAGTGGGGCATCACATAGATTTCTACTTTCAGCAAGTTGCTTGGTACTTTAATAAAGCTGAATATATTATAATTAGAACTGCAGTGCAAGGAGAAGTGGTTTGAGTTGAGTGCTTCTGGTTTTTCTTATACTTGATTTTGACTGGCATTCCAGTAATGTATTTAAAAAGTAATTTATTTTTTCATGCCTCACAACCTTTTGTTTCCATCTAGATATTAAGTAAGCTGTCATGCAGCCAATGCATTGAAATATTTTTATTCTTCTACACTTATTTTTGTCTTGATTGGACTTTCATAATGATGGTTTGCCACCCAGGGCAGCGTATTTAATTAAAGTTAGTTTTTTTGTGGTTTTGTGCATAGCTCCTCCCCTTTATGGTTGACCACACCCCTTCCCTTTGACCCCGCCCATTCAGCGTCTCCTGCAGCCCCCCTGTGATTTGAAGTCACCAGCCGCCACTGATTAATGCACTGTTCAATAAACATATCATTGAGCTGCTGGTAAATCCTACCTTACACCCCATTCAGTTCAGTTTTAGTTACCACCTCATAAGTGTCTGTGTCCAAAATTTCCCCCATTCTATTGCTTTACTCTTGTATATCCATTATAACCACACCACCCCTCTTATCTGGCTTCATAATTCTAATATGTTGGTATCTAAGAAAATTCAGAATTAATCTTTCATCATCATGTAAGTTAGAATTGTGCCCATATATCTTGTATTTGTTACAACTCAACAATTTCCTAATGTCCAACTCATATATCTTTTCAAATAAATGAATGGGATGGAGGGGTGGGTTATAAATACTTGCCTTATCCTAAAGTGATTATTGTTGTTTGTCATCGATCCCTCACCATATAGTAATTTAAAGTTCAATTTCCTGAGATAAATTTTTAAATACATTATTATTAATGCTAAATTCGTTTGAGGTCAGTACAAAAGCCACCCCTTTAGATAAAATGTACATCACTGAAACATCAATGAGGGTGTCAGAAAAAATATACACTTTAAAATCTTTTGCCTTATTAAAGATTATGGTACAAGAGTTAGAAGCTGGTGATTGTTCCAATTTATTTGATTCATGAACCACAAGTGGAGTTATTTCCCCCGTTTCTGGTACCTCTATAGCAGTTGGTTCTGGCAAGGGGGATGGGCTTCCTGATGCGGTCGCCATTGGATCCCACATGTGGGTGTGTTAAAATCCTGAAAAAAAACACTATTCTGCGATAGGTTGTTGGTCCTTTGCTTGATCCTCTTGGATCGTCTTACAGCAGAAATTCATTCTGGTTATTTCATTGGTTATTAAATTTATTTGTGCAATAAAATAATTTATTTGAATCAGTTTTGGCAGCATTTAGTCTTCTTCAGCACCAAAGTGTTTTTTTTTTTTTTTTCGCTATTCTTATCCTTACCGACTTAGTGAGAGGATTGTGTATTGTTTAAAACCTTAGAGACAACTTTGGCCATATATCTCCAGGAGTAAGGACACTGAAGAATTATATCAGCTTTTTAATTCCTTTTATACAAAGAAGCTGGGAGTTCCAGTAAATAAACAATTTACAAATGGTTAGCTAACTGTACTGCTTTTGTTGTGATTGTGCCAACATCTCCATTGAACATCATGTTAGAGCTCATTCTGCCAAAAGTACTAAAACCTCTTCACCTTCTATAGGTATTCACTGTGGAAGATATCTTCAATGCAGTTATGTCGTCATCAATTCACACCATTATTGCACATTTTGAACTTAAAAGTCAATGTAAAACAGGAGGAGATTTTGGTACAGTAGCCATTTACAGTATAATAATATGGAGGGCAGTTGCTTTAGAGGATAAAGGAGCTGTTAATGAGCTGCTTCCTGTGGTCCAGAAGTGCCAGGCTTGATTCCCTCAGCTTCCATTGCCTGTGTGACTGAGCAAGTCACTTACTACTCCTGGACTGAGTCTGGAAAAGGTCCATGGAGATCAGTGCCCTACCCTGGGAAAAAATACAAATAAATAAATAATGGGTCTCCATCTCCTTTCTGAAGTATAACTTGTATTCTAATCATCAATTTTGAAGACTAAAACAGCAGGTGGGAAACTTTTTTTTATATTAGCACATTTCTGCTATACCCCCTGTTCTAGTTTATTTCATGCTGACCTTGAGCAGTAGCCTGAATGAAAGTATGCAACTGCAGTGTAAGGCTGAGGTGATTTACAGTTTATCCAAATGCATTCTTAGAGATGGAGCTGAAATAGACCAGTGGCTGTGGTTATGCATGAGGTTTATTCACTTCTCCTGCATTATAAGAAGGACAGTTCCTTTATATTCATTTAGGGGAGGAAGAAGGGAATAAATGTTGCTGTGGTAGCATGACTGCTAAATGGGGCCACATTGAGGTGGTTCAGAACTATGATATTTGTGTCATTCTTGATGTGTTAAAAACAAGTCTGCCTGTTTAGCTTTGAAGGAACAGTGGTATCCCATAACTGATACTGTAGCTTCCACTTAATGGTTCCATTTCATATTGCAGGTAGCAAAGCTGACCAGAAATATATATATATATATATATATATATATATATATATATATATATATATATATATATATATATAATGACTGAAAAGGTGAGACATTGATTACCAGGGAAGCGGCAAAGTGTGGCATACAGTGTAGCTTGTAAAAAGGTGTGTACTACACATACATGTTATAGGCCAAGGCATACACTTTTAAGGGAATGAGTTATTTTGTGCAGTGAGGTGCACTAAAATTATGTAAATTACAAAAACGGCCTAGCATACATACCTTGATATTATTTTATTAAGTTGTAGATTTTGTTAAATGACTTTTTTTTCAAAATGTCAGGGTGGCTATTTTTTTTTATTGAAAAAGTACACTGTCAAGAAACATGTGGTATCCTGGGAGGTGAGTCTATACTTGGAGGAAGAGGGAGCAATATTTTAAAGCTAGATTACAATCCCAAACATGCTCTTTATGTTCCTGGGTATGAAAATTGAAATAACTGGAAGGAAGTTGCTTTCTTTTTATTATTGTGAATATCTCTCACACTTTTTCTGAACATACCTGAATCAGAACTGCCTTATTGGAGGAAGTGAAGAAAAGATGTAAAGTGACATTTGTGAGGTATTGCCAGCTATGCCAGGAGAAGTAGGGCAGTGGATGTGTAACATATGCCAGCACAACTAGCTGGAATTTAGTAAAGAATTATATATTATTTGAATATCAAACTGATTTGTACTGATGCTTGTGTTGGAAATGTATTTGTAAAGTTGCTTTTGTTAAAAATGTATCAACAGTGTGCCCTGCTGGACAGAAAAGAAATGCACATGCATTATTGTTAACTATTTAAATTTATATATATTGTAACAGCAGATACTAGAAGAGAACAAGTTAATATTAATCCACCTAACTTTGATAAATAATAAGAAATTTAAATTACTGGGTCTAGGCCATAAAGATGTTATCTCACATTTTTGAATGAAGCCAGAGATGCAATGTCTGTAAGAAGCATGGTTTGTTAGGCTCTGTAGGAGGAGTAGAATTTTGTAATTGTTTTATGACTTCTAGAAGCTGCACCAGATCTGAGCAAAGCTCTTGTGTGTGTTATTGACATGTAGGTGCTAAATCCTGGTGGGTTGCCTAGGAATTAGAAGTCAGATGACCAGATGTATGTGATATCATTCTGTATAGAAATGTTTTAATATTAGGTGAGACAGAAGACTCATTGCAGTCTATTTCTTGGAACCTGACATAGAAGGATCCCTCACCTACTTCTTCTTACCTTGCTCTGTTAAATAAGTAGAAACAGTAATTCTCTAGATCAGTAAGGAAAATATAGTGAGAATAGTTAAGTATTGTTTTCTGTAACTGTGTGAATCTTTAAAGCTGTATTATTTTTAATATTTCCTGTGAATGGAAACTGTTTACTGTAAATAGATATTTTGTATTTTCAAGTTATTTTATTATTAAATATATTTAAACTTTTCATTGTGGCTGGTCTTTTAGAAAATATTTTAGCCTTTGAAAGTACTTATATGTATTGGTGGCACTCTGGCCACTCCTTAAAGCCTGGCTGTTTGGCCAACATTACTTTTTGTGTTAATATTAATTTCACTCAGTATTTATTGGTACCCTTGCAAGACCCTTAGAGTAGCTGGATTTGGGTGTCTGGTGGCAGGTTAATGACCTTATAATCTGGGCAGAAGGGGGCATAGCTAGTAAATCTGTGCCAGCCTTTCCCAGGAGTGTGTGTGTGTGTGTGTGTGTGTGTGTGTGTGTGTGTGTGTGTGTGTATGTGTATATGTGTGTGTGTGTGTGTGTGTGTGTGTGTGTGTGTGTGTGTGTGTGTGTGTGCGTGTGTGTGTGTAATAATCAAATCTCAAAGTGTGTGTGTATCAGCTACTTGGAGCAGGGACATGTAGCACTGGTTTCACAGAGAAGGTGCTGGAGGACTTGGCTTGGACACTCAGCTGAGGACTTAACTTTACAGCTGTGCCAGTGTGGAGCCTTACTGGGGACCTGGGGAAAGACAGAGAGAGAAACCCAGACTCCTGACTGAGTGCATTCCCTGTGTGCTCTTAAAGGAAATTGTGCTTGATGCAGAGAGGTCTGCATCTGGAAATACTGAGTGTATCCATTTGTATTCCAAGTGAACATCCCTCTCCAGTGTCAATGGTGAGGATTCAGGCTCCTTGATTACTGGCCCAGAATAGGGACATCACAACATTAATGAAAAGTACTGATACACAGCTGTGCACATCACTTCATGGTCTGGATTGAACAGGCACATTTACATCAGTACTGTGTTGAAAGGGGCATAAAAAAGTTTCAACACTGGCTGGTCACAGCTTGGTGAAATAAAATTGATTGCAGAAGTAATTGGTTCTGTATATTTCATACCTTTTCTGTGCCCTTTAAGGAAGTGTGTGATGAACTGTGATTTTAATTTATACAGCTGACTAAGTTCTAAAGATGATAAGAACCATTTCACTGGTTATTATGTATATTCAGTAGTACTTGTTTTATATGGGATCTTTAACTTTCCGCGCCTCACTGGAAAATGAACTGCGGGCTCAGTGGAATTATCTGGTTACTAAAATTCTGATAACCAAAATAAGCAAATCATTTCAGACCCCAGGACAAAAATATATAAAACATTGAAGCTCTAAAATGTAAACCAGTATCACATCCTTACCAGCTGTTTGTAAAGAGAAGAATGTCTTGCACTAGAAAATAAGCCACAGTTTGTCTGACCACAAAATGTCTGGCAAGGTATTAAAACGGTACAGGAATTTTACTGTACGTTTAAGGTCAATACTGCAAAGGTGTAAAGAAGAGCTCTTTACTGCTTAGTATAAGGGGTGCTTAAATATATAGGCTGTTCATAGATTCATAAGTTCATAGTACTAGAAAGAGCTGTTCCATAATCATTTAAAACTGTTACAGGGACTTTGCAAAACTATTTTATCTGAAGGCCATTAGTGACCACTGAACAATTTAGAATTCATAAGAGAACTCAAAGGAGAAGTGAATGTATATTTCAGTACACAAAATAAAATTACACATCGAACACTGCGTCATTGGCATAAGGCTGTTATTTTATTTTATTTTATTTGCACTATGAGGAAGGCTGATGTGTGGTATATAATGTAAATGTATAGAAAAGTGGCAGCTGCAAAAAAAAAAAACTTTACCACTGCACTGGGCAATAAATATCACAGTATTACTGGAAATGGTTGCAAGAAATGCTACCAAATTGCAGCAAATTGTGACTGATTATACACTTTATCAAGTGTTAAGATATTACATAATGCCTATGTTAATAGACTCAGAGGAAAAAAACTGCACAAATGCCATGAAAAATATTGCACTGTATGAATGTACAGATGAAAGAGTGCAAGTGGTAAATATAGAGTAGAAAAAAATTAGAGTGAAGCAGTGTCAGAAACACATGTTGTAATACTGCTATATATATATATATATATATATATATATATATATATATATATATATATATATATATATATAAATGTATATATGGTCCTAGGACTATTCACTGAAAGCACATTTCACTGAAACACATTTCACTGAAAGTTATATATGGCCTTTTCCCCACTGTAGTGTGACCCTGGAGTCAGTATATATAGTAAGGGTGGGTGTGGGGGGCACCCCCCTCATTGGATGGTGTGGGGGGGGGGTTGGATATATATTATGTTTAGAAAATAGTAATTTATTGAAATTGCAAGTATCCATGTATATAGTTCAAAATATTTAAAATGGGTGTTGGGCTACACCCCCCACAACCCCCTTACTATATATTCTAACTTCAGTGTCGCACTACAGTGGGGAAAAGGCCATATATAACTTTCAGTGAAATGTGTTTCAATGAATTGTGTTTTCAGTGAATTGAGCTTTCAGTGAATTGTGCACAGTCAAATGTGTTTCAGTGAAATGTGCTTTCAGTGAATAGTCCTAGACCCATATATATATATGTTTTTTTTTTTACATTTGTTTACCAGGTAGTGTCCAAATGGGCCAGGAGCCTGTTTTCAGAGGAGACCCGGGGAGAAAATCTCCAATAAGTAATTGACAGAAAACAGCAGTTAAAAATACAGTAGAGTATCACAAACACTGTACAAATACAAAAATAGTTGACTAAAATTTACAAGCAGGCTAGTTCATAATATATAGTCAAGTATACAAATCTTGCTAACAAGAGCAAACAAACTTTTTTTTTTTGCAAAGTTGTTAGGTTAGAAAAAGATAAACAGAAAAATAATAATGTGGTGTCTCATAGGAGAGTATAAGTTGGTAAGTATGCTGGTGAAGTTAACCTGGAACTATACAGGAGCATAGCTAGTGATCAGTAAGGTGTTCTTTTAGGAGTAGCTTGAATGTATGACTATCTGGATATTTTAGGATGTGTTGGGTAGTGAGTTTCAGGTTTTGGCTATTTTATTGGAATAGAGGAAGTCTCCACAGTAGTTATTGGATTTAGTTACTTTTAAATGTAATTTGTCAGATGATCTAAGGGACCTAAGGTTTGTATTACATTGAACTTGGTCAATGAGAGCAAGGCAGTTGTTGGGTTTATGGATGATAATGTGGGCAATGGTTAGTTGTTTGAGAGATAATAGGCTGGGTAGTTCAATCCACTTCAGTTGGTGAAGGGCAGAATAGTGCTCTGATTTATGGAGTAGGTTAACAGCAAACTTGGCTATTTTGTTAAGCAGGTCTCTAGGTTGTTCAAGTCAGACTTGCACAGGCTGGTAAAGCTTTGGAAGCAATAGAGAAGAGTGGGTAGTAGGTGGGATCTGGCAGTGGATAGTCTGGCATTGTTGGTTAGGTATGGTTTAGCTCTCCAGAAATCAAATTGTAGACAGTCATCTATTGTTACACCTAGAAGATTAGCTTGATTCACTGGTTCTTTTTTTCTACCATTAGAAGAGCAGATGGTAAGAGGGGGTAAGTTGTTTTTAGCTTTTTTTATTACCGAAGATCATTAGCTTGGTTTTCTTTGGGTTGATTATGAGCTGATGATCATTGAGGTAGTTTTCTATGTCTTGGAGAGATTTTTGTGTTTTGCCATGTAGTTCCTGAGGTGAGGTGGCAGAGCAGATAAGAGAGGCATTGATGGCATATTGAATGATAGAGGCTAGTTGAGTGGAGGTACTGAGGTTATTGGAAAATATTATGAAGAGGAGAGGTCTGAGGATGGATCCTTGGAGGACTCCATCAGAGATGGGTAGAAGGGGGGAGAGGATGTTTTCCCATTTGGTAGACTGCTGTTGATTAGTAGGATAGGTGTGAACCCAAGTCAAGGATGCTGTACTGAGGTTATATGTGGCTAGTTTGTTGATTAGTATTTGGTGGGATACCATATTGAAAGATTTGGACATCTCATGGAAAATTGATGAGACAAGTTGGCCTTCATTTTTGAGAAGGTTTACAGTGTTAATAAAACTAGTGCGGTATTAGTACTATGCTTAGATAGGAAGCCATGTTGAGAGTTGGATAAGAGATTATTCTTAGGGAAGTAGTCAAGGAGTTGTTGGCAAGTGTTTTTCTATGATTGTACCTAGGAGGAAGAGAATGTCAGTGGGTTGGTAGTTTGAGTGGTCTGTAGAGGTGCTACCTTTGTGTAGGGGATGATATGTGATATGATATTTTCCAGAGCAGAGGTATGTGTTGATCCGAGATGGAGCAGTTGATTAGTATAGATATCAGATAGGAGATGGAAGTAGCAGCTAGTTTTAGAAATTCATTGGGCAGTTGATTGGCTGCCAGTGTACAGGGTTTTAATTTGGTTAGGAGCTTTTTTATGTAACAGGTTTGTATGGGTTTAATAGAGAATGAGGTAGGGTTAGATACAGTAGAGGGTGATACTATTAGAGGTGAGTTAGAATTATTGCTTAAGAGGAAGTTTAACAAATTGATAAATTGAGTATTGAATTGTGATGCTAAACACTCAGTGGTATTATTGGTAGATAGTGCTGGGGTGGAGGGTTTTCCCGTGTTTAGGAGATAATTAATACTTTGCCAAATTCTTTGGGGGTTGTTGTGGTATTTTTGTTGGCATGCTTGGAAGTATGCTTTTTTTGTCATTGTTGATTTGTTTTTTGGCTTGATTTCTTAGTTGTTGATATGAGGTAAGGATTTCTTTGTTTTTGGTACTTTGGTAAAGTGACCAGGCCCTGTCCCTTTTTTAAGAAGTAGTTTAGTATCTTTTGTTAGCCAAGGTAGTTGTTTGGTTTTGGTGCGAATTTTCCTTATAGGAGATAGGTTATTTAATATCTTGAGGAATGTGTTGCTAAAGAATTGTACAGTGAGGTCTAAGTGGAGGAATTTTAATGGTGGCCAGTCACATTGCTGTAGCAATGAATTAAATATAGAGAGAAAGACATGTTTTTACTGTTGATGTTTTTGAATATGATGTTGTTAGGTGTGTGAACCTGTTTCCTGAGAAGAAAGGTAGGATAATGGTCACTAAGAGAGTCTGGAAGGCAGCCTGCTTGGTAACCTGGGATGGGCTTATTTGTTAGTATCCAGTTTAGCATTGATTGTTTTTTGGAATGTTTATTTATGCGAGTGGGAGAGTTAATGGTTTGAGAGAAATTGTAGCGGTTGATAAAGTTGTAGGGGTTATCAGAGAAGCATGTAAGCCAGTATAGGTTGAAGTCGCCTAGTACTATTGTTTCTTGGTTGAAGTTAGTTGATGCCCAGCAGAGGAGGTTTTTGATGATTGATAGGTTGTTCCCATGGGGTAAGTAGGTAGTGATGATCATTATTGTTTTGGGGGAATTTATTTCTAGCCATGTGGTTAATATTTCAGAGTTGGGGAGGTCAAGGGTGAGTTTAGTTGGACTAGTTTGAGGGAGTCTTTGAACATGATAGCAGTGCCTCCACTCCTTTTGTTTATATAATGCTATAGTCTTTGGTTAGAATTTCATCATCTTTTATATGGGGTTTTAGCCAAATCTCAGATATAACAGCTATGTCTGGTGAGTAGAGGGCTAACGCAGTATGGAACTCATTTACTTTGATTATGATGCTGCTGAGGTTAAATTAGTAATGAGTAGGTCAGTGTTACTGTTTTTGGGAAGTGAGGGGTAGGGTGGGGGATTTGTGAGGTTTTGATTTAGTGAGCTGGAGTGGTGGAGGGTGGAGATTGTGAACAAGGTGGGTAGGCATGCAAGGGTCCTGGGTTGGGATGAATGTCAGCTTGGAGTTTAATTTGAGTTAGAGAGTGAAGTGGAAAAAGTTTGAGTTTGGATTTCTGTTTGTGATATTTGAGAAGAGAGCATAGAAGGGTATGGGTGTGGATATATTTAAAAGTGAAGAAAAGTATGGTAGAGTTATTGTATAGTTGTGGAGAGATGTGAATTGTTAAGTTGGACTGGTAGTAGTGAGTATTTGATGGGAATGTTGGAGAGTAATGGTTTATGATCTGCTGTATGTTGAAGGAAGTAGCATGGTAAACTAGGCAGAGAAGACAAAGTAGGGGAATAATTGTGGTATCTGAATTTATAAGAAGCATGGTGGTATGAAGTAGAAATAGGAATAGCAGTAGTTATGTATGGCAGTAACAGGAGTTTACGACATGTAGGGGAGGGGATATTAGTATGGAAGGGGGGTAGTGATTGGGTGGTAAAAGTAATATGGGGAGGGGTTGAACGATAGATGGGATGTAGGTGTGGATTCTAGTGAATGGGAGCTGGTGATAAGCTAATTAAATTGGGGAGGGGTTGAAAGATTGGTGGGATGTGGATGTGGATTATAGTGAGTGGGAGTTGCTGATAGGTTGATTAAATTAGGGGTGTGGTTAGGATAGATATAAATCTAAGGAGAGTAGTGGTGGGTGGGAATGGGGGTACGGTAAGGGAGTGGAGTGAGCCCAAGTGCAGCAAGGGCAAACATAACGGGCAGAACTAGTTTGAGAAACAGACTACAAGGAAAAAAAATATCTACAAATGGAAATGCTTATCTACTGCAGAGCTAGGTCTCAGACACCCCAGAACTAGATTGCTTCTCTTCAGCCAACCTGACCGTACCCTGATGGGTTTGCAAGAATTTAGTTAGATGTTTAGTATAGGTTTTGGTTGGGTTTTACAGGGTTTTTATAGATGTTAAGTAACAAAGGTCTATGCTGAAGCTGTTAAGCTACTGAGATTACTGGGAAAAAAAGAGTAACGAAGCTACTGAGGTGTGAGGGGAGAACTATCTCACTCTAAGGGAGAGACAAGGAGTTAACATCCCTGGTGGTGTGCATGCAAGTTACTGACTTAATAGATACAGATAAAAAAAAGTATGTTTAAATATTCTCTGATAAAGACCATCACGTAGGTGGAGAGTAAGTTCCTTGGAAAGAGGTATTGCACTCTGGTCTTGCCATCTCTTAAATTATTCTAATAGCTGTGACCATTTGTGAGGGAGAGGAGGAGAGTTCAGAAAGCAGTTGGGCAGTAAGAGAACTGTAAAAGAAAATGGAAGAAATGAAAGTTAGAGGAGGCAAAAATTATATAAGTAAAGGACAATCTTGCCTACAGTACAATGCACTTCACTGCTTGTCACCACTTTACATCAGAACGGTTGTTCACAGATTATTGAAAAATAGCTAGTGATCTACTACGGTTGCATATGCTGTGGAACATTAACTAATTAAACCCAACATCTTATGTAGTCACCCAGTACAGTTGCTTATGCTAAAGTACATAAACTATGTTAAACCAAAGATCTTATGCTATGATCTTTAGATGCATAGTATGTATAGTCCATAATAACAACCGTCCATTTTTATCTGCTGGTCTTATTACTTATTACAATGGGGACCACCTTTCAAAAATCAATGAATTTGTTTTATAGTTTAAATTACGGAATGCTATGATCTTTAGATAAAAAATCAACAGCATCAATTGAAAATGCAGTAATTACAGTATCGTCTGTCAGTTATATGGAAAACAGACATGCAATAAGAGTGTGTATATATCAGTAGTACAGTATCAGCTGAGGCACTCAAATACACGTATGTAGCCAGCCATTAAATTAACTGCAAATGCCTAAAATACAAGAAAAAGAAAAATAATCTGGTTCCACACAGCAGTGAAAATCAATATGTAATTTATTGTATTAAGGTAAGCGCTTTCTCAGAATAACATCCGCTTCATCAGACCAACAAAGATAGAATAACAGTTACATTTTTAAACACTAAAACATCCAATCAAAAATCAGATAAAATGTGCATCATAGCTAAAAGCCATGTGATAAAATACATCTGTAGAATATATAGCTCTTTAAAAAATTGAATAAAAACAGACTAAATGAACAATATGTACTTAAAAATGGTAACGAATACAATAGTAAAAAATAATAAAAGATGGACTATTGAAATATATATGATAAAATATTAAAAGAGAAATCAATGCTTTAATGGCCGTGCTTTAAGGAAGGGTTTCAGGGGAAACTCTGTTGTTTAAACCAGGAAGTTTATCAGCTTGAAAGCGCAAAATCCATTTCTGGTCACTAGATTCTGTTCTATTATTTCTTTTTCTTGTATTCTCTGGTTTTTGCATCTGATTCCTTATTTGGTTCAAGGACTGTTTTCGTTTGGTAAATGCCTAAAATAGTATGTTTGTCATGATTAGAACAGATATTTCTTGTACATTTCTGTTAAAAATGTGTAAAAACACTGTAGTTGGTGGAAAACTTACTTAGCATGCACACAATCCCATTGGATGTGGACAGCCTTGGAAGGGATTTAAAAAATGGCGCCCATTTCACTACTAGCTTAAGTAAAATATATATTTTATATATAAATATATATATATATATATATATATATATATATATATATATATATATATATATATATATATAAATATATATAAATATATATTTTATAGATATTAAATATATTATTAAAACATTAAAAAAGGACTGGATATATAACTTGTTTCTTGACTATGAGAAGATGCTTTTAGAGGTAGGTAAAATATAAAAAATATTCTTAGAGACTCACTTTCTCATTTTTAGGGTGAAAAGAAAACCACAGCCTATCTTAGCACACTCCGTCTATAGTAGATAGAGAACTAATCCTGGATGGAATGCCATTTTATCTCAGGATGCATATGCAACACATTCACATCTGTAGGCAATTCAGAAGATTGCCTATTCACACATGTACATGTTTTTGGAATATGGCAGTGAAGTGAGGCACGTGGAATAAACCCACCTGATACATATAAGACATAGAGAACTGAACAGGAGAACCAAGAACTCCAACCACTGCATCAGAATTAAAATCAATATACTAGTAATGTAAAACAGTAAAACATATGTGAACTGGAAATGACCAGCAGTATCTGGCAGAGAAAAGGTACATAAAGCTGGACTATTAAGATGCTACAAGTGCCATAACAAAAAGAAATGCAATAATGCTGGAGCTAAAAACTGTTGCAGCTGCTATCAAATGGAAAAGAATTTTGCTAAGCAAACAGCGACAGTGAAAGTCACGAAGGCCGAGACTAGGCTTCAACACAACTGCCATTCCCAAAATTGATTACGTTTGTACAGTGCAATATACACTCAGTCTCAAGATGGAGATGGAATTAAATAAATCAAAAAGATTCATACAGTGCTGCCCCACACTCAAGCTTGTCAGGGTTGCATTCAGCAAGTGCTGATGGTGTGGTGGGGTGCAGTAGTGGACTTGCTTCATGAAACCGCAAGGGTATCATGGCTTCATAAAAGAATGCCACTACTGCCTTTGTGCTGATGGCTGAAGCACTGAAGTGCTTAGTGTGTAGTGGTTTATTTATTCATTTCAATTTGTTAATCAGGCTAGAGCACATAATCATAAATGACCAACTTCAGTTTCATTCCAGGAAAAAAATTACAGAAAATAATGCATTTTACACAGAGAGAAGCATATAGAGACAAAGTTGTGCATTATACAACAATACATAAATAGTTATATATGTGACAGTTACACAGACATAAGCATAGCAAACTGCCTGTTGCATATGTAGCAAATGACCTCCTGCAGCTACAGAGAGAGCCGAAGAGCTCTTTTTCAGCTCTGAAAAGACTCCTTTTTTGCTTCTGTACTTTTATTTGGGAAAGACACCAGTATGGGGAATTGCACAGGGCGCCAGATGACTAACTACAGTTCTACACTGCCACAAATGTGTACATATGCCACATATCCTTGTGGCTGGGTTTCCCTAACTTTTGTAGAACAATGAAATGGAAACATCAATTCTCATGTGGCTCTGACTAATTGTTATTATAATTTATATACAACTGCTCAGTTAGTAAAAACACATGATTAGTCTTTTACTCTGGGTACGGTGGGTAAAGATTTCCACTCAAGGTGTTTCCTAACTCTAAAAAACATCTTGACTATGAACAATGAAATGGAAACATCAATTCTCATGTGGCTCTGACTAATTGTTATTATAATTTATATACAACTGCTCAGTTAGTAAAAACACATGATTAGTCTTTTACTCTGGGTACGGTGGGTAAAGATTTCCACTCAAGGTCTTTCCTAACTCTAAAAAACATCTTGACTATGAAGGTCTACCTTGAACCTCAGGTTTCTGAAAAGGTACCTTATAGTGGGTACTTTGGTGAGCATATGATATTCTTACCTCAAACAATTTTTAGTTCAGAGCAGTATAACTTTTGACTTCAATGGGGCTTCATAGTAGTAGAAGATCTACTTAGCTTCGCCTTTCTGGTAGCAGATTCCTGATAGAAAGCATTGACAAGCAGCTATGGCACATTCTGTCTTAGCTGTCACACAAGTCATTCAGATCCAAGTACACTTTGTACATATCCACAAGTTTCAAGGTCATGGATGAATTATTAAATCAGATGAATACAAGTATATTGTCTACAAAGGCACAAAGTTCAACAGTGTTTCTGTGAGGTGGGCTTCCAAAAAATAGGAAATATGGATATCTTACTGGTCATAGACAATAATGTTTCATACCTCACATTGTTCAGAAAAAGCATGTTGATGAAAATCCCATTGTTCTATTAGCTTCTTAAAGGCATTAACAGTAATAGTTAAAAATTGTTCCTGATTTAGGGATATGCCCCCCCATTAATTTTTGCCATTGTCTATGATTCATGAGTAAATAAATTGAAAGGTACATGTGTAGGTATATCTTTTGATGCAAAATGACCCTCATTCTTAGCAGAACAGGTTTCCTCTTCAAGTCAGATATAATATGTGAACTGTTTATTTGACAAAACTTTCACAGCTCATTCAGGTAGCATTTATTTTAATGTAGGTTCCAAGACTGAAAATCTAACCAGAATCCTACAGCTGATCATTGAAAGTTTTATAGAAATCCAACTGCTGTCATGCAGTCTGAAAGTATTGCCAAGATTACCTTTGTAAGTTTTTGGAACTACCTTTTGAGCACTAGTGTGTTTAGGCTGACTACTTCAGTTAGATCACTCGTAGTGGCACACAAATGCAGAAGAAAATGTTCATGTATCTAACATTTATTTTTTCCACTTGCTGGTTCACTTGCCAAAGACATGTACTTTCTTAAAACTTTCTTCTAGAAAGGACTACATTTCAGGTTTTCCTCATTTCTGATTTAATTTGACAGTAGTTACTATTATTAATTTGTTGATTTGTTCTTACCATAACATCTTCTATGCTGAACTCTGGTGGGATTTTTGACAAAATATCAGCAGCGAGATCTTGTACAATTTCTGATGTTGATTTCCCAACTCCGCTTGCCTAAGGGAAAAATATATCAATAAATTCTATGTAAAGGTTACAATGCGCACTGAAAATTAAAAAAAAAATCTTTAACATTCTGCAGATTATCCTTTTTGTCACACTTCAGAATGCAGTTTGATAATGGGTATTAGGAATGCCAGTATGCCACAACATTTAACGTACTCAAATGTTCAGAACAATGTTGTGTTCTTCAAAATCTTTGCTGTGGACAGATGCACAAATGACATGGAGACAAACAAGAAAAAAGGTCTCATTAGATAAAGATATGAAAACAATGAATCTTTTATCTGGGCTCAAAATATTTTTGTTTCTAGTGCATTGTATTAAAATAAATAGCTGTGTAATGCTTTTGAAGAGCAGTGAAAAAAGATTGGAGTCACATAAAAATAACCTTTTCATATAACTTCACCTTGTACTTACCTCCCTAGGCAAAGTTGTCAGAATTCCATCAAACAGTTCCCGAGTCTCTTTTTGTTCTTTTGTGATGCTTCCATTGTCATGTAGCCCAAATACCTTTGAAATATATAACAGAATAATTACATGTAAAAGATGAGCAATCATGTTCTTTAGTAAGCCATCACAGATAAATTTAGTAGGTCAAGATTTAATTCAAAGCACAGGTTTCATCTTGCTAACGTTATTGAGATGCAATCTGGTAGAAAGTGGCATGCAACAATTATCCTTGAACACACTGAATCAAACGTGCTGAGACAGAAGCCTTATCTGACATAAACAGCTTTGCAAAAACATTAGGCTCAGTGAACGAGCTCTCAGGATACCATTTTGCAAGGGAAGCAATATTAAAATCTTGATTTCAGATGTTGTTTTGTTTTAATTTGAAAAAAAGAGAAAAAAATCACAGCTCATTTATTCTTGGCTGAGAGATACATGGAACTCTGAAAGATAAAAAGTCAGTTTGATGCTATAGTCTTGTTTTACACAGCCATGCTATGCACAATGATCATGGAGAGCTGGCAAACAAAGAATGAAAAGGCATCTAAAAAAGGTCCTACAGAGCACAGTTTCAATGTACGATTACATGAAATTATAAAATGGAAAACAATATTTATCTTCAGATGGGAGGGATCTGAAATGAGAGTGGAGGGCTGAGGATGGGGTAGGATTAAGTCCTGAGCAGGACAAACATGCAGTACTATATTTCACCTAGTAATGAATCAGAAACATTCTGAAAGTGCAAAATAGATTCTATTTTGCATGGCTTTACTCTTCCTTCTGGTGCCAAAATCCTTTGTATCCCTCAACACAGAATTACCTGCTTTAACTTACTTGGCTTCTCCATGAAAGCAGCAGGATAGCTTTCTTGCCAGGCTTGCTTGGCTCCCAGCCTGCCTTGATAGCTGTTAGTTGGCCAAAATTTAGATATTGCTGTACTTTGCAGAGGTTCAGTGTAGATTATGTATGTACCACAGAGTAACAATAAGCTTGTTGAATGTGTAGTTCAGAACATGTGTTGGCTATGTACAGTTTTAATCGGTTTACTATTGTTTATTCGAACAGAAAAACATTTTCCGTTCAAATAAACGAATGGTAATACCGAAAGTAAAAAAAAAACAAACTACCTTTCACAATGTCGAACCAAATGCTCGATGCGTTTGACTCGACATTGTTGTCAAAACCACCATGTGATAGCCGTATAAGAGCTGATGTAAATCAAACTCCTATACAGCTATCACGTTTTTGGTGCAAAACTGCTTGTGCATTCGACATTCTGTTTTTCGGCACATTGCAGCCGATAGAATGTCATTCGCACAAACAATAGTAAACTGTTTTAATCTAATGTAAGTGCTTCATATTGTTAATATTAGTATCTCCCAAGCTGTGGGGTATTTGTCAACATTTTAGCTATGCTCCATGGCAGATAAGTTACAGTCCTACCAGCAGCAGCGGCCTTAGGTCAGTTGGTGCCCTAGGCAAAACTGCTCCACGGTGTCCCCCCACACCACCCAGGTGCCCCCATCCTGGTCTACCTACACCAAATAAATACTGGAAAAGTGCACCTTCTACAGCGGCGCCCTAGGTGGCCGCCTAGTTGGCCTATGACTAAAGCCGGCTATGCCTACCATAGAGTCTAAGTAATCACTGACCAGTTCTATCAGCCTGACCATTCAAAGCCACAAACTGCCTCTAATAGTTAAACAGCATTATATGCATTTCTGAATTAGAACAAAGTAACTAATATAATGTACTGAGATCCAGCGATTGGGGCTTATATTAACAACATCATGCCTGTAACTTCACTAAGCTCCTTCTATACTCCACTGCAACCAACTCAGGACTGTCACTTGTTATAATAATAATAACAATGATAATAATAATAATGATGATAATAATAATAATAATAATAATAATAATAATAATAATAATAATAATAATAATAATGATAATGATAATAATAATAATGATAATAATAATGATAATAATAATAATAATAATAATAATAATAATAATGATAATAATAATAATGATAATAATAATAATGCTCTCTGATTAGATATGTCTGTAGTAACCTAATTAACCTAAACATATACGTTGACTAGTGGAGCCTGTTCTACTTCAAGGCCATTGAAGTTCTATAAAACTGTCTTGCTCACATGAAGTCATAAATATTTCTTATGGATGAAAGATGCCCTATATGTCGAGGTCCACAAGATGTTTAGAAGTACTTTTATTCCCAATAGTTAAAATAAACAGAAAGGCACAATATTCTGCCATGCTTCTATAAAGGCAGAAGGCTGAATCAGTCATCTCTATAGCCACACAGTGAGTGATAAAGCACAAAAATGCCATAGGTAGCTCCATGGCATATAGGGATACAGTCCTGACTACATCATGGGAGACCTGAGTTCAGGCGCCTGTAGGAGCTGGCAGTGGATGATGAAATGGATCAGTCACTGCTGGCTCAAACATCCTGGAGGGAGGGAGGTGGCTGTGGTTTGTCACATGGGTGACACCTAAGAAGAGCACTAAAAGGGTTCAATATGTAGAGCTTGAACATAGAGAAGCCACACTGCTGTGTGCAAGGTGCACAGTAAGCTGAGTGGAATTCAGCACATGGAGGCATGCTTCTCCTCAGAGGGCAGCTTCAATGGAGCTCAGAAGAGCTGCTGCTGCAAGGGTGGGGGTGCTGTACTTAGGGGGTGAGGATAGGCCATCCTGCTGGACCAGCAAGCTGACTTGCTGCCTACCATCTGAGTCGCATTGTGGACTGGATGAACTGACTGGGGATTGGCATTCAGCACCATGGAATTGTGTATGTGTTGACCATGAGGGGTCATTTTCAGAGTTTTCCTCCTTAACTGCCATGGATGCTCACAAGAAATGCACAGGGTCCATATGCACCATATCAATTATCTCTGAAAAGATTACTGCAGTGACATGAACTGTATATACAAAGAATGGTTTGCCAGAATAGATTGTTAGAGATTATGAGCCACAGCTTTTTTAAGGCTTCTCAAAAACAATATTATGCCAGCATTTGGTAATTGCTTGCCATCATCCAACCACAAATGACTGAGCAGAAAGATCTGTTCAGATGTTCAAGAAGGTTATTAAGGCCATTAGCCCCAAGCTTATACTGCTCTACACACGAATGGTAACTTTTTGTATGAATATCAAAATGTAGTCTAAGGAACCATTAATTCAGTGCTAGCAACATTGTTCCCAAATTGGAACCTTTATCATTTTATTAACAGTTTGAAAAGGAAACCCTATGTCAAGATATAAAGTGGTAAAAGTGAATCAATCTTACCAGGAAAACAACATTTTCAGAATAATTAAACTGTAGTATTTGCTACAGCAGTAATCAGTGCTAATTATTCTGAAATGGTTCAATGGATCAATGGTATAGGAAACAAACTCAGAACCTAGAAAGGCCTTCAAAGAGCTTGCCACTAGCATATCTTCTTAAATACCCCACTCCCATTAAATTATCCAAATCCTGTTTAAATAGACCAACAGAATCAACCTGTCTAATTCTAAGTGGAATAGAGTTCCACCTTCTACAAGCATGAAAGCAAAAGGAATTCTGCAATACCTTAGTTTTACAAACACCAATTTCCTCAAGATAGCTATTTCTTGTAGTTATCTGATGACTTATCTTATCTTACGTATCCCCACACTAGCACCATAACTTTCAGTATGTCAACTTTTATATATAACAATTAAGTCATCCCTTACTAATCTGTATTTAATAAAATAGAGTGATAACACATTCAGTCTATTACTATAACTCCTACTCCTTACACCTGTAATTTGATGAGTGAAGTACTTCTGTACTCTTTCTAATCTATCTATTTATGGGCTATTATTCAACAAACAGATGCACTAAATTACATTACCAGCCTTATAACTGATTTATAAACTGGGATTAAAACACCATTATCCCTAGTCACAACAGTTCTCAATATATTTCTAATCTCATAAGAGCACTGTGTGGTAATTTCCAATAGGTGTGACTCGAAGTTTAACTTGTTATCAAAATTTATTCCCAAGTCCCTAACAATATCCACCTGTTTAAGCAACAAGTTGTTAATTCCATAAGAGTAACATAAGTTATATCATCTGCAATGCACAACACAAGTATTTTTAGATTAATCCCCATACTGTTAGAGACAGCCCATAAAAGTAATTCATCCAAACATAACTGGAATAAACACTAGTTCTCTATGTCTCTTATAACTGAACTTATTTTGGTGTCAACAGCATATTTATACAACCATAACCCATCAAATGTAAGAAAACATGCCATAAACAAACCAAAGGAACTGAATGCAGTACAGACCTCTGAGGTACACCAGAATTACTTGATTTCACTGTAGAAAGAGTATATCTAATTCTTACTCTGCAGGATCTGTGGGTTTAATCATAAACTTTCACTAAGAGTTGGAACACTCAACACTAAACATATATTTACCTTTGTTCTTCTAAAAGAATAATTATCACATTTTGTAATTATTTACCCATTATTTTTACCGCAACATTAGAATTCCTGCTTTAATTTCTGAATGCAAACTAGGAGGTGTGTTTGCTTCTTTACCTGCCTATACTTGCACATATATATATATATATATATATATATATATATATATATATATATATATATATATATATATATATATATATATATATATATATATATATATATATATATCAGTGTTAGTGTGAGTATGGTTATGTATGATGTCAAGAGTAAGAATATGAGTATGGTTGTCTATCATGTTAGAGTATTAGTCTGAATACAGTCATATATGATGCTAGAGTATTAGTCATCGTGCATGATGTCAGAGTATTAGTCTGAGTATGGTCATATATGATGTCAGAAAATTAGTCTGAGAATAGTTGTGTATGATGTCAAGAGTATTAGCCTGAGTATGGTAATTATGATGTCAGAATATTAGTCGGAGTATGATTGTGAATGATGTCAGAGTATAAGTCTCAGTATGGTCATATATGATGTCATGAGGATTCATAGGATCATAGGAAGTAACTAGACTAATGACCGTAGGACCCTTACAAGCCTAGCCAAGTTATTTCTATGATCAGCACCTAATGCTCATATCCAAGAGGAACACAGGTGGAAGTCCCATCCATTTGTCCAGATTGCGTTTGAAGAGGGCCAATGAGGTGCTCTGCTTGACATGAAGTAGGAATCTGTTCCAAAGGTGTGGTAACCTCTGGAAGACAAATCTGTCCCTCCAGCAGGTTCTGTTAATATCACATACCAAGTTAAGGTCTTTAGAGTGAGTAACCTGTGTACCATTTGACTTGCAGATATGCAGCATTTCCAATAAAGCAGAGTCAAAGATTGCCTTATATGCAAGGCAGATATTACCTCTGAGTAGTCTATATGAAACAGAATAAAGTGACAGTGATTTCAGATGATCCACATAGGACAGATGTCGAAGACCTTGAATTTTCCTTGTAAGGAACCCTTGTAGTTTCTCCAATTGCTGCAGGTGCTTGGAAAGGTACAAACGAAAAAGGGTGCTTTACTCAATTATTGGCCTGATGAGGGAAGAGTACAGGGAGATTACAACTTTGTTTTTTTCTGGCAGCAATGCCCTTACTTATGAAATGAGCAACACGTAATGCCCTTCTTATCACTGTGGAGACACGGTGATCAAAGGTAAAATTGCTGTAAACCTGTGGGCCCAGGTCTCTCACCACCGAGTGTTGCTAAGGTGCTGCTATTGATGTAGTTAGTTAGCAGGAACATCACTCTTACCAAAAGGGATTATAATACATTTTTTTGCATTGAGTTTAAGGCCATGACTTTGGCACCAATTACTTCTTTGTTTAAGACCTTCTTGTAGGATGTTGACATCATTTACCTGTACCTTATCTGTAACTATGTAATCTGTTTAGACCCTTTTTTAATTATCATTATAATTCTTTGAATTTGTGACAATTATTACAGTCATATAGTGTGCCTGTATATGGCTGTAACTGCTTAGAGCTATTTTACTACTCTGAACTTATTATTTTTTACTGCATAATATTAACTGTGCTGGAGCTTTTCTCCCCGGGCCTCTACTGAAAATGGATCTAATTCCAGTTAGACTAGCCCGGTCAACAAATGTAAAATAAATAAATAAATAAAATTTAGAGATTATATGACAGCACCCACTTTGCAGTCATCATCAAACTTTGTCAGCCACAGACATTTATTTTTTGCCTGTACTTTGGATAAATAGATCTCTGTTCAGAATTAGTTATAATTGGTTGCTTATGATGTCAGAATATTAGTCTGATTGTGGTTGTAGGATGTTGACATCATTTGGAGATTCTATGACAGCTCCCAGTTTGCAGTCATCAGCAAACTTTGTCAGCCACAGACATTTAATTTTTGCTTGTACTTTGGATAAATAGATCTCTGTTCAGAATTAGTCTTAATATGGTTGCTTATGATGTCAGAATATTAGTCTGATTGTGGTTATGTATGCACGTGTCAGGCATGTGCAACAACCATCTGTGTAAGATGCTTTTTAGTTAATGAAACAGTAACCTGACACCTGCTAATCTCACAGGTAGTATACCTGAGGCTGATAATAAAGAGCTGTGTGATACATTTTTAAAACTACTTTGACCTCTAGTATTTTTACATGTAACATTTTTTTTTAAATAGCTGCTGCAGTCATGACTACTCCAAACTGTGCACTCATAGTCGATATCTCCCTCCTTCTGTGTCACACCCCTTCCCACCAATTTTGTTCTTAGTAGCTTAGGACAGTGTAATTACACTAAGCTCACTGTTTTATGGCAAGGCACAGATTACAAAGACATGAGATGTCAGCAGTTTGGAATGAGTGCTGGAGTCAGGTTACTGGGTGGGCTATTTATGGGTGGGGAAAGAATGGATGAGTTCTCTTTCCTTAGGGTCTGGAGAGGGAACTCAGTCTAGTTCCTGACTGAAGTAGTGTCTATCTGATCCTAAAAGTATTACTGCAGTAGAATCTTACACACCGATATGAAATCCTTCCTCAGCCTAGATAAGGAAGTGTGTGGATGCACTGCCTGTGTGTTTTAGTGCTTTGCCAGCTCATTTATGGTGGACATGTTCAGACAAGTTATATGTCACATGGGCAGCTCAGTTATGGCACACATGCTCGAAAAGTTATATGTCACACAGCAGTCTGTGCCTGACTGCCATCAGATTAATGTGTCTTTCATCTCACCTGATCATAGTTCATTCTTAGACTCTGCTTTGTAAATCTATAAATATGTAAAAGCACTGCACACTAGAATGTACGGTGCCTCTACTCAGAGTCAGGATACCATTGATAAGCCATGTCTTTTCATAAGTTTAAGTTGAAGTTGGTGAGCTGAAGAGTGGGAAAGTAAAGGAAGACAGTACACCTACAGTAAATTCATATTTCATTGGTAATCACTCATTGTCTCCTGTAGAGTCCTTTTAATCAAATTATTTTAGTAATAATCTATTTGTTGTTGGCTTATTTAGTGTATGCTCCTCTGTTGCATTTAATTTATCCAAAATGACATATATGACATGTTTGGGATCTCTTACGGGTAAGTAAATATTGGATATTTTCTTAGTCAACATAATAATTGTTTACACTACTAACATTCCATCCTGATATATAAAATACTATAGAACAATAATAGAATAATATAGAATTTATCGCTTTTAAGAAAATTCTCTATATAATAATTTAACATATGGAGCTCAGTTGATATTGCTGGTTAAAGTTATAAGTGCTAATCCAATAGATCTATCTTTATCTATTGGATTAGGAATGACTTTCATTCCATGTTTAATGGGAAATTCATATTTACTTGTATTTGATACTTTAGAATTAATGTTTTATAGAAGTACTTTTTTAATGCCTGACCAGAATTTTACCCTACTTATATTTAAAGAAGAAAGAACATTAAATTACACTCCCAAGTTTACACACATAAAAATAACATCCAATGTTATCAGAGAATATTGTATAACTAGTATAACAAAAAAAAAAAAGCAAAAAGTTTCTTCCAACAATAACTTGAAATGGATTTAACATTCTTATCATTAAATACTAATGGCTTAAATAATGCAAATAAAAGATCAAACTTACTAAAAATATTTAAATCTAAATAAGGCACAAGTAGTATTTCTCCAGGAAACGTATTTTAAGACAAATGATAGCTTTATTTGGAACCCTAAGGACTAAACAGTCTTAGCTCAATCCTCCTATAGAACAAAGACCAAAGGAGTATCGATTCTCTGGAAGAAAAACATAATCACTCCAAAAGTTATTTATAAATATGAAGACAAAGAGGGTCTACTAGCATTTGTTATAATTACATTTAATAACAGAATATGGACTTTAGCTAATCTATATTGGTTCACAGGAATTGGCACAGGAACAGTTAAAAATTACCTATATTTTATTTCCAACAATTATAAAGGAAATCTTATACTGGGAGGAGACTTTAATTGTACCTTAGAAGCTTCTGAAACCACCAAGAAGTCTTTTTGCATAGCAACTATTTCAAAATCCTTAAAAAGATGGATTGATTAATTTAATTTAATAGACACCTTTAAAGTAAAAGATGATAAATCCTTATTATTTTCCCATGAAGACCATAGATTTGGAACACAAACCAGAATAGACAAATTATTCGTAGTTCAAGATTTACAAACAAAAATCCTCAGCTTCTCAATAGTTCCATGCCCCATCTCAGATCATGACTCTCTGATAATGATGCTCCAAATAGAGTTTAAACCTTTAATCCTCTCAACTAGAATTCCATCATATATCACGAAAATTAAAGAATTCAGACCTTGGATATTGTCAGAACTACAGTCACTTCTTGAAATTAATAATACAACAGAAATCAGCAGAGTCATGTTTGGAACTTATTAAAAGTGTATTTGTTTGGTAAGACCCTTAACTGGTACAAAAACAAAGAGAGTGGGAATCTGAACCATTAGACTTGCAAACCAGACTCTTGACAGCAAAATCTAAAAAAAATCAGAATTGTCCAGAAGTCAAAAAAGAAATAGAGGAATTAAATAAAAAATATAATGAAATTCTAACACACAAAACTTTTCTAGCCTTGGAAAAATTAAAAATAAACTCATTAGCCACCTCCCCCAGATATCTACATAACTTATCTACAAGAATTAAAATACAATCTAAAGCAAATAACATTAGTAGTATATATCATGAAAAGAAAGGGAAAAAGTATCAGATATAGGAGACATGCTTGAAGCATTCCGGTTCCATTATATGGAACACTTCAAAAAAGAAGATTTAGATACCAACCAAATAAACTTAGATACAGACCTTATCAATATAAAAAAATTCCCGAAAACTTAAAACTATCTATTTATTTTTATTTATTTATTTTATATTTGTTGACCGGGCTAGTCTAGCTGGATACATATCCATTTTCAGTAGAGGCCCGGGGAGAAAAGCTCCAAGATATGAGAAGATTACTCCATACAATAGTTAGAATAAAAAAACAAGCTTAAAATACATTATAAAGCAAAAAATGTTTGTAAAGAGAGTCCAAGTAATTTGTGTGATCCAAGTTACAGAGTCATGGTATAGGTTTAAGCAGCAATCAAGCCATGAGTTTTCTGGTACAATCAGCACAAGTTTATACAATATTTGAAAAAAAAACAAATTGACATTCACTTAGTTAAAGAAGGAGAAAGAGAATAGGCTGGAAAATATAAATAGTAGTAAAGAGTTAGCTTGTAATAATTAAAAGTGTGGTGGGGCAGTAGCCCAGGAGGCAGGGGAAAAGGGGAAGTGAAAGGAGGATAAGTAATGTTTAGTCAGGCATTGAGCAGGGACAAAGCCAATGTATTTTTAGGTGATCTTTGAGGTGTTTCTTAAAGAGTGGAGTAGATGAAAGAGAGGTTAGTGTTTTAGGAAGGTTGTTCCAGATTCTGCCCATGACATTGGTAAAGAGTGAGTCACCAGCTTTGTTGTTGGATTTATTGTTGGCAATTAGTAACTTGCTAGCTGAGCGTAGTGTTGTAAGATTTTTATATGGGGAGATCAGGTTAGAGAGGATAGGAGTATTAGTAGGGTGGTACAGAAATTTTTGTGTGATCACAAGTTGATTGTATCGTAGTTGGTTTTGTAGTTCTAACAATTTGAGTTGTTTGAGGTTGAGGCAGTGGTGGGTTCTATAGGGAGAGCCAGTGGCAAATCTGACTATATTATTATAGCTAGTTTCAAGCTTGGTAAGATTGTGCTTAGATAGATTGGTATAAATAGCAGAAGCATAGAATAGGGTAGAAGTAAGATGAGCCTGGGCAATGGTGGTTCTAGCCAGTTGTGTAAGGAAGGGTTTGATTCTATACAGAGAGCCTAGTTTTTATTGATAGTTTGAATAGTATTATTGCTATGGTCATCAAAGCTGAGGTTATGATCAGTGGTTATGCCCAGAAGGCATGCAGTAGGATCAGGGGAAATACAAGTTCCATTATAGGAGGTAATAGTGAAGTGGATCTGTGGAGATTTTTATAATAATTTGTTTTTTTTTGGGGTTGAGGAGGAGACATTGATCAGTAAACCACTTTTCAACAGAGTTAAATACAGTTTGAGTAAGGGTTTGGAGAGAGGATGAGGACTTAGCAGTACAGATTAGAGTAGAGTCATCAAGGTATTGTATGCAAGTGGCTTGTGGAACAACAGTGTAGAGAGTGTTAATAAAAATAGAAAAAAGAAGAGGGCCTAGGATAGAGCCTTAAGGGACTCCAGTGTTCACAGGGAGGGGTGTGGAAAGATTATTGTCCCAGAGCACCGCTTGATGTCTGTTATCTAGATAGGATTTAAACCAAAGAATAGCTTGTGGGTCAAGAGATTGGGCTTTTAGAGTACTGATAAGTAAGCTATGGTTGACCATTTCAAAAGCTTTTGATAGGTCTATAAATAGAGCAGATGAGAGAGAGTTATTGTTTCGATTCCTGTTAATACAGTCAGTAAAGCTTAGTAGGGTAGTAGTGGTGCTATGAAAGGGTCTAAAGCCATGCTGACAGTTAGCAAGTAAGTTGTTATGGAGCAGGTGTTGAAGTAGTTGATGGTGGATACATTTTTCCATTATTTTGGCTAATGGAGAGAGTAGAGCAATTGGTCGGTAGTTGGAAATGTCAGTGGATTTACCTCCTTTATGCAAAGGGATTATATGGGATACTTTCCATATGGAAGGGATGGTACCTTCTGTGATTGTTCTGTTTATAAGGATGGATATTGGATAAGGTAAGGCTTTGGCAGCTACTTGAAAGTATTCTGCTGGGAGGTTATCAGCAGAGGGAGTACAAGGTTTGAGTTTCTGAAGGAGTTTACAGATAAAGGAAGTTGGAACAGGTTGTAAATGTAAGAAGGGAATTGAACTGTTTGTATTTTGTAAAGCAGAGGGGGTGGTGGGTGTTAGTGTTTTTGTTAAAGTTTGAATAGCTTCAGTGAAGTAGTTGTTAAAGGTATTAGCTATTTGCAAAGGACTATCATGGGGAATAGAGTTTGGGGCTAGAGTTCTAGCCTGCCCTGGTTTGAGAAGTTTATTAATGCCTGACCAAAACTTTTGAGGGTTGTTAGAGTGTGATTGTTGAAGTTTGGAATAGTAGTTTTTTTTGTCTAACAAAATGTCTTTTTTGGTAGCGTTTCTTAATTGCTTAAAGTATAAGTGATCAGCAGAGTTCTTTGAGGCTCTCCATTTAGCCCATATTTTGTTCCGTAGGAACATTTTTTCTCTGGTTTGTTTTGTGAGCCAGGGGGCTATTTTAGTCCTTACACGGGAGGAGTGGATGGGGGCGTGGCTATTTAGGATTTGAAGGAATGAAGTATTAAAGTAAGAGACTGCTTCATCCAGTTTGAGTTGCTTTAGAGGTGACCAATTACAGGCTTTTAGCTCATTTTGAAAGTTTTCTGCTTGGAAGTATTTTTTAGAATGAAAGGTGACCATATTGTTATTATTAGAGCTGTATTTCTTTTGTTTTATTATTAAGGTTAGTACATGATCGCTAATGTCGTCTGGGAGTGTTCCGACTTTATAAGAATCAGGATGACTGTTTATAAGGATCCAATCGAGAGTAGTTTCCTTTTTACTAGGTTTATGGAATCTTGTGGGGGAGTTTATAATTTGAGTGAAGCCAAATAGGTTTATGTGGGTGTTTGGATTAGGGGAGTTACATGTGGTCCAGTCTATGTTAAAATCATCAAGTACTATAGTTTCATGAGGTAGGAGAGTAGATAAGCTGCTAAGAATGTTTTCGAGAGTGGTAATATTATTAACTGGAGGGATGTAGGAGCAGATTATATAGATAGATTTAGCACTATTAATTTGAAGTTTGACAGTAAGAGTTTCAGCATTGGTATTTGAGGGTAATAACACATCAATGGGTGAAACAAGAAGTTCAGATTTATGCAAGATGGCTACACCTTCACCTTTTTTGGATGTACAGTCAGATCTTAGGATGTTATATCCAGGTGGGGTTATTTCTAGGTCATGAGTAGAGGGTTTTAACCAAGTTTCAGTTAGGCAAAGGATATCAAATGCATGAGCTTGTAAAAGAGCATGCAGTTGGCTAATTTTGTTATTAATGCTACGGATATTGAGTTGAGCTATTCTGAGTGAGTTTCCTGATGTTATAGAGGAGTAAGCATCGTTAAATGATTGTTTTTGTAGATTGTCAGTTTGTGGAATTGGGCCAGGATTAGGATGAATGTCTCCACCTATTAGAAGATTTAAAGAATGTGTCATTGCAGTTTTTATAATTTTATAGTACTTAGGTAGACTTATCTTGTTGGGGAAGTAAGTAATGTGGGTATATCTGTGAAACCTAGGAAGCAGGTAGGTTGAAGTAAAGGTAATGTTGCTGTGAGAGAGAGAGTTGGGGTGTGTAGTTGGTATTGTTTGCTGTTGAGGGGGTACATTACAGACCAGAGAGTAGTGTTCATAGTAGGTAAGGGTATAAGTTAAGATAAGGAATATTAATGAAGAAGAAAAGAGAAGAGAGTTTTTGAGGATAGGTGTATGTACATAGGCCATATTGTAATAGTATGGTAGAAAGGTTAAGTAAGTTATAAGGTAGGCAAAAGTAAATAATTATGTAGGGAAGAAAGATATATAGTATGATAGGATAGTTACAGGAGATTTGAGAGAGAGAGTAGGTATGAGGCTGAAGGTAAAGAGGAATGGTCTAGTAATATGCAGTAGTGTGCAGATGATTGAGGAGGGGGATTAGGGAAGGAGTTGATAAGTTTATGTGTTAGGTGATAGGTTGAGAGGAACAGTGGGTGTGGCTAGATAGGTATAAGTTAAACAGCACTGGGGTGAGTGGGAATTGGGGGTAGGGTAGGGGAGCGGAGTGAGCCCGCAGGGCGAACGGAGCGGGTCAGAGCAAGTAGAGAAGGAGACAATCAGTAAGCAGTAACAACCCAGAGAGAGAGAAGGTGGAGCAGGTAAGAAGGTTTCAGTGGCGCAGGTAAGATGGAAGACTAAGGGTAGTGAGGAGGGCAGAATAAGGAAATTACTAGTCTGCAGAGGGTAGGGGATGAGAAGAGTGCAGAGAAGGAGCAGGAAGAGATAGATTAGGAGAATAGCTAGGCAATAGGGCAAGGGAAGAGAAAAGAAGGAAATAATGTAATGAGCCAAAGCTAGTAGAATTGAAAAGAGAGTAAGGGGTCTAGGCTAGGTTAGGCTGCCACTTAGTGGTCAGAGTTAGTATAACATCAGGTGACAAAGTTCAGAAGTATAGCAAGTAGGGAAGGGTAAGCTAAATGGCAGGGAAACAGTATATAGATGATAATGGTCCTAGGGAGGAGTCTGGCTGCTGGCTTTCCTGACTCAGGATCTAACAATCAGTTAATAGGGTTTAAAAAATTAAAACAGATTTGTTTACAACAAGGGGCAATGATAATACAATAAAACTAGACCTACAAAAACCTATATCCTACAAAGAAATTGTTGACAACATAAAAGAAGTTAAATCTAACAAAGCTCCAGGGATAGATGCTATAATTACAGAAATTTACAAACTCTTCCATTCAACAGTAATCTCCGTTTTTTCATAAAACTTTGCTAGAAGTCCAGTCAGAAGCAAAAATACTACCCTCATGGAAATATTCTCTCATAACACCAATTCTAAAAGATAATAAACCATCAGACCTTTCCACCTCATACAGACCTATATCATTACTGAATAATGATTACAAAATATTCATGTCAATCCTAGCTAACAGAATGAAAATCCCACTTTCAAAGACAATTAATAATGATCAAACTGGATTTTTATATAACAGGCACAGACATGATAATATTAAAAGGATAAAGACTCTTATAGATTATGTGAATAAAGAAGATAGAGAAACACATTTAATCGGTTTAGACATAGAAAAAGCCTTTGATTCCCTCAACTGGGAATATCTATTTAAAACTTTACCATTATTTGAATTTCCTCCTCCCTTCATCTTATTACTAAAAAAAAACGGTTCCCCTTCACAAGATCGAATGGATGGAAGCTCTAAATTCATTATCTCGAGGGCAGAATCTTGAACTTCCATTCACTTGAAATTGTGAATGGGAGCCTTAGGTTTAAAAAAATAAAACATTAACATACCTTATTGCAGGGGGCCTGGTCCCCTGTATCCTAGCAGTTTAAATGTGAATGTTCGTTAACCGCACTATAGCGGAGTAATGGAAAATCTTCCGTTTTGTGCTTACACGTATAGCGCGGAATGGGATATTTCCCTTTCCTTCACTATCACGTGATCTCAGAGTAGGTATATTTAAGTAGGGGGTGTGCAGGGCACAGCTCCCCACGTTGGGGGTGCAGGGGGTGAAGCCCCCCTGTGAAAACATTTGAAAAGTATTTATTTTTTTGTCCCTTTCATATGTTCGAGTTTCTCTAAATTCAGGATTCTGGTTTTGAGTTTATGACTTTCAAGTTTAGAGAAATTCGATCATATGAAGGGGAACCCTAAAAAACATATATATTAATAACTTAGCCTACATTAAATTAGGTCCTTTCACCTCAGAATCTATCCATATAACGAAAGGTACTAAACAAGGATGCCCCCTTTCTCCTATTTTATTTGCTTTGGCTATAGAAATACTTGCAGAAATAATACGCAATAATCCAAGAATAAAAGGAATGTCTATGACCAGTTCGTATCTAAAATAATGCTTTTTGCTGATGATATTTTATTAACCCTATCAAACTCCAGAGTGTCATTAAGAGAGCTAGAAGAAGTAATGGATAAATTTTATAAGATTTCAGGTCTACACTTTAATAGATCAAAATCAAAATTTCTATTTTAAATAAGAAAAAAGAACTACAAGTTACAGATAAATCCATCATAGGAAAACAAGAACTTACGCTAAATTATTTAGGAATAGTGTTATGCAAAAATATAAACAAAACAATATTAATAAATTATAAAAACATTATTGAAACAATAAAAATATGTATAGAAAAGTGGAACAAAATGATATTAACTTTTGAAGACAGATTGCAATTAATAAAAATGGTCTTATTGCCAAAAATACTATATGTAGCATTAGCAGTACCGTTAATTCCTGAAAGATGCATTCTTAAAGAAATAAACTCATGTTTAATAAATTTTTTATGGTATCCCAAAAAGAGTAGAGTAGCTCTAACTCATCACATTAGACCCTGGAAACAAGGAGGATTGAACTTTCCTGAAATAGAAACATATATAAAAGCATCTGTGCTTAAAACTACAATAGACTGGATAAATCCAAATTATTTTGCCAATTGGAAAGAATTAACAATGGTTATATTAACAAATGAAATTAATCTGTTAAAAAAATTTTAATAGCAGACAAATCAAACAAACCCTGGTACATACTATGCATAAGTTTACAATATAATATATCAAAACATTCTAAAACAACACTTATTAATCATTACATCAATTCCTTTAGGAAACTTATCAATGCCAACATAGATCTAAAACTTTCTTTTGACCTTTTAACCCCATTTACCATCACTAAGAACTTTCCTCACAAAATATATAGGGAAACAATAACCTCCTGGGAACAAAATGGATTCTTATGCTGGTTTCAATGTGTAAATATATGAAATGTTTTAGATATACATATGATAAAAACTGCTTACAATATTCCAACACAAGACTGGTTAACCTTATACAAAGCATTCTAATGTACACTCAAGATTTATGCAGATGAATTAATAATTCCTCATTTAAAAATATTCCAAATCTAATAAGTTTTCTGTATGAATTTATATATAATAGTTGTGAAAAGAAAAGTTCCATTTCAAATCTATATAAAGAGTTAATAACATATGCAACAATTCCCAAACCATCATACTGGCAGTTCTTAACAAAAGGTCAGTCATTGCAGTTAACAGAAGAAATTAAATTAACATCTTACTATCAGTTAATTACACCTCTAATACACAGCACTGGAAAATATTTAACTGGAATTACTTACATAGAGCATTTTTAGCACCAGATAGAATTAAAAAGATCAGTACTATTACAAATTGTTTTTGCTGGAGGTGTGAAAAGTCAAATAAAGCAGACTGGATTCATATTTTTTATGAATGTAATAAAATTAAATCATATTGGAATGGAATCAATCATTTTTTACAAGCTTTATTTAATGAATCCTTTACCTTAACTAAAGTATTGATAATACTAAATGTAAATGAAGGTCCCTACCTGAATAAGACAAATATGTATTTGTTATGGACAATGCTTGCTATATCTAGGAAATGCGTAACCAGAAGGTGGAATTCAAATATACCCCTGACCTTAGAAGAATTATACACTTTACTGAAGACAACTGCATTGATGGAAATAAAAATCAAAGAACTACGAATCTATCCCGGGCCATTGATAAATAATCCTTGGAAGAAAGTTATATCTTTGTTGGACACTCTGCAATAATCAATATTGTATCTCTGATAACTGATCTGTTAATTCTATATTTAATAACATACAATGTATATAACTGAAAGTCAGGCTATTGTAAATATTGTATATAGTTGTTTAAAATGATATTTAAAAATATTATGTAAATGTTATTTTAATTGAAAATAAAAAAAAATATATTTGAGGGAGGAATACATGGTGGTCCATGCACTTGACATAAAGTGTTCCTGTAAACAATGAATAGCTACTCAGTTGTCAGTTATTTACTCATTTTGCAAGCCTGGCTTGTTGTGAGTCACTGTCATTACAGCAATAACTCTCAGATATCAATTCTGTTGGAGTGAGCATTAAGGTAGTATCTGCTTCTCAGCTCCCAAATCAGATTTTATACTTCTAGCTGAGCTTTAAGACAAACCTCATTAAAAAGATATTGTGCTGGAAAACATTAGTCACCAAGTGATTTTAGTGATGATTATCACTGTTGAAGTGACACCATGACCTCAAGTCCAAAAATGGGAAAAAAGGGTTGTGGATTGATGGATGAAAGAAATTAAATTATCTGTAGATTCAGGACTGAATTTTTGGGCACCTCAGAAAGTATTAGTGAATCATGGTAGTGATTATCTTGAAATATGCATTACCACTATCAGTGACTAATTCTGATGTCCTATTTGGTAAATATGACTTTTATTTTGCAAATTTTTATAACTCCTTTTGGCCTCTCCTACTGGTGCTCTGACCATTAGTTGCTGTGTAGAAGATCCCCTGCCACAGCAGGGAGCCTGGATTAGAGAGCTGTCCACAGTCTGTGCAGCACCTTCCTTGGTGTAAAACTGGCAGA
>NC_056745.1:319105501-319108001 GCF_019279795.1 Protopterus annectens | reverse complement strand
AGCATATCTGTGAGTTGCCGCTTAGATTCTTGACATAGCTAAAGAAGGCTTTGTGGTTATCTTTTGAATCCTTTGCTATTTTTCTTTCAAAGTTAGCCTTGGATGATTTTATGCGGGACCTTAGTTTCTTACTGATACTGATCAGGGATGTCTTTCCTTCTTGGGATTTGCTTTTTTTCTGAACTAGTTTCCATCTTCTGTTGTATAGCCTGTTTATGGCAGGGGTCCACCAGACTGGTTTCCTTCTCCTAGGGGAGTGAGTGCTGGTTTTGCTAGGGATGGCACAGTCCATGCATCCTTGTAGGTGCTCATAGAGTGCATTTGTAAAGGTTCCTGCATCTTGAACACTGTTATCCTTGAGCGTGGGGGCTGTGAAACTTACCACCCCTGTCTTAAGTAAGGTGAAGTTTGTTATAGAAAAGTTTTTCACTGTAGTTTCCTTAGTTGGGGGTGGTGGTGTGGTGTGGACATCCAGAGTGATTAGTTTATGGTCTGATCTAATCAGTGATGGGTTGACCTCCGGTGCGGAACACCTGTTGCCCATGTTGGTGATGACCAGGTCCAATATGTTTTCACCTCTGGTAGGGGAGTTTACCAGCTGATCCAAGGCATTTGAGTTGATAAATTCCAGGAAGCGCTGGACCTGGGAGTTTGTACTTGAGTAGTTTTCCCAGTTAATGGTAGGGTAATTGAAATCGCCCAATATCAGGGTGTTTGGTAGGACCTTCATGTTTTCCAATGTCTCCAGAAAGGCAGAGTGGTGGTCCTGGGGCATGGAGGGTGATCTGTAGCAGGACACAATTTGCATACAGATTTGCCTGATGTTAGTTGCACATGGATGATCTCAGAGGTATCATGCTGCACCACTAACCTGGAGGTGTAGGTATCCTTGATGAATATGGATACACCCCCTTTTTTTGTGTTTCGGTCCATGTTCTGTGGCCAAAATATGTGCTATGAGTTGTGTGAGTGCTGGGGTGCTCTGTGGAGACTTGAACCAGGTTTCAGTTACTGCACAGATGTCGACGTTCTCCATACTGAGGAGTGCTTCGAGCATGTGCATTTTGAGATTTAAACTCCTTGCACTGAGAAGCATAACCCTCATATTTTTATCTGTGCTGTTTACGGAGGTGGGTTTGACTTTTAAGCCTTGCCTAAAAAAGGTACTATGGGGGTAGCAAGAGCCTTGGAAAGTATTCAAAAGCCTAGGGGTGACAGGTACAAGCCATCTCTTGCGAAGCAACGGGGCTTGTCGAGCATGTCGCCCCACGCTGACAGACACTGGATCTCCTTTGAATGACACCAGAAGCTTAGCCAATTGTTGAAATTGATCATTTTTTCTTTATACTGTGGTATCATTCTTGGTGAGGGCAGGATTCTACACAGGGTCAGAATCATACCCACCTGGGCTACATGATCAGAGAGCTCTTCCATGTCTCTTTTCATGTAGTCCAGGGAGGTATGTCTCAGGTCATTCACACCAACATGAACAATGACAGAGTCATATTTGTACTTGTTCTGGAGTGACCTGAGTGCTTGTGTTATATGGCAGATTCTGGCTCCCGATAGGCAGCTAACAGTAACCTTCTCCTTGTACAGCCTAGTGAGTGGGACGTCCGTGTGCCTGACTATACAGTCACCTATTACTAGTGTGTTAGGTATGTTATTTTGCCTTAAGGGCTGTGATTGTGCGGCACACTGATTTTGTGTTTTATGTGTTGTCTGCTTTGTGATGGGAGGTGCAGGTTTTTTGGGTGTCTGCTTTGGAGGTCTCTGATGCTTTTGCAGGTTTTTATTTAGAGCCTCCGAGTATGATTTTGTGTATTTATGTGTATTTTTTGCCAGTGCTGGTTTAGTATGTCTATGTGAGGCTGGAGGTGTGGTGCAAGTGTTAACCTTCTCCTCATGACTGCTTGTTCCGGTCTTGGGTGGAGAGAGCTTAGCCTCCAATTTAGCTATATAATTGCATCTCTCGCATATGTTAATGTTTTGTGGTAGGAGGAGGGGGTTGTCTGTGTACATGAGGCAGTTGTAACATTGCCTCAGGATACCAGGGTTCACCAGCTGGACTGGAGAGTATACCTGAAATTGCCCTTTGGTCATGCCTGAATAGTAGGGTGAGCTGCTTAGTCACTTGGTTGGTGAGGGGTGAATAATGAGCCTTGCCCTGCTGGGCAATCAAGTGTCGGGGTATATTAATGCTTGCTATTAGGTCTGAGCAAGTGCTGGACTGTAGGATGCTTTTTAAGTGCTTAGGTTGAGAGTTAGACTACTTTCAAGGGAAAAACTGAAGAGGAGACTTGGTGGAGCTGGGAATAATTTAGCCCTAGCTAACCAGCGCTGCTCGGATGTGCAAAACTGTGCAAATGCGATTTTACAGCAGGGAAATGAAAGAGATAGAAATTAGTCCAAAATGGCCTATAAACTACTAACTTCTGGGCTGGAACCACTCCTCCAGGGACAGATGGCTGCTCAAAGCTCCCTCTCTGACATGTGAACA
>NC_056745.1:318978001-319103001 GCF_019279795.1 Protopterus annectens | reverse complement strand
GCATGGGGGGTAAACCGTAAACTGAAATTTATGAGACAAAATTTACAAGATAGGATCATATGTTTGTTGATTTTCTGGATGTTATACCATATTGTAGTACTCTGTTATTACAAAGTGCTGAGAGTATATGTGTTATACTCAAAATGACCTTAGTGTGCAGGCACTAAAGCTCCCTTAAGGCTGAAAAATTAGCACTAGTGAAAACAATTATTGCTGTTTCATTTCTGTTACATTCTGAAAAAAAGTCTAAGCTGTGCATTTCAATCAAAATATTGACAACTGTAAACATTATAGCATTGCTTTCATCATATTAAATGCTGGCTCATATCTTTGGAAAGCAAAAATATGCCCCCATGCTTCTTAAATTAAAATACATCTGTTAGGTCTCAACCAGCTGAGTTAAGTCACTGTTAATACACACCTTACTCCCACTACTTTCTGTAGATTACTTGTTGAAAATCTAAGCAAATATCTTAAAGAGAAGGACTACATTATGTCTGTTTGTTGAAAAGAAAAACTATAATACCCTGAACGTGCAATACACAGGAACTAATATAAGACCTTACTGAATTAGCATTTTACTCATGATTTCTGTCAAGAAAAAGTGTTGACATGGAAGCTCAGACTGGTTAATGCTGATAGGGGAGGCTGGAGTAATGGGTCTTCTGGGACAAGATTAAGCTGACATGAGGGAGATTAAAAAACTGTATGTTTTTCTATATTTCCTTACTAGGACACTAACTGTGTACGTGTCAGTAACTAGGACTGGTAGCTTAATAATAATGGACTGCCCCTCCTCTTTGATGAAAATGGTCACCATGATGGACATTATTTTGTAGACTTATGTCTATTTTTCTGTATTTATTGAGCAGACACTGGCAGAATTTGGCACTCCATATAATGCATGTTTTCTGCAGTGAAGGAACGGAGAAAGAATGTTAAATCACATATCTGGTTTGTGATAAGTGGTCAAAGATTTATTTTTATAGGGACACAATGGTTGTACATGAGATTTTTTCTTCACAGCTCTACAATTTGGGGTTCTTTCCAGAGTGCTGGTTACTTAATGAGCTTGAATCTCTAAATTATCAATATGCTCCTTACACCTCTGACCTTGTGGCACAGATCTTGGCTGAAAATGATTCATTCTAATTGAGTTTGCATATACATTTAATATATAAATCCATTCTGGCAGATGTTTTCTTTACTTTAGATATCTGACACTGGAGAATTGGTCATCTGCTGGTTTCCTGAACTGGGAAAACTGACAATGACAGAGATGCACCAGTAGTGTCATTGTGAATATAGCTTTGGGTCTTGTGGAGTGAATGTCAGTTTCAGTAACAGGATGAAGAGGAACAGGGAATGCAGCCAATATTTGTGTACTGACATGGTATGCAGAAGTATAACAGTAAAAGAGTTTTTCTTCTGTCAATATAGCCATATGTCGGTTAACTTCTTGTTCTCGTAGCCGCTGCTTCTTACACATTTATGTTCATGGGGAGGGTCAGAACAGCGATAGAATCATAAAGACAACTACAAACACTTGAATTATACCCACCATACAGATGCCTTCATCCTGAATAGAGTTTCATCTGCATTGCAGTATTTCCTATGAGATCCTATGATGGTATAGTGTCAATGTTCTGTCAATTTTAGTAGGTGTGTGAGGCATTTATATTTAGTCAGCATTGTTAAGATCTTTCTTCATTTCTTGTTACTGCTTTCAATTCTTCACACCCCACAACAGCATTACAGTATTTTCATCTGCATGGTTTTTCATGCCGTTTTACCACTAATGAATTTTTCACAGATCTCCAATCAAACTTTAGATAAACAAAGTTTTGTGATTATGGTATGCTGATGTCAATATTTAAACCATAAGTGCAACTTTATGATTGTGGTAGGTTAGTAACAGTCTTTAAACCAGAAAACTTGTGTTTATGACTGTTTTTGTTTTATAAATGTAATCTTTTAAGAATTGATAACTGAGTTAGACAAAAAAAGATAAGAAGACTTACATCATTTAACTCAGCAAAGTAGGAATCCAAGAAGATGAAATGGGAATTTTACATTTTATCTGAGGAAAATATAGCATTTACAAGTAATAGAACAGCTCCTGTTCTAATACCAGAAGATATTACATTCAAAAGTCAGATTTTTTTTTCTTGGACTGTATTACAAAGTCTAGACCTTTTACAGTGTTCTATCCCAACATTATTGGAGCAACTAAGTTAATTATATGATTCCATTTTAATGTATTCATCATTTAAGGTCCATGTATTAGTATTATCTGCTTGTTTACCAATTTTTCTTTAGACTGCATCACATCCTTTTGTGAGCATCTTTTTAAAATAACTTTTACACTTGAAAGCTTCAAAGAGGGGCATTTCATCTCTGTACAGCTTGAACTTTTTTTTTGTTGTTTATCTCCCTTTACACCTGCAAATAAAGTGGAGCTAAAATACCCTTCCTGGAAAGCATTTTTCTAGTTGTTGTTGTTATATGTAGTAGAAATACAGAGGTTCCTTTATTTTTCATAATAAAAGAGCATCACTACAGACTAATCTCACTTTTAATATGGTATCAGAAGTGCATCCTAACCAGTTTCTTCATCTTCTGACCATTACACAAGTGACCAGAATGATGACTAGCACTGTTGTATTTGCTGGATGTATGAATTTACACCAGAAAAGCCAAAGAAGCCGCAAAGTTTGACTAAGTACTTGTTTCATTTAGGAAAGGGAAAGCAGGCAAACTAGTCAATAAGCAGAACCTATGTTGTAGTTCCAAATGCAGTGCCTTTTGTTATGACAAATACAAAGAACATTAACAATTCACATCAAACATGTATTCTACTAGGATGGCAGCAGCACTACCCCTGGCAATGTATTTTAGAAACATTTTGACATAAGATACTTCAGAAGCTGCTAAATAGTCAGTGGTATACAACTTCAATAAATATTGTAAGTTAGATGCATAACCTAGTGGGTAGGAAAGGATTTGATATAGCCGTGTCATCGAGAATCCTGCAACAGAGCCTTTCCCTTGGGTACGATAGTGCTGCTTGGAAGTCTACTTAAACGCTATGATTTATTGTCACAAAGACTCACCCAAAAGCCGATAGTACAGCTATGCTGTGTCTAGGAATACTTACCATAACAGTAGATCTTCAGGAAGACATCACTGTAGCACAGTAGCAGCAAAGCTACCCTTCCTTCATCTCCTAGACCCATGTGTACATATTTATTTACAACCCATACAAAGTTTATTTCACAGTTAATGACTGTGCTTGAATATTTCACAGCTACAGTTTGTTTTAGAATAAAAATTAGTATGATTTACTTTTCTTCAGGACAATAGCTTGACACGATTATGGTTCCTTACGGTGCTAAAAGGGCAAGAAAACTCATAGAACCCTGACTATATCTGAATGCCTTGTGCACCTAAATGTTGGCATGGAACACGTTAAGGCCTTCACAGGTAATATGGAACTGCTGATGAAACTCTGACTCAAGGAGGCAACAGATCATTGGTAGAACATGTAGTAAGCTCTGAATTTCACTGCATATAAAATGACAGATTTCTTGTTGATGATCATTTGACTTTGTCATCCTGGTGCAATGTGAGATTCAAGATCTTTCATTGGCTGTTTTGCTGCTGACTGCATTGTAACAAAAACAAAAACAACTAATGGCTATGGATATATGAGGAAAAAAATGATCCCTGGAACACCTATAGGCAGCTATGGCAATGAATATGGCTAGAGAACTTAGGTACTGACCTTTGGAACACCTAGCTGTATTTAGAAGTACACCTCTGCCACTAACACTAATTACAAGTATGGATTTTGAGAAGCAGACACTGACAACTGCACAACCGTGAACTAGCCTTTGCTCATATTGCTTATATAACTAAGACATCGATCAGTGCTCTGTCAAAGACTGCAGATTTCTGAACAGCTTCTCCTGATGTTTATAGGAGTATGATCTGGGAGGAAGTACAGTTCTTGGCATAAGGCTAGGAATCATTGTACTATGTACAAATGTTTTGTTGGAGGGCTGGTTACTGCTATAGGTAAAGATGAAATGTCAGTGTTTTTCTGGAGGGATGCTTAAGGCTCATTACAGTCTAGAAATGTGTTACAAAGGAGGCAACTGTCAAAATATGCAAACCTAAACGAGTCACAAAACAATGTAATGCAGTCATATGCCTCAATGTTCTACTTAAAAAAAAGTGTCTTGACTCATGTTCCTATGAAATCGCTTTGACTGTGACTTTTTCTGAACAGGTTTAAACACTACATAACCATTCACCGGTGAACTAGAAACAAACACTGATGCTGAATATTCAAACCAAAGACATTTTCAATGCCTAACACTTGTGTAAATATGTTAATCTCAGGTGTACCTTAAACACTTATGTAAATATTGTAAATCTCATGTGCACCTAACATTTGTTTATTGTTTGCTTATCTACTGGTTAAATAATATAAATCTCATGTATTCTAAAACACTTGCTTATTGTTTGACTTTTCACTGTTGGTTTCATATTCCAGGCTGAGTTTGCATGTGGTTCATGGAGATGTATAAAAAACTTGATCAGATATCTGCTTATATACAGGAATTTTCCATTGCATTACACGTGTGAAGGCAGACAGAAAGCAATATTTTCTGCCTGCTGCCCTGTTTTTTTTTTATTTTGCACAGCTACCACATTGAAAGTGCCTCAGCCATGCATTCTCTTCTAGCCTATCACTTCTTCCAAGAACTCTTCAAGGGATCTGTGGTTTTACTGCCCACGATTCTCTGAGGTACCTTTCCACTTCTGCTTCTGACAAAAATTGCTTTTAATTGGCTACAATGAAGTTCATGCAATTGGCATTAAAGTTGGTTCTCTATTATTCCAGCTCTGTCTTTCCACTTTACAGTTATTCATCACAATTACCTCCTTTTTGTATAAAATAACCATGCTAAGCCCCCCTGTTCCTTCTTTCCTCTGTTATGAAAAAGTTTGACTCCTTCAGTGTTTCCTCATATTCTTCACCCTCCTGGCCTCTTATTACCTTGGTAGCAATTCTTTCTATTTTTGTTCTCTGTCTAGTTAATGAGGTTTGTAAGGTAGTATATTCTCATTCAGTGCCCCACCCCCAAGGATATAGCATTTTAAATATTAATGGACTTGGTCATAGTTTTCTTAGTGTGTGTGTGTGTGTGTGTGTGTGTGTGTGTGTGTGTGTGTGTGTGTGTGTGTGTGTGTGCGTGCGTGTGTGTGTGTGTGTGTGGTACTTCTTTTTTACAGTTACTACCATTGATTTCACCTCAAGGTCCTTTTGCCATTCTGTACTTTTTAAGGTAACTCCACCCAGTGGACATTTTACCTCATGCTTGCTGGATCCCAGGTGAAGCACCTTTCCCTTTTTCTGGATTAAAACCCACTTCATATTTTTGTTCAGTTTATAAGTCTCCTTGAATCCCTTTGTAGGATGTAAGGAAATACAAGACAACTGAATCTATCATCCATTTACACCTTGCCAGTACTCACCCTTAAACCTTACCTCATTTTTTAAGAAGGGCTATGCCAGATAAGCCATGGGTGAATTTGTGAATAACCATTTAGTTATCTAGATACCATCTGAAAGAATATAATGCATCACATTGCTTAATTTGTTATGGAAGTCTATTCCAGAATATAGTGTATCACATTGCTTAATTTGTTATGGAAGTCTATTCCAGAATATAGTGTATCACATTGCTTAATTTGTTATGGAAGTCTATTCCAGAATATAGTGTATCACATTGCTTAATTTGTTATGGAAGTCTATTCCAGAATATACTTTATCATATTGCTTAATTTGTCATGGAAGTGTAGTACAGCATATAATGTATCACGTTGCATAATTTCATGTGGGAGTCTATTCCAGATGTCCGGACATCATTGTGAAGTTAACCTCTCTCTCCACTATGATTTATTTACTTTCTGATGCAGGTTTAGATCCTTGGTCCTAGTATTAGTGGTTTTGTTTGATATATGGATATACAAGAGATCCTGTTCTACTGGGTCCCTAATGGCATCAAATGCAAGGCACAGATCACTCCTTTGGAGCCTAAAGAGCAGTGAATAAAGGGACAGTGCTTCCAGGATTTTTAAGCCAGTGATCTTTTAAGTTAGGAACTCCAGGGTCATTCCAGTTGTTTGACATGTCTACTGAAGTACATCTCAAAGGGTGCATTGTATTCTATGATTGTCCTAATCAGTCTTGAATATAAGGGGAGTAGTGACTTCTTTAGATCTGGATGATAAACCCCTTTTGTAATCAACTGCACTAAGTAGTAGGACTTCATGACTAATACAACATGGTGATCAAAGGAAAGAGAATTATCAACCCCGTTTCAAGGTCTCCAACTACATTCTCATTTTGATGTGGGGTGTTGTCTGTGTTATAAATTACTAGGAGAGGCAATCTACCAAACGTGACACTATAGAACTTGTTTGCATTTAATTTGATCCCATTATGTGTAAACCAAATATTGATAAGTGTAAACTTGTGGTGGAGGGCCTGGGCAAGAGAGAGGGACTTGAGAATGACATCCAATTTACAGTCACCCACAAACTTGGTTAACTAAAGATCTTGGTTTGTGATCTGGAGATCTGAAAAGTAGATGCCCAGCAGCCAGGATCCCAGTACTGAGCCTTGAGGATCACCACTGGTCACCTTTATACCCCCTGAGGAAGTAGCCGCTATCCTCACTGTGTGGTTTTTATCTTGTAGCCAATTTGCTATCCATCTTACTACATAGGGATCCATTTGTAGCATGTTTAGCTTGTTTATTATGCTAGGATGAAGAATAGTATCAACTGGGGCTTACCTACAGCCTACATCCCTCAGTACCTCATCAAGCTTTTACCATCCACAAACAGACTGATTGTGTTCTTGTCCTCCTTGTGTTGTCTAACGAGAATATATCAAACCTCATCCTCAGCTTCCACACTATTACAGTACCTGTACAGTACAAAAATGGACACAAAAGCAGCAAATCAAACAACACAAAGGGCCTTAGTACAATAAATACATGGAATTAAACTAGTCAAGGTGATTAAAAATTATAAGCTAAAAGAACAAAACAAAATGATATAATAGTAATATGCAATAAAAGTTAAAACAAAATAATCAGGATGAGTAGTAATAACCAAACAACACCAATGATGAAAACACTCATTAATTATAGGTAGATCATTAAAACAAAATAATTAGGATGAGTAGTAATAACCAAACAGCACCAATAATGAAAACCAAACACACATTAATTATAGGTAGATCAAACAAGTTAGCTTTTGAGGACCATCTAAAACTGGCAAGAGATGGGGCACCCTCTGCCACGCAGGTAGTGGGTTCCAAAGGTAAGGACCTTGATAGATAAATTCTCACATCCTAGAGGATTCAAGACATACAGAAGGAACTGCTAGCAGCCACTGGAAGGCTGAGTGTGGGGACTATATTGGGCAATACCAGGTCAAAAGATCCCTTGGATGGGGGATCATAGTTATGTATGGCTAAATAAAACTGAATGGGGTAACGTATTATAAGATACAAAAGAACACTGTACCCCTAACTCACCCCTGACAGACTCCATTCATCACCTCTCTTTCATTGGATAGACTTGTCTTAAATACCACTCATTGTTTCTTGGCACTCAGCTACTCTTCAACTCATTTTGTTACCCCCCCCCCCAACTAACACCAAGTTCCTTCAGCTTGGCTATCTGTCTGTTATACAGGGCTGAGTCAAAGGACTTACTGAAATCTAGGTGTGTCACATCCATTAAGTTTCAACAGACTCTACACACAGACCTAGGTCATTTGGAAAGATTACTTGCTGGCCACATTTTGGTTCTTATCATGTAAGTTGTTTACAAACCAATGAGTATGATCCCTTGGCATCTTTCCTGAAAGACAAACTCCCTTTCACTGTTTTCTTCAAGTCACTTAAACCATATTACTTGTCTCTGGGCTACGTGGGTCACCGGGGAGCATATTTCATCCTCCATTTCAATCTCACAGCAGTCTTGTTGCCACTGATAACTTGGCATCTGTGACCTGAGCTGTCTGCATCAATGCACCTTTAATAAAAAACAAATGTTTATTGTGCAGAGACTGTATTACTGCTAGCTATTAATGCACCTGATGATACTCCCAGCTTTTACTGTACTGAAACATTTTCTCTTTTTGTACATCAGTGAACTCTCAGATGGTTTCACTGACAGGTACTAACTTTAAGGACTGCACTGCAAATACAGCTCACTCCATTATTGCAATAAGCCATAATATTAGTAGGGGTGTTGCTTCACTGTAATGTACACAATATCACATTTCTTTATGAGGTGTCTTAAAAGATAACAAAACAAAAATACTGTAATTTAGTATCTTAATGCAATAACCTGCTTTGTGGTTGAGTGCGAGTTAAGGATGCGATCTACCTAGCAAGTACTTAAGATATTTCCTTTTTAGTAAATTTGCTTACTGTGCATAGCTTTTACTGAACAGCAATAACATCATAAAGATAACTATTACACAATTTACGGTACATGTTAAGGTACAAAACATGCAGACGTAATGGGAGATTTTAGCCTTGCAGCTCAGTAAAATTAAAGCTTTGATTTTTGTTACTTCATTCAGTGGTGCAGTGCATGATTCTCAACAACAGATGGCAGTGTCTGAATACAGATAATTTCCAGACACCATTTCCTTAAGCTTTGGAAACTAAATGTTTCTAAAATAAGAATGCAATTCCCACCACACCAATTTAGGAGGCAAGTTAGCTGTAGTGTGTTTCAGGAAATGTTCTCCTGGGGAATGTATTTTATTCTATCTATCTATCTATCTATCTATCTATCTATCTATCTATCTATCTATCTATCTATGTCTATCTATCTATCTATCTATCTATTTATCTATCTATCTATATATCTATCTATCTGTCTGTCTCTCTATTTATCTATCTATCCATCTGTCTATTTTTACTTTTTCATTATGTAGAGAATGCAATTTTTGGAGTTATATACTCAGTTAAGTTGAAATCACTCCATTATTCAGAATGCATATTCAGTTAAGATGGAATTCTGCACCTAGATGTCTTCTTTGTACACATGCTTTTTGTGTAAGGCCAAGATATACAGATTCAGTGGTACTACCTGTTATGGAATTCATACTCGAGAATGCCACATGAGCCTTCTTATCCATTTCAGTTCTGTGAACAATATAATAACACATTGAATTTATTATTAACCTACACTAACTGCTTTTTTCCCAAGTTTTAACACGAGTGGACAAAACTGATGAGCTAAAATACAATTTACCTGTATTTTGAAGTGTGCCTCTTTGTTTTAGTATAACATTTGTTTTATTTATTTGTTGGCTGACAGCAAGTGCCTCTTTTTTAGGAGTACTGTTTGGTTAAGTAATTTGCTTAGACTTAGACAGCAGGCAAACAGAGACCGAGAGAACCAAATGCAGGAGTGCTTTCTCAGTGGTTCAATATGTTAATTCAGTAAGTTCTGAAGAACAGCATAAGCAGCTCAGGGGTGAATCTGGATTATCAGAGGTTAGGGGTTGGCATTATGGTTAAGGTATTTACCTCACAGATGCAACATGAAAAGTTTTATCCTCACCTTTGATCATTATTGACTAAGCATATTATAGTCAGCAGATTGATTGTTTAGCATTTACAGGCAGGAAAAGTAAACACAACAGTTGACATCTTTCCCTCACATATACAAGGTACAGAGTTTGATTCTGACCTCTTGTTATTGGCTAGGCTGTAATATTCTGCAGACAGATAGCCTAGTATCAACCTATGTAACCACTCATCTCCTTAATTTTATCTGTAGTTAGGAAAAATTTTTTTACCCTCATTAGAGAAATACATGATATGAAATCACCTCTGTCTTAATGTTTTTCTTGGGTTCAGAAATTTATTTTTGTAGGACAGACAATTTGGCAAATACTAGCTCTAACACAGAGCTCATATCAGCTGTGCAGTACAGAAAAAAGTGTCAGTAACCCTTTCTTTTTTATTAAATAAACGACCTATAGTTAGGAATTTGAAATTAGATAAATTGTAGAAAACAAGCAGGTTGTCTCATACAGCAAACAGAATCAAAGGAAACATGCAGTGATGAAATGTGCTTGCTTCTTGAATACTGCATCTCACTGTGTACACACAGTAATATTTCTTAATTACCACGAAGAATGGTTCTGCACGCTATCTGGTGCGTTGTTCATGTTTGGATTTTTTTTTATTTTCCTTGTATCAGGAAGGACAATGACTGCTGAAGTGAAAAGAGAAGGTTTCAGAATATCTAATAATTTTACCACTTAGACTAAATTGTACATTGCTTGCTGATGACACATGAACTGTCAGCAAGGTTTTTTCTATAAATTCCTTCCCCTTTTCATATTTTTTTCTCATAACAAAATTGTGTTTCAGACCGTGATATTAATGGATCTGTACTGCTTCTTATAATCTCAGACACTGAAAGGATAGCTCCACACATTTGAAGGGCATGCTATTTTTCACAAATAATATTAACTCCAACAACTAACATACTCTGACTGCTGAAGTACTTTATAAAAGTGTACTAAATATGTGAGCTGAAAATGCTCCTCAGCTAAATTTTCTAACAATCTTATCTTCACTTGTGCAGAATTTCCAAAAATAAGAATTCAATTCTCAGTGAGACCATTTAGAAGACAGATTAGCTATGAATGTCAAAATAATGGCCTGAAATCATTGCACTCTTCCACAGAATAATCAGTTATTAGGTAGAGTGCAGCTCTAAGACCTGAACATGTATTTATAGGCTGCTAATCTGCCCCAATTCCAAGCAATATAGCTTGAAATGTGATCTACAAGAACTAAGGCAAGTTCTAAAGCTTGTTTTTCTGTGTTTGAAACCCATGTGTATACTTTCTGCTGTTTTACTCGATTTCCCTTTATTTTTCAATTATATGTTTCTAAGCAAAGCTTGAACAGAAAGATAATGATTTTTTTTCTTTTTTTTCCTTTTACAGTGCAACTACTGTATTCATTTGCAACATTCTGGATAAATGCATCTATTACTATTCTGTATTCATTACTTTTACCAGGTTCATATATTAAGTACTACAGTTTTTAGAGTCCTTTAGGGTTCCTAACACACACCTGTTTTTTGACAATTAAATATGTGCATAGATGATACCTATAGAAACAGAGCTCTAGACCGATCTTACCTGTTCTGTAAGCAGTCAGGAATAGCATCCAGTGATATGACTTTTTGTTTAGCTTTAGGCTTTTCTTTCAGAATTGTAGTGTTTCTGTTTCAGTTACACATTTCTGCGCTGTGTCACTTTATTTCACTGCAAATGGCACTTAGGTGAGTTATTTCATAGATTCACACCAATATTTTTTTATTGTAGCAGTGATATAAAAATACATAGGGCCGGATTCACGAAGGCTTGCACGGAGTCTAAGAGTAGAGTAAGACTCCATGCAGCCAACATGTCTGCCGAGCGATCCAGGAACAGCCGGTAGGGGCGTGCAACAGAGCTCCTAAAACGAGTCTTACACGGGCAGGGCTTGGATATGCAAATTACCTCAATTGCAGGCGAAAGCTATGCAAATGAGGTAAATTTGCAATCCAGGAAACCCAAACCTGTCCGAGTAAGAGTAGTGTTAGTTGCAGAAATGTACTCCGTTGACAACAGAGTACGGTTCTGCAAATAGCAAAACGGAGCTGTGACAGCTCCAAAAAAAGGATGCATCCAGTTGAGGAAGCATGCCAATGGCCAGAAAATACGGCCATTGGCAATGTTCACTGATGCAAAATAAAAATAAAATAATTTTTTTTATCCCGATTTCCGGTGTTTAAGCATAGCGCAGCGCCACGCTGCACAAATGCGCTGCACTCTAAAAAACAGAAAAACAATAATTAAACTCCACAAATGTTGATTTTATTGTAATTCTTAATTTACAATGCAAGGGAATGGCAGGCTGAAGACAACATGGCTACTGAGTAGACGTTGCTAAGGGGGGAAGCTCAGTCTAAGAGATGTAACCAAGCATTAGCAGGCAATCCTATGCAAATGAGGGTTAGGATAGTGAATCCCAAGCTTACATAGCAAATGAGCACAGTCAGTGGAGTGTAGGAGTAGGATAAGGGGAGTAACAGAGTAGAAGATAGGTGACATCACGAGGGGGGTATGTATGAAAGAAGTGAAGCTCATTGGAGCAGAGTGGCATGTGTCTGCTGTCAGTTGCACATCACTGGAAGAGGTGTGTCAACAGGTAGCCTAGCTAAAGGCAAGAAATTGAATGTGTATACCGTGGATAACACTAAAGTTTCTTGTTGAAGTGCCTGCAACTTGTTTGCATGTGGGTGGGTGCCTGTACATCTGAGTAAGACTGTGTGCATGCGTGTACACCTTTGTGTGCACGTTTAAACCAGAGTAAGCATGTATAAGCTGTTTAATGTTGTGTAAGCACATTTGCACCGGTGTGCATGTGTTTTAGCAAGAATAAGCAAGTTTTAGTCCGTGTAAGCATGTGTGCGTGCGTGTGAGCTGGTGTGCGTGTGTTTGCGCTTGTGTGCACGGCGCTGCTGCCCTGAGGAAACAGAAAGGAAAAAGGAAGCACAACAAATAGTAGGAAGTTAACCAGGGAGTACTAGCAGAGCTAGCAGGTGAAAACAATCAGAATCAGGGCAATTACACAGGCAGCACACTAGCCCAGCCCAGCCCAGCCCAGCACTTAAAACTCGGCAAACAACATTCCACTATGTTTCTCTCAAGAGACACTGCAACACTGCAGTAAGCTAATAGAAGTGAAAACTGAAAAAGCTTTACTGAGACAAAAAAATGTTAGGGGCTGCCATTGCTGTTATAAGAAGACATATGCAACATGCTGAGGGTGGTGACTATGCGAATGCTGCTGGACAACCCACAGTGAAGAGACGGAGAAGAGTGTACAGGCCCAGGGTAACCTATCAGGGGCTACATGAGTTGGAGATAGTGGAGCGCTATAGAGTGGACAGAGACCTCTTGCAGCAAATTGTTGAGCTGTGCAGGCCATGCCTCACACACAGAACCAACAGAGGGGAACCCATCCCAGTGGAAACCAAGGTATGTGTTGGCCTAAGAATATTAGCAACAGGTACCTTCCAGAGACCAACTGGTGATATGATGGGGATATCACAGGCATCAGCATCCAGGGTACTGCACCAGTTCCTGGATGCCATGTCAGCATATGTCAGTGATCATGTATATTTCCCCAATTCCCATGAGGTATTGGCCAGCAATATGCGTCTCTTCCAGCAAATAGTGGAATACCCTGAGGTAGTGGGTGCAATAGACTGCACGCACATAAGCATCAAAGCACCAGCCGGTGAGTGGGGTAGGGTCTACTTCAACCGCAAGGACTTCCCCTCCATCAACTGCCAGGTTGTGTGTGATGCCCAGGGCATAATACTGAATGTGTGTGCTGGCTGCCCTGGAAGCTATTATGATTGTCATATCTGGCATCTGACACAACTGTACCAGACATTTGCCAATGGGGACATCCCTCATGGTCACTTAGTGGGGGATGCTGGCTATGCACTGGAGCCGTGGCTGATGACACCCATCAGAAACGCACACACACCTGAACAGAAACACGATAATGAGGCACACGCACAAACACGGAATGTAATCAAGTATGTGTTTGACCTGCTCAAGTCACGGTTCCAGTGCCTGGACACTTCTGGTGGAGCCTTGCAGTACTCACCAACTACATGTACCCAAATTGTCATTGTATGTGCTATGCTACATAATATGATCCTGCAAAAACAGCTGCAGCAGGAGCAGCATAGGCCTGGGCCAAACAGCCCCCCACCATTGCCAAGGCCATCACAGGCAGAGCGTGACTCAGAGGAGGAACAACCTGAGCCTGCCCCAGTAGGCAGAAGGAGGCGTGCCCAGTATGCTTTGGCCTTGGCAAAGAGGCAACGCATAGCACATATACTGGCTCAGCAGGAACCCTGGAAATGATACCTCTCTCTGACTTGCACATATAGTAAAAGGCATGCCTAACTTGACACTACCTGTTTCCAAATATGTATAGGGAGTGCAGTATGTGCATCCGACATAGGCAGCCCTGCAGCACCATCTGAGGCATGACTGCCATGTGTTAAGCAATATAAAGCAGTGCTAAATTGCTTTCACCACCATTTAGTATATGTAAAGCAATTGCACACACTGACACTATCACAACTGTGGTCAATGTTGAGCAATATTGGGCAACGTTCGGCAATGTTGGTTAACATTGAGCAATGTTGGACAAGCTTGGTTTACGTTGGGCATAGCTGAACAAAAGCCAACATGCTCATATTTGCTCTACTGGCCCTTAAGCAGTCTGGTCTGCTCAGTATGAAAATATAAAGCAGTGACAGGCCTCGAGCCCAGGATACTGTGCACTACAGTCATAGTACTGAACCACTAAACCATGACAGCATTTCACTAGTCAGCCTGTATGTAGAAATGTTGTTAAGTCTATGCAAAGTATCTCATGGAAACCTTGCAGTCACAGCATAATCCCTGTCAAGTTATGACACAAAGGCGAGCCTTGCAGTAAGAATAGAAGCTGAATTTCAACACACATATAGTATAAATGTTAATATTGGTCATGTTCGCACACATCAACAAATGTGGTGGACTTCAGACAGTAACATACTGAAAGGTCACACTGGGCATACTCACACACTTGAATAAATGAGACAAATGTCAGGCAACAAAACACTGAAAGGACAGACTGGGCATGCTCACACACTTAGGCCATGTCTGAGTACAGCAGTGGGCCACACATATCCGGCAGTTGCATGTGTTAACCCAGGAACCTCTCACTATTCACCAATCCACCTTGTGCACACAGTTATATGACAACAGACACATATATAATATATTGGAACCCTGTCATAATAAAATATGATCTGCAGATACTTAGGATGTTCGCAGAAAGTGGGAAAGCAAAGAAGATAAAAAAACTGCAATCAGTATCATCAATAAACAATGTGCATCCCGGACATTACCATAGGTGCATAGGTTGATACTAGGCTATCTGCCATAAGGCATTTATAAGCCTAGCCAGAGTGTGTTTGGCTTTTGCAGCCCTGTTAGATTAGTAGACTGTGCCTGTGAATAGTAGGTCACACAAGATAGGCCTTTTACGTTTAGTTTATTGTGCCTCTGTCTAGCAGGGACCCAGAAGAGATCCCAGAAGTAAACATACGATCACCCATCCACTCGTCAAGATGTCTCCTGTAGGGGGTCAGTGGGGGGTTCTACCTATGCAGGACTGTGATCCCATTCCAGAGTGAGGGGAGCCTCTGGGATATGAATGTGTCCCTCCAGCATGTCCTATTAATATCTGTGCTGAGGTGTAAGCCCCTGGAGTGTGTAGCTCTAAGGGATCCGGATATCCTGAGGTGGAGCATGTCCATTAATTCTGGGTTGGACATGGCTTTAAACAACAGGCACAGATCGCATCCGAGTAGGTGGTAAGGGACTGATTAGAGCTGGAGTTACTTTAGCCAAACTGCACAGGGCATCTGTGTGAGTCCCTAGATTCACTTGGTGAGGTACTTTTGTGGCCATTACAGTTGCTGCAGGTGTCGGGTAAGGTACATCCCAAATGGGGCATTGTATCCAATCATGGGTCTGATGTGTATAGGGGCACAATGACTTTACTTGATCTAGATTTGAAACCTTTTGGGATAAGGTGGGCTATATAGAAGGACTGTCTAACCACTTTGGCAATGTGATTGTCAAAGGCAAGATTACTCACTACTCGTGTCCCCAAATCCCTAACAACTTCTACCGTACTTAATGTATTAACACCTATGTGGTAATGTGTGGGCACTTTGTTATTCCCAAAGGGGATGACTATGCATTTAATGGCATTAAGCTGTAGGCCATGGCTCTGGCACCAGTTATCCATCTCTGTGAGACCCTTTTGGAGGATGCTTCTGCCAGCTGGAGAGTCAAATATGGCACCCAGTTTGCAGTAATCTGTGAACATGGTGAGCCATATTCCTCCTGTGTTAGCCTGTGCGTCAGAGAAATATATACTGAACAAGAGAGGTCCAGGACTGAGCCTTGTGGGACGCTACGTGTAACTGGTGTAGAGTCAGACATGGCACCAGCAATACTTACCATGTGACATATGTGTCAATATCTAAGCTGGTGAGCTTATGTATGATGCCCGAGTGGGGTATTGTTTTGAAGGTTTTTGCAAGGTCCAGGTAGGCTGTGTGGACTACCTTCCCTACGTCTATGGACCTGGTAACTGTTTAAAGAAGTCAACCGTATTCAAGAGGCAAGCTCTGCCCACAACAAAGCCGAATTGTGTAGGGTCCAGTGTCTGTAGGTTCCCGATGTCTGTGTGTATGAGTTCCATGATGATACGATCCATAGCTTTGCAGACCAGGCTAGATAGGCTTATAGGGCGATAGTGTCCGGGGTCTGTTGTGGCACCACCTTTGTGGAGTGGGACCACTGTTGCTGTACGCCATTCCTTGGGTACATATCCTGTAGTAAGTCTGATACTGAACAGTGACTTCATGTGAGGGTTACGTTTGTCATGAAGCTTGTGTAAGATGCAGGCCGGGACACCGTCCGGTCCCATTGATGCTGTGTTGTCTGCTTTGGAGAGGGCAGCACTCACCTGATCATCTGTGATGTCAGGGAGGCTACACTCTGTTGTGATGGACATCTGCTCATTAGGGTGGATGGGGGGGTGACATTTGCACTGAACCTGTTTGCCAGGATGTTGGCAATGTCTGTGGGTTCAGTGTATGTATTGTCATTTTGCATTAACTCACAGCATATCTGGGAGTTGGCACCCAGGTTCATGACATAACTAAAGAAGGCCTTGTGATTGTCCTTAGTGTCTGGTGCAATTTACCTTTCGAAGCGGGTCTTAGATGAATTCATGAGTGAATGTAGCTACTTGCTAGTACTGATCAGAGATGCCTTCCCTTTTTGGGATTGTGCTCTATCATGTAGTAGCCCCCTCCTTTTGTTGTATAGCTTATTTATGGCCGGGGTCCACCAGACAGGTCCCCTGCCTTTGGAGGAGTGAGTCTTGTTTTTATTTGGGATAGCACGACCCATGCATTTCAGTAGGTGTCAGTAGAATGTGCTTGTAAAGGATTCAGAGGTCTGAGCCATATTCACCTCTGTCTCAGGGTTTTTGAAGGATACCACCTCAGTTTTGAGAAGTGTGACATTTGCTTTTGGTAAGTTCTTCACCGAGAGAACCTAGGATGGGGGTGGGGATGGGATATGGATGTCCAGTGAGATAAATGTATGATCTGACCGTACCAATGAGGGGCATACCTCTGGTGTGGAACATGGAGTCCTCATGTTGGTGATGATCAGGTCCAATACGTTTCCCCTCTTGTGGGTGTGGTGACCAGTTGTGACATAGCATTTGGGTTTAGAAATCCTAGTAACCGTTGGGCGAGAGTATTGGGGCTTGAGTAGTATTCCCAGTCAATGTTTCGGTAGTTGAAGTCACCCCATATAATGGTGTCTGTAGAGACCATCATATTCTCCAGTGTTCCCAAGAAAGCTGAGTGGGGTTCCTGAGTTTGGGAGGGTGGTCTGTAGCAGGCTACAAACTGAAAGGCAGTTTTTCCCACTGTTAGTTGCACATGTATGGTCTCTGATGCTTCCTGCAGTGCTACTAACCTGGAGGTGTGTGTATCTGTGATGTATATGGATACCCCCCCTAAATTTTTTGGTCGGTCCGAGTCTTGTGGCCGAAAAGCATGGTATGAAGTATAACCTGGTAGTGCTGGTGTGCTTTTGGGAGCCTGAACCAGGTGTCTGTTACTGAACAGATATCGACATTCCCCATACTGGGGAGAGTCTTGAGTGCGTGCATTCTGAGGTCTAGACATCTGGTGTTGAGCAGCATTACTCGTAGTGTCTTTTACCTTGTATTGTCTATGGAGGTGGGTTTGTCTTTTGAGCCTTGCCCATAAAAGGCACTGTGGGGGTGGCAACAGCCTTAGTCAGTATTCGAAAGTCCAGGGGTGACAGGTGAAAGCTGTCCAAAGCGAAGCTACGTGGCATGTCGAGCATGTCATCCCAGGCTGACAGACACTGGATCCCCTTTGAATGACACCAATATGTTAGCCAACTGTTACAATTGATCAGCTTGTCTGTATACTGTGCCATCATTCTGGGTGAGGGTAAGATGCTACACAAGGTCAGGGTCATACTGGCCTGGGTTACATGATCAGAGAGCTCCTCTATGTCTCTTGTCATGTAGTCCAGGGAGGAATGTCTGAGGTCATTCACAACAGCATGGACAATGATGGAGCCATATTTGTACTAACTTTGGAGTGACCTGAGTGCATGTGTAATGTGGCAGAACCTGCCACCCGACAGACAGCTCAAAGTGTCCTTCTCCTTGTTCAGCCTGGTGAGTGTGACGTCAGTGTGTCTGACAATAGAGTCACCTATTACAAGTGTAGTATGTGTTGTCTAGCCCTAAGGGCAGTGACTGTGTGGCACACTGACTTTGTGAACCATGTGATATGTGGGCATTGTTGTGGGGTAGCAGTTGTTTGGGAGTCTGCTTAGGAGGTGTCTGCTGCTTAGGCAGATATTATTTAGAGCCTCCGAGTATGTATTTGTGTGATAATGTATTTTGTTTGCTGTCGCTATAGGTCTATGTGAGACTGGATTTGTGGTGTGTGTGGTTACCTTCACCACCTGATAGACTGTGCCGGTCATGGGTCGAGAGAGCTCAGCCTCCTGTTTGTCTATATAGTTGCATCTCTCACATATATCGAGTTTGTTGGGAGGAGAAGAGGGTTGTCTGTGTACATAAGGCAGTTGTAACATTGCCTCAAAAGTCCCATATTCACCAGCTGGACTGGAGAGTACACATGAAACCAACCTTTGGACATGCCAGGATATTATGATGACATACTCTCTGTTGACTGATCAAAAGGGATCAGTAGGGTGTTAAGTGTGTAAACGAGTATAACAGGGGTTTAGTGCTCAGGTTTGTTGGTGTTTTGGAAAGATTATCTGTGAAGGAGTCCAGACAGAACCATGACACTTCTTTCAGCTCTGTCATACACAGCAATGTACACTCATATATGTCCTGAGTCAGGGCCAACTGTACCTGACTGACAATGCCGACATCCTGTCATACATACATACCCACCTCCCACTGACAAATGTCCCTATCATCATACCAGGAGATATCACATGTAGAATGGGTAAACAGCTCCTTCCAAAGCCGAAAACATGGCATCAATTGGATTACATTGTTTCCCTATATATGTCATAAGTGAACTACAGAACAAACAGACCCTGCACCTGAACAGTCTGTTGAGCCTCACCCTCTCTACAGGATCTGAAACTGTTGAATGTGTTACAGCAACATATGGCACACCCCACAAGTGTTGGTGCACAACAGACCATGGGAACTATAGTTCTAGAAGCCTATGACATCTGATCTGCAAGGCCATTGAGTCCATCATGAGTGAAGTCATAAACAGAGCTATTGGAAGCCGACAAACACAGCCCTACCAACTGTGGTATGATCATGAGCAGATCATGGTTCCCAAATCTGCTAGACTGTTTGCAAGGCAGCCACCCAGGACACACATCACTGAAGGGAGCTACACACGTCCCACATAGACTCTGAATAGCCCTTTATCAACATCACAGACACATGTTGTATCCACAAAATCAACAACCTGTGCATAAATATGTATTGCCATATGAAGGAATGGCAATTTGTCCACAGAGAGATCACACAAGCTAAGAATTGTGGAGTCCTGTTCAAGCTGTTAACACCTGCTGACCCACATGGTTCATTCCTGGGATTGCATAAAACAAAGTGCACACACATTACCATGTCCAGTCTGATGATGTCAGCATCCTACAAATATAGCAGGAGAAAAGAAAGCACCCAGTAAAGCATGTAACGCGTTGTGTTAATGCGTATCTCTGTAGTATCATAACATAGTTAGGTAGGGGCTTGAATCCTGAAATTGCTCAGTGTGTTTGGGGGGGATTTTGACAATAAAGCATATAGAGTGTCATGTTAATGTGTATCTCTGTAGTATCATAATATAGTTAGGTAGGGGTTTGAATCCTGTAATCGCTCAGTGTGTGTGTGATTCCCTTTGAGATGAGTGCCCTTTTTGGAGACTGGGAAAACACATTAAAAGAGGTAAACTCATCTTCGGCAGGTCTGATGATGTCAGTATCCCACAAATACAGCAGTGCTGATGAAAATCCCAGTAAAGCATATAGCGCGGGGGTGTGCGATTTCCTGTGAAAGGAGTGCGCTTTTTGGAGACTAGAAAAACACATTAAAAGAGGTAGATTCTTCCTTGGCAAGTCTAATGATGTCAGTATCCCACAAATACAGGAGTGGAAACAAATTTCACCAGTAAATCATGTAGCACATTGTGTTAATGTGTATCTATATAGTATCATAACATAGTTAGGTAGGGGTTTGAATCCTGCAATTGCTCTGTGTGTGTGTGTAATTCCCTTTGAGAGGAGTGCCCTTTTTGGAGACTGTGAAAACACATTAAAAGAGGTAAACTCCTCTTCGGCATGTCTGATGATGTTAGTATCCCACAAATACAGCAGTGGAGATGAAAATCCCAGTAAAGCATATGGTGCGGGTGTGTGTGTGTGTGATTTCCTGTGAAAGGAGTGCCCTTTTTGGAGACTAGAAAAACACATTAAAATAGGTAGATTCTTCTTTGGCAAGTCTAATGATGTCAGTATCCCACAAATACAGCAGTGGAAACAAATTTCACCACTAAAGCATATAGCGCCTCGTGTTCATGCATATCTCTGTAGTATCATAACATAGTTAAGTAAGGGTTTGAATCTTGGAATTGCTCAGTGTGTGTGTGTGATTCCCTTTGAGAGGAGTTTCCTTTTTGGAGACTGGGAAAACACATTAAAAGATGTAAACTCCTCTTCGGCAGGTCTGATGATATCAGTATCCCACAAATACAGCAGTGGAGATGAAAATCCCAGTAAAGCATATAGCGCGGGGGGGGGGTGATTTCCTGTGAAAGGAGTGCCCGTTTTGGAGACAAGAAAAACACATCAAAAGAGGTAGATTCTTCTTTGGCAAGTCTGATGATGTCAGTATCCCACAAATACAGCAGTGGAGATGAAAATCCCAGTAAAGCATATAGCGCATCGTGTTAATGTGTTTCTCTGTAGTATCATAGCATAGTTAGGTAGGGATTTGAATCCTGCAATTGCTTAGTTGGGGTGGTGTATGTGTGTGGGAGTGATTCCCTTTGAGAGAAGTGCCCTTTTTGGAGACTGGGAATACACATTCAAAGAGGTAATCTCCTCTTTGGCAAGTCTGATGATGCCAGTATCCCACAAATACAGCAGTGGAAATGAAAACTAGTAGTAAAGCATGTAGCATGTCGTGTTAAAGCGTATCTCTCTAGTATCATAGTTAGGTAGGGGTTTGAATCCTGCAGTTGCTGAATGTGTATGTGTGAGACACTGTTGGTCAATGTGTTGTGGGTTTTGCTTTTACAACTGTATGACATATCAGTAAAACAACAGTATGTGCATTGCACACTTCAGGTATCTGTGTGACATATATGTACATGTGACCTCAATTGTTATCTATATGGCAAATACATATATGTACATGTGACCTCAATTAGTTCATAGGTGTGAAGCCTGCTTTCTACATTAATACATCTGTTACCATTGACAGTCTGTGCTGCTGCTTCTCAGAACTTAGGTCACATATGTATGTATGTGGCAAGACCAGCCATTGTAGTGATCTGTGGCCTAGGTCATCTGTGTCACACACACCCATGACAGTTTCTATAGAATAGTGTGAGTGAGGGTTCATGCCTGGGGTATATGTCAGACATGCTCAAACACAACACAGTCTGTCGATAATGGCCATTCATTACAGGTGTACAACACCTCCGTGGATATGCATACAGACCCCTTCATGCTTATGTGATGCACTGAGGGACATCAGCATACCCTTGGAAATGTGAATACCAAAGGACAGATGACATAACATGTGGCTGTATGTACACATCTGTACCCCTGCTCCATGTTGTGGGCTACTAACAATGTGGTACTGTCAGGATACTATGTATAGTAAATGTGTATGTCTATGCTATAGTTGGCTTATAGCTTTACAGCATGGGTTGGTCAACAGGTATCTGTCTGTATGATACCCTTGTGGAGGATAAGTGTATCATCCGGAGAATGCATTGTAGGCCACTGTATGCATTACCAGATCTGGATGGACATATCCCTAGTGTGTTTGCTTGTACCTAGGATGGCTACATGCCAAACAGGAGTGGTCCCAGGAATGGATGGCGGGCAATACCACTGGTTACTGCTATAGTATAGTACCAGAAGGACTCAAATGCTACTGTGTATCCTACATCTGTGTGTCAGTTGTCAAGACATCATCTAACGATTGGGTAAAATCAAGCTGTTGAGGTTATGTATACTATCAGAATGCAAAACAATGACCGATATAAACAGTATCACCCATAGCATAGTGTCAAACCATGTCATACACACACGTGTACCCAGGTTGTAACATATGTGTAGTAAAATGCATACTGGCCACCAATAGGAAATATGAAGTGTTAACACTGTGTAATACAGGGGATGTCACCCTTCCCATGTGTCCACTATGCACATACATGCAGATGGTGCACCTCCACCATGTTCACAAATGTGCACCTGCAAATCTGTACTGCACACATCACACACGTACCATCCACTCACCAACACATGCTGCCAGTACCGCACACATCAGCCAAGTGGCACATGGGCAGACAATACAGTCTTGGAATTAACACTGGTGTAAACAATACTACATTGATAATCATAGCTTTAATGCATCATGCTTGCTCAGATATACCTACAATGATATCAGTACACTTTGCTGTTGACAACATGCTAACATTGCTACACTGCTATTAGGTCACCCTGTGCATCAGCACCATGTAAGCCTGTTCCTGCATCATTGTCACAGATGACAGGAGGTGGCACAGTTTCATCATATGCACAGGGTGTGTTATTGGTTTGCTAGAGCCCGACAATGACCCATCCAATCGACATGTGTGTGTGTGTGTGTGTGTGTGTGTGTGTGTGTGTGTGTGTGTGTGTGTGTGTGTGTGTGTGTGGGACAACAGTACAGAATGGGTCAAAGTTGGTGTAATGTGTGTATGTATGTGTTAGCCCTAGGTGTTTGGTTTATGTGTGTGTGTGTCTGCATGCACACAGTTCCACCTAGTGGCTGCCAAATATGGGAGGTTGTGGGACAGCCATGGACTGTAGCTGCCAGGCTGTACAGACCACTGCCTCTGGCCATGGACAGAGTACCTGTGCCTGCCAGGGGTGCCACAGACAGTATGGGTACCAAGCCAGACTGGGTACTATCGTCAGAGGCAGAGGGATGTCGACTGGACCCATGTCCCTGCTGGGACTGGCCAGAGCCATGTGCACGTGGTTGTCTAGGATGGTCTATTGACAGCCCAGCCCCAACATTGCTGGGGCTGGTACTGCCACTACGGGAGTGGCTGGGACTTGTGTGTCGTCCGTGACAAGTGCCAGCTGATGATGTTGCTGGCATACGTCCACGTCGACGTCTCAGCCATCCTGCACTGTCCTGGCACATGGACATTACACTGCAGAGGACCTCGGTGTAATTATGGATGGCACTGGCAAGGTCACGGATACTGTCATTGATAGCGGTGTTGTGAGCCCTCTGCACCCTTAGTCCCTGCCTGGTGTACCGTTCCATACATGCTTGTGCCTGCATTACAGCCTGGAACATAGCTGAGGTTGTGAGACCTGTGGGGGCACGTCTGCCAGGGACATTACAACCAGCAGTGCTCCCACGTGAACCCCTGGACATATGCCTATGTGGTACCGTTCCAGGTGTCTGGGTATGGCTGCTCTGTGGGGTTGCATGTGCCATAGATAGCACACTATCCTGGTCGATGCCTACTGTATGCTGTTCCTCCGCTAGGGCCATTGGTGTTGAGGGATGTATTGGCAGTATGAATGTGCGCATAGATGGGGTGGACAGCTGTGTACTGTCGATTGGTGGACCAACAACAGACCCTGACAAACCTGCCTGTGCCACTACACATGTGTCATCATGTCCACTATTTGTGGCAGTGACTACAGGTTCCCTGCTGCACTCATCCAACAATACCTCAGCACCTGTGAAAGGAAGACAGGAAACAAATCTGTACAGGATGTTAGTACACATGAACACATGTACACATACACACATGTACACATGCACACATGAACACATGCACACATGAACACATGAGCACATGCACACATGAACACATGAACACATGCACACATGCACACATGAACACATGAACACATGTACACATGCACACATGCACACTTGCACACATGCACACATGAACACATGAACACATGAACACATGCACACATGAACACATGCACACATGCACACATGAACACATGAATACATGAACACATGCACACAAATACACTACTCAGTCAAGTTCACACACACACACACACACACACACACACACACACACACACACACACACACACACACACCAACAGCAATACGGAACATATTCATTAGTGGTTGATGGTGGAGTACAGTATCACAAGCCAGAGAGTCCTATCACACGTGTCAGCATGCAGGATGTGTGTTGCTCAACAGCATGCAGTGCGAGTGTGGAGAGTCCTTGTTGATAACAGTATACATGTCGTTGATGCATGTGTGTTGTTCAATGATTGGCCTCACCTTGGAACACAATGTGTACATGGAGACAACATTGTTGTGCAAGTCTGAAATGCTTTCCAATGTCCTGTGCACCATCACTCATAGGTATACATACCATGGCCGGATGCACACAACTGTCAGGTGTATAGCAATGAATGCTATGTGTAGTACTGTAGTTACTGTAACTGGATGTAGTGTAGTACCATGAGCCATCATCAGGCAGCATCATGTGGTTACTCAAGGCCACTAATGTATGCTACACTGCCAAACATCTTGCTGTTCCTGACCTGTACCACTTTGGCTACATTAACCATTTCATAGCCAATTGTTACATGGGTATGTAAGGTGTTCAATAGGGAGCATTGCCTACCATGAATGTGTTGTGTGTTGAAGCGTGTCACACCACCCCATGATAGGCCTCTACCCCTCAGGTATAGTATGTGTGCTGTGTTGATGACATTTGGGATACTGGAGTATGACCTTACAGCAGGTGTCTACATATGCCATGTGTTTCATATTAACACTTACTGCATATGACAAAGTGGTGTATGTTGTGTGCATGTGTATTGACTCTGCCTATACAATGTCCACTACAGTGTACCACAATTGGTTGGGATGCTCTGTGTATTGCATGTGTTTGAGGTGGATACTCATGTTACTGGGGTGTGCATAGTCCCACAGAGAACATGCAGAGCATGCATTATGTGTAGGTGTTTTACATATGTATATGACCTACAAGTCTCCTATGACATGCGCATGTTATATGCTATATTAAATGTAGAACACTCACCAGCATGGGTGTGCTGTCTTGCTATCACACCAGAGGGACCTATAAGGATATGAGACAGTTTGTCAGTGTCAACAACTATGACTTTGTTGCTGTGTGTTTGCAGTTTCACAGTAGTACAAGAGATGACAGTCACAGGCATACAAATTATGTTCCAAATTATCAGTATTGCATGACACCAGGCTCCACATCTTCTGAATACACAGTACACATCTGATAAATGCATGTTCTAACAATTGATCTAACAGTAGTCTACAGATATGCCATGTTACCTGCACGCTCTGTATCTACGTGCTGGGTGACTCCAGCCTTCATGATGACACATGTCTGTTGTACTGGCTGGCCAGGAGCCACCATGCTGAGGAGCAGGTCTTCCACTCTGGTGGGGGGGTGTATTTATGCACCACCACCTGTGGCAAGCTGTTGTCTGTGGACATCGGAGGCATGCTGCCGGACATGTCTGATTAAATCACTGCAGTGATGGTGTACCTGCTCATAAGTCTGGTTATGCATGCCTACATCATTCACCGGATGGACAACATCCTACCACAGTGCAGTGCACCCATGCTGGTCCTTGCTGGATCTGGAGAACAGCAGGTTGTAATGATGTATCAGGGCATCAAAGATGACCTCCTCCTCCTCAGGGGAATAGGCAGGTTTCCTGTTGTGAGACATATTCCTGGAAGACAATAGAACAGTAATTGTGAGCAAGTCATGTGGCACACTTAACATGCTAAAGTACAGACATCATTGAAATGCCATATATAGCAACCTATTGGCTGTCAGTAGATACACACTTTTAATAACACATAGGACTGCTCAGCCCACAACTGCCTGACAGTGCCTGGCACATACTATATACCAAACCATGTTCTGCACAGCAACAAAGTGAAACCAGTATGTAAGACTATACAGCAGTACATGGTACACTGTATGTGACACAATGCACCACCTAGCCACAGGGGGTGTATATGAAGCTAATGCATGCAGACATTTGTCATCCATTGAAATGAATGTAAAGTACAGTTACAGTACTACCAGTACACCATGCTACTTGTTGATAGCAAACCCCTCAGTAACAAATGTGCACATTCATCACTATAGGTGGCATACTGCTGTACTACACTATACATGTTGCTAGATATGCACATATATCCTGTGACACACATACCACCAAGGTCATGTTACAGGCATACCCACACACACATCAGACATACCTACAAGACACAAAGGTATGGCAACCCAGATTAGTTTTACCTGTGTAGCATACAGTACTGTGTGTCAGCACCTACAAAACCTCATGCCTGAGGTATATAATGTGTGAGGACTACAGGTAACAAAGAAAACAGTGTTTCCAAGCAATGTGGATATAAATCATACTGTGCTGTTTAGGCCTACAGCTTCAGGTAGTACTACAGTTCATACGGGATTTGTATTCACTAGTGTTAACAATCAATAAGCATACATGTACTGCTTAAGCCTACAATGGCACACTCCGGTCAACACCATGGGACTACGTCACACCATATAACTTACTGCTTTTCTTGCCTAGCAATAGCATACGTATCTTTTGCTGGGATTAGAGCTACAACACTACATACCATGATATACACAGTTTCCCACTAGGCTATCACACATATACACAACTTTGACACATTTGCCTACATATTCACCATCACACCCAGTCAACCTCACATAGCAAGTAATGTAATAAGTACATGCGTGTGTGTATCGGGTCCTAGGTAGCTAATAGGCTATTATCCGTAGGGCCTATGGAAGCCTAGCCATATGGTACCCTGCCCTTCAACACCCATGTAATGTAGGTTCATGTGCCCCTGTCATGCAGAGCCACAGAGGTGATTCCCGGGTTGTTTTTCCTATCTCACATCCACTCATCATGATTATTCATAACAACTGCTAATGAGGACCTTCATTTGCTATTGATAGGTGGTTAGTTCCAGAGTATGGTATGTGTCTGAGATGATAATGTACCACTCCAGCATGTTCTGCTTTTTGACGTTACAGGGTTTAGATCAGTACAGTGTGTAGCTTGTATGGAGTTTAATCTGTTTATATGGAGCATGTCCAACACCTGTGGGTTTGGCATAGCTTTGTATGTTAGGCAGAGGTTGCCTCTGGGTAGGCGGTATGTGACACAGTGTAGCTGTGGTTTTGTAAGACAGTCTGCATAGGGAATCTGTTTGAGTCTGGTAATACTCTTTGTGAGGTATGTGTCTGGTGTCTACAGTCACTGTGGATGTCTTCTGAGGTACATACCAACAGGGCCAATGTACTCTATGATGGGTGTTATGACTGATGAGTACAGTGGAACACTGACCTCTTTTTCCATGGATGACACACCTTTTCTGATTACATGTGGACCGTACTCAGTTTACATGACTAGTGTGGCACTGTGATTATCAATAGGGACCCTACTGTCCACCTGTGTCCCATAGTCCCTTATCACACTTTCGGTGTTGAGTAGACTACCACCTATGTGGTAGTTCATGGGTACAGGGTTTTTAACAAAAGGGATGGCAATACGTTTACAACATTGAGCTTGAGCGTATATATGAGCATCCATTGGTGTACATATAGATATACATATAAGCACATATGCAGTCCACCTTTCATGGTGGGAATATCAATTATGCAAAGGTTGAGAGGGATGCTGTTATGTAATGATATTGCACAGTCTTGTGCAGAATGCATGGAAGGTATTCTCAGCCCATGTACCTTTAGCAGGACCCCCCTATCTGGAAGAATAAAAATCTAACAAATCATACCCATGGCGTTTAAACACCACATGTCATATGCCAGCACTGTATGCTGTCTTGTTTGCCACACACTACAACCTACATATAAATATGCACATAACAACCTGCACCAACATATAAATGTCCACCCTTCACAAACAGTTGCAGTATGTCCCTTGCTCTATGTACATGTTCAGATGCTAATTTATCAGACACATAAATATCTCTCCATATGTGTGTGCCATACACCCACAGGGTCCACATTGTTGTAAGTCCGTACACCTCATGGATGACCTGTTGGGCCTTGCTCCAACATGGACAACTGTCACATGTGTGCATACAGTAATAGTACAGGGAGTATATATAGCTGTAAATGCTAACATTACTATACTAGCCTGGTACAGCAGTTGCCAATGCTAAGCTACACATTATGTGACTATCATACATGTCTTACTCTGTTACATCCAAGTTTATATAGGTGTTTGCACTACTCCCCCAAACTGCCATTATACGCAGTACTGTACAGACCATAGATAACATGTTCAGATGTTCGACATATAATGCTGAGATACATATGTCAAAGTTATGTCCCACTGCACACAGCTACACACTAATTTGTCCATGGCAGTAGTTATGCATGGCATCACTGCATACATACCTCCTGCTGCCACATATGCATGTTTCAGAGTATGTACAGTACTATTTATAAACATCTACTACTTGCCGGTAACTACAAATCTGTTACATACCTGTTACTCACTTTCAGGTCCGTCTGTGTATGCTTTGACAATTTTTTTTTTATTTATTAAGTAAAGTTTTTTACTTAGTTGTTATTATTGGTTATTAATTAAGTTTTTTTTTTAATTAATATATTTAGGTTACAATTAAGTAAATATATATTTTTACTTAAGTAAAGATTTCTTTATTAAGTAATAAAGTTTGTCACTACTCTCCAGGGGTTCTAGAGTTGCTGACACATGCAATGTAATGATTGCATGTGGGGATAGCAAGTACAGTCTGCTTTTATAGGTATCTGCGCATGTGCATGTGATGCCCTCTGCACCAATTGGTGCCCAGCATTTGGTAAATGCATACAGCCTGCTGTGTGGCAATTGCAGTACTCACTGTCATAGCAACCCAATGCTATAAATTGCTAAGGTATGTAGGCATAGCCCTTTCAGATTTCCAGAGTGGGGCCCATGCTTGTTTGCTGTGGACACTGTTGTGTAAGTCAGAAGGTTGGTATAATTCTTACATCTGAAGCTAGAGGTGTAGACAGTGATGTATGTGTTGTACTCAGACCTGACTGGTGCCACTTGCAGCACAGAGCTATCAGTGTAGAGTTTAACTCACGCCTACAAATGCTTACACAATATTTATGTGACTATGTAGTTTCTTTTCTACTCATATAATTAATTGCCATACGGATGTAGTTATTGAGAAGTATTCTTTTGGCACATGAACTGTTTGTGAACTGTTATACTGTGAATATTAATGTACTCACTTCTGCAGGGTTTGTGGTTTTATTGTTGACATTAGCACAGGGTTCACAGGACAACTGGACAATTCCAGTACTATGTATGCCTACCTACATCCTTGGTAGACCCTAAACACACAAGTGTATTTAAAGTGTGTGTGGGGGGGTTGCTGACATACAGAGAGCATTATGTATTATTGTGTGAATGTTATCTTACTGGACTTAAAGGATTGGTGTGTACCTGTTAGTTTATCAAGGCAGGTGGTCTGTCTGCATATTTCCCAACTGTGAACCTATCCAGATGGTAGTCAAATGTTACACTGTTATTCTTTGTCTGTGCAACCCACAGGTGTTTTCATCACTAGTACAATGGCATTGTTACAGTCAGTTGCTACCAGTACATGGCTACATCCTTTGGTATTTCTGTGTTGTACTCCTACATAAGGGTATGCTTGTGGAAGTCCTACCAAAGCTATTTGCAGAGTGTGTAACAGCAGGATAGCTGCTATGCCTGTGTGTTTGTGCCTCTGCCAGGCCTATGAAACATTCAGATACATCTTTGCTTGGAGTCATGGATAGGTAGTTAAAAGTGAAGTACACCTTACACATAATAGAGACAGTAAGTGTAGACATGTGTGAAGCAGTGCATATATATGGATTAGTACTCCTTTTATGAAGTACAAGTGGTGTCTACTGTTATTATTGTCAGTATTCATTGTGTAATACCCCACCTTTCTGACTGACGTCAGTACTTTTCAGAGGGATTCAGTGGGACACAGCTTAAATATGTTTCACAATCAGGGACATCCCTGTAAAGTAGTCACAGTTAGGTAGTATGGCCTCTGCCCTAATCAGATTTGCCACTGTTTGTCCTGCTATGATACTGTGTGGGAGTTGTAAAGTGCCTCTGTAACATTATTTGCTGCTAGAATGGCTGCTTCTCATATCACACTCATGTAATGCATTCCACAACAATTGCTGGTAAAGATCCACAGAACAAGCTTTGTGTTATGACCTTCCTATTTTTCCTTTACATTCAGTCATTGTAATGCATGATATATTTATCCGAGCACCAGGTTATTGTATATCTGCTGTAGCTTAGTGGTAATTCATGCAGTCTATTGTGTCAATGAGCTGGGGTTCGAGAGTGACAGAGGTATTTTATTTTGCTGCTGAGCAGAACAAGGGCCCTGACATAGAGTGACCAAGGCACTTTTAAGCAGTTGTAAGTGGGTTTGTGTGGGTTTGCGTGACATTTAGCAATACTAAGCTAAGCACACACATGCGCACACTCGCATAATCCCACTTACTACTGCTTAAAAGTGCTTACTGCCGCTAACCTCGGTGCTAATTTCTTTGAAAGAAAAGAAAATGGGAAGTTAGGAAAGTGGTAAAAAAGAGGGCACAAAGAGGGAAAGACAGTAGGGAAACAAGCTCGGGATGTGCAGGACAGGTGTAGGGAAGGTCCATAGCTGCCAATTTCTTTATCAGCAACAGCTGTGCATGTGCAATAACTTTGGAGTGAAATGTAAAACCTTCCACCCCTGAGAAAAGGGTGAGGACAACAAAGTATGTTGTACTGCCAATTGGAATTATCAGTTTACATGTCCAGCGGACATGTGTGTGAAATGGGCAGCTATGTATGGGGAGTAATTTTTTTGTGGGTACTGATTGCCCTTTTTTTTTTCAGGTGTGAGTGGAAAGTGAGTTAGAGGAAGTAGGTATATCTGGGGAGGTAGGTTTGGGAGGTAAACAGACAAGACAAACAAGATGCATACAGGGGCAGTGTATGACACATGGGGTGGGTGAACACAATTGACGGGGACGGATGTTTGGAAATCGCAAGCCCATGAGCCCACAGATGGTAACAGTGGAACTGAGATCCCCACCCATGGGCAGTCACCACTGCACCTTCACAGTCCCGAGGGTGGCTGTGCTGGGGGCTGCGTAGGACGGGCAGGCTCACCCGTGAGACATGCCACTCTTGCCTTGAGCTGGCATAGGGGATCAGCGACTGAACGCTGGATCTCCCTATGCACCACAGCCCGGACCCTTCAAAGGGTGACAGGTGGCCTTTCTCCACCCACACTTGCACGGGGGGATGAGCCCCATCCCCTGCAGTGCTTTCACCTGAAGGTGGCACAGGACCAATGGGGAGGGGTGCCCGGGCTGGGCACCGGACCTGCTGGTGCCAGGTGCACTCGCCAGCTGAGGAGGGACAGGTGGGTCCGCTGGGACCGGCCTTCCCATACGTTCTGTGATTAGGTGTGTTTAATTACAACATAAGCAACAGCATTCCAAATTAATTGTAACAGCATGCAGTAATATTCCCATTAACCCAACACACCAAGGTTCCAACAGTTGAACAGCAAGCATAACAAATGCATATACCGAACAACAGTGGACATTCCAACAGCATGCAGGGATGATTGGTGGCAACAGGCCACCATGATTGTGGTGTTTGAACAGGGCACATGCATCAAAGTGAATGCAGATATTTATAGAACAATAGGACATATGTCCCAAAAAATGTTTTGAGATTACACATACCCATTGAGTTGTGGAATTGCATTGTTTATGCACATACAGCAGGATGTAGAAAGAAACCTCAATTAACATCTTATAAGTACTTTTAGTCTACACTACATTCCTATTGACTGCAGGTGTATATCCCCTACATGTATTATTACACTTGACAACATGCATTAGGTTGTGTAATGGGTTTGGCTAGTTCATTATATACCTGACCTATATCTGACATACTAACTGTCCAAGATGCAGATGTTACTGCTACATATTTATTGCTTGTATTTATATTTCTTTATCTACATATCTGGATGTGTTCACATGACATTTTCAGTTAGATTTGTACAGAACTCTACATTTCGTGTAGCACAATCACATTTCTAGGGATATAATTAGCAAGCTACTCATGTGCCAGATTTACTTATGCATGCCAGCCAGTAACTGACTGTTGAGGACTCTATATATGCTTCACAGCTACTAGCACTTCCATCAACCACTTTAGATGGGACTGCCCAACTGTGGGTTGCCAGCACTTATTAAAACAGTACTATTTGTATAATGCAAGGGTACAACAACATTTCAAAGTAAGTGACACAGACACACTCCAGGTTTTATACTTTTATTATTTACATTACACACTTTTCCACAGGCTCTCTCCTTTATTTGATATTACAGTGCATATGGAAGACATATTCAAGACATATTATACCTTTATTAATAGGTTAGAACACTCTTATTCAGGCTTGCTCACTTATTTTATATGACAGTACCTGCAGAGATATTATTCTGGACATATTTTACCTTTCTTAATGGGTTACTACACTCTTTTTCTGGCTCTCTGACTTATTTTATATAACAGTACATGCAGAGGAATTATTCAGGGCATTTTATGGCTGTATTATTGGGCTACAACACTTTCTTTCAGGCTCTCTCACCTATTTTATATTACAATACATGCAGAATAATCACTAACCTGCCTGGTGGCGCAGCCTTAGCAGCCTATCTGCATAGGCTTGCTGATTCACAGCATGGACACCTGCAGCTGTGAAGTAAATGAAGGGATATTGAGACATACCTATCCATTATACAGAATCAATTAGCATTTCTTACATACTGCATTCCATCGCTACCTACTCAGTATTGGGGCATCTTGTATCCCACGGGCCTCCTGTATCCATTGGTTCAGTAGGTCCTGCTTCTGTCTCTTCAGGTCTGCTTGGTGGTGACGGACCTGCTCACCAGTCCAAGGAACTCCTGTGAAACTGGTGAGGTCATAAGCTAACCGGTTCCAAGCCTCTGCCTTCTACTCCGTCCCTTGGAACTGGCCCTGCAGGGGTCTTGACTCATGACGGTGGACAAGGAGCCAAACCATGTATTTCGACTCCTCGATGCCCCAACATTGCACTCGAAAGCGTGTATACTCTCCAGCACCAGCCATTCTAACTGCAGATGGGAGCTACAATCAGTTATGGCGAGTATTCCCGCCTATGGGGCTTAAATATGCTGCATTTCCCGCACTTTTTTGTGATTGGCCATTTTTGAAAATTCTCGGCTGACTATAGACCTGCTTAGTAATGGTTAATCTACCATTTATAAGTATATGCATGTTAACAGTGGCTATTTATCCTAAGCTGTCATGGCTTAGTGGTTCAGTACTTTGATTACGGTGCATAGGGTTCGAACCTTGTCATTGCATTTTATTTTACTACTGTCCAGACAGGCTAGGGGGTGTGGCTGTGTTTAGGCAACTTTGCTCTACATTGCTCCATGTTGCCCTATGGTGCGCTGATTGGGGCGATGCACACCTCTGCGCAAACCTATTGTGCTGGGTAAAGCGCTATTTAGCTATGGGCAACTCTATTGCACTGGGTAAAGCGCTGCTTAACTGTGGGCACCTATATTGCACTGGGTAAAGCGCTGCTTAACTGCGGGCAATTACATGTCAGGATTCTTTATAAATATATATTTTTTTCACTGATACATAGGCCATTTCAATGCTTTTTAGTAAAATTTTAATCATATATGTCAGGAATTATTTCATATACTAATTTAGAACATAAATAGGAAGGGGAGTGGTGGGACTCGAACCGTGAATGCCTGCTCTTTGTGCGAACGCTCTACCATTACGCTATTGCTATTTGGTGTAATTTGCATAAACATTCCTTCTTATGTTCTTCCATGTCGGGATTGCTAACTGCAGCTAAGTAATGGACACACCCGTGCACACACATGCAAATACGGGCAGCTATATTGGGAATTAGAAAAAAAAATTAAATGTTTTACTTTTTATAACTGTGCTGGGGGTTTACAATGTCAGGGAGTGTGGTGTTGGGTACATGGACATTTGAGCAGACTCGCTCTTGTGTGTTGACATTTTGCATTTCGGACACTTGCAGGGGCGTGAACCTTTAGACTGCTCGGCAGTCGGACACGTCCTCTGCTTTCCTGCATGATCCATGTTAGACTTGCAGTTGAGTCAGCGTGCCCTCATGAATATTCATGGCACACTGACGTCATACAGTTCAAATGCAGCCTCCGAGTAAGACTTATTTAGTCTTACATGGAGGGTTTGTGAATCTGGGGGATAGTTAAAGAAAGAATACAAAAGCAAAATCACGAACATACCACCATGGACAGCAGGAATCATGTAAAATCCTTTATTAAAATGAACCTTCAATAAAAAATGTATCCTCATTAGAAAACAAAATCCTTCCATATAAAAACCTTCAAAAATTATGAAGATAGGCATAGTACAAATAAAGGTGCACCATTCAGGATAAGCACTTTTGGGATTACCCTTCCTCAGATCCTTTTGTCAGTTATGCTGTTTTCTCAGTTAAAGCAAACTCGGCCAATCAGGACACTAGTGTAAGCCAACACATCCAGTGCAGACCAGTAATGAAACGTCCTTTCAGTCTAGGTTTATAATCAACTCGTAGGTTAAATCCTGCAGCTTCGATGCGAATATTCCCATTTCTTCTTTTTGTATTTTCCTTAATTCAAAGAAATGTCTTCTTCTTTTGGCTGTTCCCATTAGGGGTCGCCACAGCAGATCAACTGTTTCCATTTCTTCCTGTCCTCTGCATCTTGCTCTGTCACACCATCCACCTCACCTGCATGACCTCTCTCACCACATCCATAAACCTTATCTTAGGCCTTCCTCTTTTCCTGTTACATGGCAGCTTCATCCTTAGCATCTTTTTCCCAATATGCTCTGCATCCCTCCTCAGCACATGTCCAAACCAACGTAATCTTGCCTCTCTGGCTTTGTCTCCAAACCTTCCAACCTAGGCTGACCCTCTAATATACTTATTCCTAATCCTGTTCATCCTCGTCACACCCAGTGCAAATCTTAACATCTTCAACTCTGCCACATCAAGCTCTGACTCCTGCCTTTTTGTCAATGCCACTGTCTCCAACCCATGTAACATAGCTGGTCTCACTACCCACTTGTAGACCTTCCCTTTCACTCTTACTGGTACTCGTCTGTCACAAATCACTCCTGACACTCTTTTCCACCCACTCCATCCTGCCTGTACTCTCTTCTTCACCTCTCTTCCACACTCACCATTACTCTGAACTGTTGATCCCAAGTACTTAAACTCATTCACCTTTGCCACCTCTACTCCTTGCATCCTCACCATTCCTCTATCCTCCCTCTCATTCACACACATATATTCTGTCTTAGTCCTAATGACCTTCATTCCTCTTCTCCCTAGAGCATATCTCCACCTCTCCAGGGTCTCCTCAACCTGGTCCCTACTCTCACTACAGATCACAATGTCATCTGCAAACATCATAGTCCACGGGGACTCCTGTCTGATCTCGTCTGTCAACCTGTCCATCCCCATTGCAAATAAGAAAGGGCTCAGAGCTGATCCTTGATGTAATCCCACCTCCACCTTAAAAGCATCCGTCACTCCCACCACAGACCTCACCACTGTCACACTACCCTTGTACATATCCTGTACCACTCTTACATACTTCTCTGACACTCCGAAATGTACAACGTGTATTCTGATATATTTAAGCTAGAGCATTAATTTCAACAGAGTAAACAATGTCAATGTCACATATAAGTCCTATTGCCGATGATGATGTTTTCTCCATTAAAACTAGCTCATCCAGTCAGAGCTTTGTCCCACATTCCTAATGGTCCTGTCCATACCTCTCAACCTCTTAAAGCAAGAAATCTGAACAAAACTATAAATAAAAGTGGGACAAAGGCCCAAAAATAGGGACAATTTTTAAATATTGCTCTTATAATCTTAGAAAGTTGATAGATTAACAAGTTTTGCATTAGCATGAATTTTCTGAAGGGCATGAAGCCTGAAATTCAAATGTCTGTCATTATTTTGTAACTTCAGTCTTAAATGATTTGCCACTTTTTTGCCAGAAAACCTCAATTTTATGGAAAATGAAACAAAATTATGAGGCATAAATCTGGACATTCTGAGAAAATCTCGACAGTTGAGAGGTATGGTCCTGACTCTTCCCCTGGGAGGTTGACATAAGCCCTCATGTCACCATGTGGGACAACTGGGCTGTTCTTATCTGTGTTTGTGTGCTTCCACATACAAGCTAATGGCTACCATTACAAGCTTGGTAGTGCCAAGCCAATGTCCCCCAGCTTTGTGTCATGCATTGCCTGCAAGCTTCTACATTGTGGTGATGTTGGTTCTACAGAAAAAGATCACTCCCTCCCCAGGACAGATGAACCAGCATCATTCTCTGTTCCCAATCCCCCCAGCTTTTCTAGTGCCCAAGATACTACTTGAACTCGGGTCATCTTGAACATAGTCTGGGCTTTATCCCTCTATGCCACAGAGGCAAGCATATTGGAAATGTCTTCATAACTAAAGTACCTATCACATTTACAAGTATGTATCATATCCATTACTCTTACTGTTGAAAAAGGGAATTAAAACAAATCCATGAAATTTAAAGGCACACAGTCCCATCTCTTCCACTGCTAAGACAAACAACAATGCACAAAAATGGCCCTTAATCCTAGGTACAACTGGACACAGAGCAAGAAAGTCAGTGAAACATACGATAGGATGCTTTGTCTCTTTTTTGCATGATACATTTTAATATGTAAGTCAACTTGTTATGACACACATCTTCTATATGACTTGAAAGGGACTGCTGAATGTTGTGTAAAGTAACCAAGCTAAACATTAGCCACATTTCATCTCATGCATCCAAATGGAAAGGTGACAGAGAAAACAGCTGGTGCCCACTTTAAATCACACAAGAATATTAACTGAATACTATGCATGCATGCAGTGTTTTGAATGACTGTACTCTCTAGTTAATGTTTATTTTTATTTATTTATTTATTACATTTCTTTACCGGGTTATGTCCGACTGGGCCAGAAGCCCATTTTCAGCGAAGACCTGGGGAGAAAAGCTCCAGATATACAGTTAACAGTTACAGATTAAATAATACTAAAACATAATTAAACAAGTTAACAAAATTGCAGGAAAATACTGCTAGTAAACTTGTGTTTCTATAATACTATGACTACAGGCATAAGTTTGAGCCATTGTCACAGTGTAATGAAACTTGCAATATTAATTACTATAAAAGATGAATATAATGGGAGGTACACAGAATACATGGATATACAGTGAAATTAGGAGATAAAGTTGTATACAGAACATATAACAGTGGCAGATATCGATTACAGATGTAAGAATCAGTAAGATTGTCTAGGACCACCTAATGTGTTTCCCTTTGTCCAAATAAATTCATAATGTAAGGTATAAACTCAGTATCCTTCCATGTGAGAAGGTCAAGAATGGATTGTGGGGGGTTAATTTTGTAGCTGTTATACAGTGACGTTTTTACTGAGGTAGTGCACTGTACATGTAGCACATCAATCATTTTATGTGCTTGATTTATGCATTACTTCACTATTACCATTTATTCCTCTTCAGAATTGTGGCTAAAACCCTCAGGGACCCTCACATCTTCTTTCAGGGGTTGTGGGGACAACAGACAGTTCTGAGAATGGTTTGCAAAGGTTATCTTTGTTTCACTAGGTGCTTAAATGCAGCTATTTCCCTAGCCCTGGCATCACCTAACCAAACCATTTTGGACATTCTACAGCCATACTAACATACAAACTCCTTCTGCCGCTACCTTGCTGTTCACTTCAATGCCTCTACACCTGGCAGCAGCAGCAACAGTTGTGTGATTGTAAGTTAGACTGAAATGGAATCCTTATGAATCACAGCAGTGATATTGTATGCCTGTATGTTGTACATGTTGTTTCTCTGAGCATGTAATGGAAGATGAATGCCTACTTAGTGACATATTTGAGCTTAAGCAATGCCTCATTTAGGTCCTGTTTTGATCAGTGCATTACCCCAGTGAATAAATTCAGACAAACAAACAAAAATAAACAAATATAGCTGTATGTTTTATCCTGCTATACTCCTATGTCCTGTCACTGTACTTTGGTGCCTGTGTTGTATTTTTGTAAACTGATTCATGTGCTAACAAGCACTCTCATCCAAGTACTGGTTCAGTGTCCGTTCTCCCCCATTAAAGGGTGCATTCTGCGACAACACATGCTCTTACCCAAGGTGACTGTAATGCAGTATCTCCGAGTGTCGGTAGCAATTTGTACTCCATCATATGTGAGGAGTGCCAAGCCATTGCATTAGCTTTGATGCCCAAATTCTACAGCTGTACCAGAGCATGACATGCCTGCCAGAACCAGAACAGGAATAAATAGTACACTTTATATAGCCATTTGTGTGGCACTGGTGTAATCATCATCATGTTTCTTTGTCTGTGTCCATCCACTGCTAACTCCATCTTTTTTATGATAACCACCCCATGTGTTTGCCTGCCCATACTTGATACCTGCCCTTTTCCCTCTATCCCACATATAGCCACAACTCATAACTTTTCCCTCTGCCCTTCTCTTTTAACTATGAAAATAGCATCTATCCTACAAAGAATACCCCTCCTTCCCTCGACCCAGCTTCTGTTCCTTATTGCTCACCCTTGTGTTTTTCCTCTCTGCTTGCTAAACTTCTCTTTCCTAAGTTGCTATCTGCCTCTTTTCTCCCCATTTATATAATAAATGGGTTGAACACTTTTGTGAGGACACCCATACTGCTGTTCCTGTACAGTACCATACTATTCTGTCCTACCTGTGGCTGATGGCCACAGCACTGTGTGCCATAATGTTTTGTGTACTGCTCTGCGTAAGAAGGATGGTTTGTTTATGACATTGTGCACAACATCCTTGCACACCATGAAGGCAATGCTTCTCCAGTATCTTGTTGTTACACAACTATATCTCTTAACGCTGCCTGTTTACTTTACTATGTGGCTTTATACTTAGTATGCTGGCACTAATCCTTGCTTGTTACATCTGTAAATAACTTTCAGGCACTTTGGGCAGTGAATGTCTTGGCTTTACTGCTGTGCAGGCATGTACCACACCTCTGTAAACCCTAGTCTTTATGTTTTTAAAATCACACAGAACCTAGGATTTTGTGCACACATAATGTGGGAAGTGCAAACAAATCACCCAGTTAAAGCTATGGATTAAGTGTTGGATGTATTACTTGTATTCTGTTATTCCTCTTTGTTTGTATCACTGTCAGTAACCACACGCACATTTAAGAAATATATAGTCTTGTCTTTCCTCCTGAACTACTTTCTGGTTTAGGATGACTGCCTAGTCATTGAATAGATAGAATCATAAAGGTCACTTGCAGGGATTTTATGTTAATGCAGAATTCTACTGTCTTTCTGCTTCAGTAATTTGTCACTTCCTTAAGTCTTATGAGAATTTCAGCTCTTGTAATCAGCAATACAAAGTATATCTTAATATATGCAGTATTGAAATGATTAAGTATCCTATAATCATATTCATAGGTTCATAGGTGTGTACTAGGCTAATGGCCCTGGGGCCTTTACAAGCCTAGCCATAGGATTGCCCTGGCATAGTGCCACCCAACCTAAGTTCCCAGTGCTTCTGTCGAGTAGAGCCACTGGTGTTATCCCCAGGGTGAATTTTCTGTTTCCCATCCACTCATCAAGATTTCTCTTGAAGAGGGTCAGCAAGGTGCTCTGCTTGACATGTATGGGATGTCTATTCCATATCATGGGCAGTCTCTGGGTTATGAACCTGTCCCTCCAGCATGTTCTGTTGACTGTGGTAATGAGGTTGAGGTCTCTGGAGTGTGTGGTGTGGAGGGATTGGGATTTCTTTAGCTGTAGCATTTCTAATAGACCTGGGTCAGACATGGCTTTGTAAGTCAAGCAGAGATTGCCTCTAAGTAGGCGATATAAGACAGAGAATAGTTGGAGTTTTTTGAGTCTGTCCATATATATAGGACACGTGTTTAAGGCCTAGGATCCTCTTTGTGAGGTACTTTTGTGGCCTCTCCAGTTGCTGCAGGTGTCTAGTGAGGTACATGCCAAATTGGGCATTGTACTCGATGACTGGCCTAATGAGGAAAGAGTAGAGGGAGACAATGATCTCTTTCTTCCTGGATGCAAAACCCTTAGTAATGAGATGTGCCACATAGAAGGACTTTCTGACCACAGTGGCAATGTGGTGATCAAAGGAGAGGTTGCTGTCAACCTGTGTTCCCAGATCTGTTTTAACGCCTTCTGTGTTCAGTGGACTACCATCAATGTGGAAATTCATGAGAACTGGATTTTCCCAAAGGGGATGACAGCACATTTTTTGGCATTTAGCTTAAAGCCATGGTACTGACACCGGTCGTTGGTCTCAGTGAGGCCATTCTGTAGGATGTCAACATCACTTAGAGAGTTAATAATAGCTCCCAACTTGCAATCATCTGTGAACTTTGTCAGCCAGAGTCCCTTCGTGTTGGCCTGGACTTCAGCGAAGTAGATACCAAACATGAGAAGTCCCAGGACCAAACCCTGTGGGACTCCACTCGTCACTAGTTAGCAGTCTGACTTGGAGTCAGCTACTTTCACACTGTGGGCTCTATCTGTGAGCCAGTTTGCAACCCACCTAGTGATATAGGGGTTGATGCCTAGCTTAATGACTTTTTCTATGATTCCTGAGTGGGGAATGGTATCAAAAGCCTTGGCCAGATCAAGGTAGGCTGTATGAACCACCTTGCCTTCATCCACAGCTCTGGTGACTGACTCAAAGAAGTCGACCAAGTTCAGCGGGCATGATCTACCCTTCACAAAACCAAACTGTGTGGGATCCAGAGTTTGGAGATTCCCTATATCCTTGTTTATTAGGTCCATGATGATATGTTCCATAGCTTTGCATATCAGACTCATCAGGCAAATGGGGCAATAGTTCCCAGGGCCTGTAGTCACTTCTCCTTTGTGGAGAGGGATGACTGTAGCAGTGCACCATTCGGTAGGGACAAAGCCTGAGATGAGGCTGTGATTGAACAGGGCACACAGGTGAGGTACCAGCTCACTCTGTAGTTCATGTAGAACACATGAACTACAGGTCCCATAGAAGCTGTATTCTTGGCCTTGGACAGTGCTGTTTTAACCTGTGCAGCAGTAATACTGGGTGCCTGGCAATCTACTGGTATTGTGATTGGTACTTGGGGGGGGGTAAATTTGGCACTGAATCTGTCGGCCAGTATACTGGCAATATCTCTTGGAGGTACCATTGTGCAGTAGCTTAGAGCAAATCTGGGTATTGCCGTGGAGATTCTTTACATAACTATAGAAGACCTTGTGGTTGTCTTTACTATCTGCTGCAATTCTGTTTTCATAGCTAGCTTTGGAGGATTTGATGAGGGATCTCAACTTTTTGTTGAGGCTGATAAGGAAGTTTTTCCAGTCTTGGGACTTCACCTTATTCCTCATCAGTTTCCTCCTTCTGTTGTTGAGTTTGTTTATGGCATGGGACAACCATATTGGCTTCCTTTTTTTGGCGGAGAGTGTTTTGGTTCTATTGGGTATGGTGAGAGCCATGCATTTGTGTATGTGTTTGTACAGTGCATTGGTGTATGATTTGGTGGTCATGCAACTATTCTCCATTTGTATGGGGGCATTCAGGAACATTTTATAATGTAGCTTGACTATGTTTCAAAATCATGTCTACGCATTTTTTTTAAATATTTTAGCTGAAACAAGTTGAATAGTATAATAATGCAGTGGTTAATGCTGCTGTGTCACAGAAATTGGCTTTCTGGTTCAATCCATGACTTGGATGTCTTCTATGTGGAATCTTCATGACCTCTTGGCAGGACTTCCATTATTTCACATATCTTAAAAGCAAGCCAATAGGTGCTTCTTAAAACTGAATTTAGTGATTTGCTAGGTGGGTAACTGAGATGGTCTTTCTCAGAACCTTTTCAAAAATGACCTAGGCAATAAGTGCAAAGGTAGAAGAAGGATTTAGAGTAGCAAATGAACTAATTTAATTTTGGAAGTTAACAGGAGTACTTGGAGGAAATCAGCAAAGACATGCAGAAAACATGCAAACTTTATAAAATGAAATAAACCTCATACCATGGAACTGTATGGTAAAATATGAAACCTAAAAGTATGGGTGCTGTGTGCATGTGAGTGTGCGTTTGTGTGTGTATGTGTGTGTGTGTGTGTGTGTGTGTGTGTGTGTGTGTGTGTGTGTGTGTGTGTGTGTGTGTGTGTGTGTGTATGTGAGTGTGTGTGTGTGTGTGAGTGTGTGTGTGTGTGTGTGTGTGTGTGTGTGTGTGTGTGTGTGTGTGTGTGTGTGTGTGTGTGTATGTGTGTGCTTGTTTATGTCCTGCAATGAACTGATCTGAGCAGAGAGCACACTGCAGTGGATCTATGGGCATTTAACTGCAACTGGTAGCACAAAAGGAGACAACAGCATGCAGTGTAGACCGTTAGTCCTGGATAGAATACAGAAGTAGGTTTAGTCCTTTCAATATTTCACATACCCGACAGCTTGTAAAAAAATACTCCCGATCCAATGCTTTCATTAGCATTAAATTTGTATATGTTTAATCTTCACTCTTTAGTTTGGAAAGCTGGACATTTGTTGCACATTATACCTGTTTAGTACAACTTTGAAGTGTTATTTTAATTGTATTGTGGAGGATTATGGCAAAATATCTGAACATGACCATGTTGCTATGTGTCTGAGAATTGAATGTTAAGAAATATACTTTGAGAAGTCATCTATCCCAGGGAACTACCACATTGACAATACACCCTTAAGACTTGAGCCACTTGTTCAGGATTAGGGATCTTATGCGGACAGTGACCTAACTTTTGATCAACATGTATGTATTGTTGTAAGAAAGCCCTTCTATATTGTACAGCAGATAAACAAAGGGATTGTGTCTAGATCTAGGTTATTATTATCCCCATTAACTCTGCCCTTATTAGGTCAGTCTGTGAAAATAATGCCCCCTTTGGCATGTATCTGTCCAGACATATGCAACAACTGGAACACCAACAGAGATACCCTAGTAAAAGGCTACAAGGTCTAAACAACATGCCCTACATAGACTGACTCAAAGCTCTGTCATTGTATTTGATATTCTACAGACTGCTAAGAGGTGACCTGTGTCTAGCATACAAGGCATCCTCTGATCCATTACTGATGGATTTACTGCACATCAACAAGTCAAATGTCATCAGAAATAGTCAGTCTAGGGATTTAAAACTCATCTGCAACATCAGCAGAATGGTTTGGAGGGTAGGTGTATCTTGCAGAGGATACTGCTGCCTGGAATAGACTCTCTGTCCACAGAAAACAAAGTTTATCTCTGTCCATATTCAAGCGCAATTTAGATCTGTGGATGGGAAACAAAAATTTACCCCAGAACTGTCACTATCTCCATACAACTAATGGATAAAGGTAGCTCCTAAATGATTAATCCCATGCATAGGTCCCCTCAAATTATTTGTTGTATGATCCAAGTTATTCTCACTAGGAGTAATATATAATCTTTAACCACTGGGATGGGTAAGACCAACCTATAACCAAATGGGATAGGTTCTTTTGAGCGCAAAGAGAAAAAATAGTTAGGCTTAAAATGGCCTGCAAGGGCAACTAGCCTAGTACTTACTTACTTATGAGTCTTTGAACCTATGAGAACAGAAAAAAACACAGTTTGGGAGATTAATTTTTTGACTTCCACACTGAAAAACTGCAACAACTGCATTATGATTTAAGAGACCTGCTCATAATTTTTTGTAGTGCCTGGAGCTATAGCTTCTCAATGTACTTGCAATTACAGAAAAAGAAAATGTAACAGTGAAAAGTATTTTGCAGCTTTGAAACCTGTAATACTTTTAGTCCTGACAGACAGCAGCAGGCAGAAGTGGCATCCATATGAGGAGCAATCTGCTTTAAAAGCTATTAGATGCTTGTTCTGCCTAACTTGTTATGTTTACAAGTATGGCACAGCAAAGTGTGTTTTTGCTTCTTGTCTCTGTTCTTTGATGGCTAGCTTTGGCTGCCATTATGCTCAGGCATGAGATCTAAGCATAAGAGTGTTTAGAGGTGCTTAACAAGCTGCTCTTAAGCAATTTTATGACATCAAAAAAGTGATTAACATGCTTGTGCTTTTTCTAGTTCAAAGAGTAATCATGGCACTCCATATGCTTCAATCTGCTTTTTAAGATATTAGTCACCCAGTGAACAACATGAGTTATTAAACAGTCATCTCCAGTTCGTTTCCTTCATAGGTTGTGTAAAACTATAAATATTTTATTTGCTGAGCAAAAAGTATGCAGAGTGTTTTTGTTTTAAAAAACTCCGAATGGTCAGTGCAAAAAGTACTGTTCCTCCCTTTCTTTGTTATTGAGCAATTTTTTTTTACCTTTACTTTCTTATTTATCATGTTAAAATCATGCTTGTATATAAGCATGAAAAAAAAACTTTCTGGCCATGTTTCCTCATTAAAACAGAAAAAAAGATACATTGAAAAAAACTACCTCAGGAAATACTTTTGTGCAGAACCTCTCTATGTTGTATTCTTTAACTTTTAAATTACTTGAATTTATGGTAAGTATTACATATGAAATTAAGCATGTAAATGGATTCTGAGAGCTGTGGCTTAAAGACTGGTGATATTTTATTATCTTTTACATTAAGTACTGCATTATTATTTGATATCTCCATAGTTACTTAAACATACAAGCCATAGTGAGATGTATACAAGTTGTATATAGCCAATAATTAGTTTCTTGGACTATTTCTTTTTGAAAAATAATCTTTTTGCCTGAGTTAAGATGGTGTTTTGCTAGAAAGTGGTAATGTCGTAAAAAGTATCCCTAACTATACATGCATATGTTAAGAAGGACAATGGATGACTAATGCTGCTGGACATTCTCTCTGCATACCCCTTTTTATTACAGAGGTGTGCTAAGTCACTTTGGTTACCCATTGAATATCGTCTATAAGTGGATGCTCCATATTTGTTTATGGGATGTTATTTAAGCAGTAAGGTGTAGAGTGGTGTGCATTGTACAGACTTTACCACACTCCTAGGGTCATTGTGAGGTGCTAGTCTGAAAACTGAGTGCCATACAAGGTCCTGAGATTGTGTTAATACCTGTGCAATGCATGCCCCTGAACTCCTTCTTGCACTTTTAACATGGGCATCTACATATTTATAGAATGGACTTATTTAGGTAACAGAATCATTTATTTGATATTGTATTTTGATATAAAATAGTCTTTCCTCTAAAGATTACACATTTTTGAGATAAAAAAAACATTCTTCTGACTGGTATTCAAATATGACTGCTGTCACTTTCATGATCGTGTGTGAAGAGATTTGTATTTTGTAAGTTTTTCTTTAAAATGCAGAAAATGCTAAAATCATAGAGACATCTTATCATGACATCAAATCTATCTAAATGCGACAGTTAGTTGTGAATATTTTTTTTCAAAATGTTCAATATAAATGCTTAGAGAATGGGCAACCTGTATAGCACCATCCTGATTGTCTAGTGTGTGAGTATATGCCTGCATTTGTGTAGATGCATCTACGTGTGCGTGCTTGTATGTGTATGAGAAATCGAGGCAGGGTGAATGGCAGAGAGAGGAAGACAGAGACAGTCTGACTGCTACAGGCAGAGCATCAACAGAAAAAAACTATTAAGTATAGCATGAATTTAATCCTTAATATGTTTTTGTATGTTTGTGTGAGAGACATAGGGAAAGAAAGAGTGCTGACTGCAACAGGGAATCCATCAGCATGTGATCTCCTAACGTCTTAATGTCTGCCATTACTGACTAACTTTACTTCAGTACTTAGAGCAGCACTATGCTATCCTGTAGAAATCATGGACTATAAAGTGTATGTGTGTGTGTGGGGTTGGGGGGGGGTGGGAGGTCGGGAAGCTGCAGCCCCTTGCATTATTTTTTTTTTACATTTGAAGATGTGGTCACTTATCAAGGACTTTAATTGCCATACATGAGTAAGTGTGTGTGTGTGTGTGTGTGTGTGTGTGTGTGTGTGTGTGTGTGAGTGTGTGTGTAGCCATTAAATAGTTAGATGACATATTTTGGGTGTAAAATACTTCTTCCCAAAAGAATAATATATACTACAGCAAGTTTGAAACATTGGGTGGAAGAACTATTTTACATCAAAATATTAAAAGATATAGGGCCGGATTCACGAAGGCTTGCACGGAGTCTAAGAGTAGAGTAAGACTCCAGCAAGTCAACATGTCTGCCGAGCGATCCAGGAGCAGCCGGCAGGGGCATGCAAGAGAGCTCCTAAAACGACTCTTGCACGGACAGGGTTAGTTTATGCAAATTACCTCATTTGCTGCTGAAAGCTATGCAAATTAGGTAAATTTGCGATCCAAGAAACACTAACCTGTCCGAGTAAGAGTAGTGTTATTTGCAGAAATGTACTCGGTTGGCAACTGAGTACCGTTTTGCAAATAGCAAAATGGAGCCATGCCAGCTCCAAATAAAGGATGCATCCAGTTGATGAAGCATGCCAATGTCCAAATATATGGCCATTGGCATTTTTATGTGTTGCAAAATAATAAAAAATAATTATTTTTCCTCGATCTCTGATGTTTAAACGTAGGGCAGTGCCAAGCAAACGTGCGGTGCACTAAAAATCAGAAAATCAAAATTTAAAAGCCACAAATATGGATATAATTCAAAATATTCATCTGCCATGCAAGTGAATGGCAGGCTGAAGACAACATGGCTACTGAGTAGTGGTTGCTAAGGGGGGAAGCTCAGTCTGAGAGATTTAACCAAGCATTAGTAGGCAATCCTATGCAAATGAGGATAAGGATAGTGAATCCCAATTTTTCCTGCTATGTGAACCATGTCCCTAGAGTGTAAGAGTAGGATAAGGGGAGTAACAGAGTAGAAGATGGGTGATGTCATGAGGGGGTATGTATCAAAAAGACTGTAAGCTTATTGGAGCAGAGTGGCATGTGTTTGCTGTGAGTTATTCAGGACTAAAAGAGGTGTGTCTACAGTTGTCTAAACTGAAATCCAGAAACCGAAGGTGTACGCCGTGGCTATCACTAAAGTTTCTTGCAAATCTGCTTACACTGTGTGCATGCGTGTGCACACGTGTGCGAGCATGTAAACCCGTGTAAGCCTGTGTAAGGCCGTCTAAGCTTGTATACACGAATGTGGACCCCGCCTAAGCCTGTGTAAGCTTGTGTAAGCTTTTGTGCGCGCGTATGCGCGTGTTTGCGCTTGTTTGCGCGGTGCTGCCCCCTGTGGAAACAGAAAGGGAAAAGGAAGGAAAATAAGTAGTAGGAAGTTAACCAAGGAAAACAAGCTAAGCTGCCAGGTGAAATTAATCAGAATCAGCCAATTACACAGGCAGTACACTAGCCCAGCCCAGCCCAGCACTTAAAACTCTGCAAACAACATTCCCCCATGTTTTTCTCAGAAACACTGCACCACTGCAGTCAACAAAGAGAAGTGAAAACTTAAAATGCTTAAACTGGGACATAAAAATGTTAGGGGCTGCCATTGCTGTTATAAGGCAACATGTGCAAGATGCTGAGGGTGGTGCCATTGTGAATGCTGCTGAGCAACCCACAGTGAGGAGACAGAGAAGAGTGTACAGACCCAGGGTAACCTACCAGGGGCTACATGAGCTGGAGATAGTGGAGTGCTATAGAGTGGACAGAGACCTCCTGCAGCAAATTGTTGAGCTGTGCAGACCAAGCCTCACACACAGAACCAACAGTGGGGAACCCATTTCAGTGGAAACCAAGGTATGTGTTGGCCTAAGAATACTAGCAACAGGTACCTTCCTGAGACCAACTGGTGATATGATGGGGATTTCACAGGCATCAGCATCAAGGGTACTGCACCAGTTCCTGAATGTTATGTCACCACATGTCGGCGATCATGTATATTTCCCCAATTCCCATGAGGTATTGGCCAGCAATATGCGTCTCTTCCAGCAAATAGCGGAATACCCTGAGGTAGTGGGTGCAATTGACTGCACACACATACACATCAAAGCACCAGCTGGTGAGCGGGGTAGGGCCTACATCAACCACAAGGGCTTCCACTCCATCAACTGCCAGGTCGTGTGTGATGCCCAGGGCATAATACTGAATATGTGTGCTGGCTGCCCTGGAAGTTACCACGATTGCCATATCTGGCATCTGTCGCAGCTCTACCAGACATTTGCCAATGGGGACATCCCTGACGGTCACCTAATGGGGGATGCTGGATATGCACTGGAGCCATGGCTGATGACACCCATCAGAAATGCACACACACCTGAACAAGAACTCCATAATGAGGCATACGCACAAACACAAAATGTAATCGAGCGTGTGTTTGGGATGCTCAAGTCATGGTTCCGGTGCCTGGACACATCTGGTGGAGCCTTGCAGTACTCACCAACTACATGTACCCAAATTGTCATGGTATGTGCCATGCTACACAATATGATCCTGCAAAAACAGCTGCAGCAGGAACAGCATGGGGCAGGGCCAAACAGCCTCCCACCATTGCCAAAGCCTGCACAGGCACAGCGTGACTCGGAGGAGGAACAACCTGAGCCTGCCCCAGTAGGCAGAAGGAGGCATGCCCAGTATGCCTTGTCCTTGGCAAAGAGGCAACACATAGCACATACACTGGCTCAGTAGGAACCATGGAAATGATACCTTTCTATGACTCGCACATAAAATAAAAGGGATGCCTAACTTGACACTACCTGTTTCCAAACATGTATAGGCAGTGTAGTGTGTGCATCCAAAATAGGCAGCCCTGCAGCACCACCTGAGGCAAGATTGCCATGTTTTAAGCAATATAAAGCTAAGCAGCTTTCACCAATATCTAGTATATGTAAACAAATTTGATTGTGCAATGTTGGGCAAGGTCAGGGCAAGTTGAGCAAAGTCAGTTAAACATGCTCATATCTGCTTTACTGTTCCTTAAGCAGTCTGGTCTGGCCAGCATGAAAATAAAAAGTAGTGATAGGCCTTGAACCCAGGATACTGTGCACTATAGTCACAGTACTGAACCACTAAGCCATGATAGCATTTCAGTGACATAGACACAGCAGGACAATTGTACACTAATGCAAACACAAAGCAATGCTGTATCATGCCCCTAAAGAGGCAAATGGGTAACCTTCCCCACACGCCTATGCAGACAGAGAACATCAGGCCAGGCGTTGATGTGGGTTGTGTAGGCTATGAAGTTGCAAGCTAATATACATGACATTGGACGCTAAGATCTGTAGTACAGTAGTATGCCTCAAACCAGTATGATAGGCAACAGTACAGACTGTAATGGTGTACTGTACATGGCAGTGCAGGCACAGCAAATGTGTATAAGTGTCAGATGAATCCCACATCCTATGTACACCCACAGTAACAATCTGGTAGAAATGTACAAAGAATTGCTGTCCCCCCTGTATGTATAAATGTTGATAAGTCTATGCAAATTTGGTGTCTCATGGAAGCCCTGCAGGCACAGCATGATCCCTGTTGATCTATGACACAAAGGTGAGCCCTGCTGTAAAAATACAACTTGATTTACCATACACATATAGTATAAATGTGTATACTGTGCGTGCTCACACACTCCAACAAATGTAGTGGGTTTCATTCAGCATCACACTGAAAAGTCATACTGGGCATGCTCACACACTTAGGCTAAATACGGATGTGATAATAAAGGATCTATGGACAAATGTGTATAGTCATCTCTACTTCCAGAAACACATTCACAAAGTGGTCTGAAAATCCTGCTATGTGTTCACACAAACTGCCAAGGTCTGTGCATGTAGGTCAAAGGAGGTTGCCACTACTCAGCAGTCATTAGACCTGTCAGAGAGTACCACAACACACTTGCGATGAATCTGACTAGGCAAGTTCAGCAGCTAGAAAGACCAATGAAGTACCTTAACAAGAGGATTACTGGCCTCAAATAGTTGCCCCATGCAACAAGACTGAATGTAACCCAATCTGTACTCTGTTGCATACTGTCTACTCGGGAGATCTCTGCCCAACAGACAGGTCCATGTCATGGTTACACTCAGATCTGTTCTGAGTTACAGCTCAATGGCACTAAATGTACAGAACCAACTGATATTGCCAACATCCTGGCAGATAGGATCAGTGTTAACTTTACCCCCCTCTCACCCATGAAAGAGCACATGTCTATAATGGAAGACTACAAAGCTGCTGTCATCATGGCTGCTCAGGTAAAAGACACTATCCAAAGTCCAAAGCCAGTATCACAGCAGCCATGGGACTAGATAACTTCCCAGGCTGTGTAGTATCTACTTCCCTGAAGTAAACATTAAAATGGAAGGCCTGTGGCTACTGACGTTTCCAGAGGACTGCAAACTAGGAGCCATCGTTGTAAACACTAAAGATGTGGACATCCTACAAAAGGGCCTCACTGAGACAGATGGCTGTTGTCCAAGCCATGGGCTGTAGCTCAATGCTAAAAGGTGCATTATCATCACCTTTGTTAAAAACACTGTAGCCAAGAACTACAACATAGGTGGTAGTATACTTCACACTGTACGTGTGACAAGAGATCCTGGGTCACAGGTGGACAGTGGATACAACTGTGATAAGCACATTCCCACAGTAGTCAGGAAACCCTCTTATGTGGCACACCTCATCACAAAATGTGTCTCATGTAGAATAGAAGAGGACATTGTTCCCCTCTACTCACCACTCATTAGAACTATAAAATAGTACAACACCACTGTTGCTATGTACCTCACAAGACAACTACAACAACTGGAAAGCCAGCAGCAATACCTCACAAAGAGCATTAGTGGCTTGAAATACATGCCATTCAGAGACCATCGCAAAATGCTCCATCCGTACTCCCTTGCATATCGCCTACTCAGAGGTGTTCACTGCCTAACATACAAAGCTATGTCAAACATAGAGCTGTTGGATATGATCCACGTAAAACACTCACAATCACTCTGACCTTTGGACCCAAGACCATGAGTGAAATACAAAAGGAAGGGGTGTAGCCATTTACCTTATGGACATCCACACCTTCAGGTTACTGGCACAGCATGAGGCCTTGGAGACCATGCAAGTGCAACTAACATTGGGCAAAGCTGCCCATCAGATTGTAGCCTGTTACAGATCATGTACCTTGTCTCAGGAACCTCACTCAGTATTCTGGAGAACAATGGCAAATATAAAGGTCCTATCAAACACCATTATATGAGGAGATTACAACTACCCAAACACTGAGTGGGTGAATTACTCATATACAACATCCTTTGCCCAATGTGTCCTAGAGTTAAGAAACTCTAACACCCTGGAACAGTTGGTCAGCACGCCCACTAGAGGTGACAACATACTGGACAAGATCATCAAAAACATGGGGTACCAGTGTTCCACAACAGAGATAAACCCCTCGCTGGTAATATCAGATCATTAAGTAATCACATTGGACATCCACATCCCACCCCCACACCCAGTCAATGAAACCACTGTGAAGACATTTGCAAAAGCAAACTGCACACTTCCCAAGACCAAAGTGGAACATTACGAAGATCCCTTGCTATAGGATAATGGTATGCAATCTGCAGAATCATTGACAAGTGCATCCTATGAGCATCTACAGGGATGCATGGAATGAGACATCACAAATAAAACCAAGATGCACTCCTCCAAAAATAGGACAACAAGCAGGTGTTTGTTGTCCATAAATAAGCTAGACAAGAGAAGGAGGAAACGAACACATGACAGATCCAACTTCACTAAAGGAAAGGCATCACTGATCATTATCAGGAAGAAACAATGATCACCCATAAAATAATCCAGGGATGGTTTCTAAAGACAAATAGCCAAGGAATGTAAGAATAACAACCACAAAGCCTTTGGTAGCTATACCAGACATGTAGGTGTCAACTTCCAAATATGCTGTCAGCTACTGAAAAAAGGAATGACATACACCAAACCAACTTTCATTGCCCACACCCAAGGAGACAAGTTCAGTGTAAACTCCCCCCCATCACCCCCAAAAGGGCCTGTGTCCATCACAGAAGGATGCAGAGACCCACACATCATGGACATGCAGGTAAAGACAGCCCTCACCAAAGCTAAGAACATAGCATCAATGTGACTGTATGTTGTCCCAGGCTGCATCTTACACTAGGCCCATAAGGAACTGCACCCTCACCTACATTCACTGTCCAGACTCAAGCGTACCACAGGCTATGTAACCAAAGAATGGCATACACTAACAGTCATCCAGCTCCACAAAGGGTGTGCCATAACAGAACCTGGAAACCATTGCCCAATATGTCTACTCAGCTGGGTCTACAGATCTATTGAGCAAATTGTCATGGAACCCATACACTGAGACATTGGAGATCTCCAGACACTGGAATTTACACAACTTTGCCTTGTTAAAGGCAGAGCCTGGCTCCCAAACCTAGTTGACTTATTTAAAACAGTTACCATGAACATAGATGGAGGTGAAAGTAGTCCACACAGCCCACCTGGACCTCACTAAGGGCTTACCACACCATTCCCCACTCTGTCATCATGGACAAGTGTACCAGCTTGAACATTAACAGCTATGTCACAGGATGGGTGGCCAAGTGGCTCACAGATCAAACACACATGTTCATAGTTGCGGGTGCCATGTCCAACTCTAAGCCAGTCACAAATGGCATCACACAGGTCTTGGTCCTGGGACCCCACCTGTTCAGTAGATACTGCTCACAGGTACAGGCAAGCACGGCAGGTGTATGGCTGAACAGGTTTGCAGATGAATGGTAACTGTGGTCCATAACTGACTGTACAGCTGACACAGACATCCTCCAGAAGTGTCTTACAGAGACATATACCTGGTGTCAAAACAATGCCCTCAAGCTGAATGGCAAGGAATGCATAGTCATCCCCTTTGGGTAAAACAAAGTGCACACAAATTACCACATAGGTGGTAATCTAGCATGTACGGAGAAAGTCATTATGGCCCTGGGGACACAGGTAGATAGTAAACTCACCTTTGATGATCACATGGCCAAAGTGTTTAGACATTCCTTCAATGTAGGCCATCTAATGTCACCTAATGTAACCCACGTCTGATGATGTCACCATCCTACAAATATACCTGTGGAAAGGATAACTCCCAGTGATGTGTATAGCGTGTCATTGTGTCAGCGTGTTAATGCGTACTCCTGTAGTATCATGAAGTAGTTAGGTAGGGGTTTGAATCCTGCACTGGACAAGTGTGTGTGTGTGTGGTCTCCTTGGGAAAGAGCAACCTTTTAGGAGAGTAGTAAAACACCTCAAATGTGGTAAACTAACCTTTGTCAAGTCTGATGATGTCACCATCCTACAAATATACCTGTGGAAAAAAGAGCTCCCAGTAATATGTATAGCATATCGTGTTAATGTGTACTCCTCTAGTATCATAAAGTAGTTAGATAGGGGTTTGAATCCTGCACTGGGCAACTGTGTGTGGTCTTCTTGAGAAGGAGCGACCTTTTAGGAGAGTAGTAAAACACCTCAAAAGCGGTAAACTAATCTTTGTCAAGTCTGATGATGTCACCATCCTACAAATATACCTGTGGAAAAAAGAACTCCCAGTAACATGTATAGCACATTGTGTTACTGCATGCTCCTCTAGTATCATGAAGTAGTTAGGTAGGGGGTTGAATCCTGCACTTGTTGAGTGTGTGTGCTGTATGTGTGTGACACTGTTGGTCAATGTGTTGTGAGTTTTGCTTTTACTACTGTATGACATATCAGTATGCGTTGCACATGCAAGCTAGCTGTGTGGCAAATACATATACGTACATGTTACCTCAATGATTGCATGTGTGGGAACCCTGCTTTCTCCAAGAACACAGCTGTCATCCTTGCCAGACTGTGTTGTTGCTTCCCAGACCTTAGGTCACATCTGTATGCTTGTGACAAGCCCAGCCACTGCAGTGATCCCTGGCCTAGGTCATCTGTGTCACACAAAGTCATTATGGTTCCTATTGGAATGTGTGTGTGAGGGTCTATGGCCGAGGTATATGTCAGACCTGTTCAAACACAGCAAAGTCTGTCAATGATGACTATCCATAACAGGTGTTGAACAACCTTTGTGGATATGCATGCAGACCCCTTATTGCTTATGTGATCCACCAAGGGATTTCAAAATACCTTTGGAAATGTAATTAACAAAGTTCAGATGACATAACACTTGGTTGCATGTACACATCGATACCTGTTCATCATGTTGGTGGCTATTACCTATGTGGTACTGTGGGGATAATATGTTCCGTAAAGGTGGATGACTATGCTTAGTTTGGCTTATAGCTTTCCAGCATGGGTTTGACAACAGGCATCTGTCTGTATGATACCCTTGTGGAGGATGTGTGTGTTATCTGGAGAATGCATTATAGGCCACAGTATGCATTACCAGATGTGGGTGGACATATCCCTACTGTGATTGCTTGTACCTAGGAGAGCTATATGCCAAACAGGAGTGGTGTCAGTAATGGGTGCAGGTGAATACCAGTGGTTACTGGCATAGTATAGTACCTGAAGGATCCAAATGTTGCTGTGTGTCCTACATCTGTGTGTCGGTTGTCAGGACATCATCTAATGAATGGTTATGGTCAGGCTGTGGAAGTGATGTATACTACCAGAATGCAAAACAATGACAGATAGTAACAGTATCACCCACAGCACAGTGTCAAACCATGTCATACACACATGTGTAGTCAGGTTCCGAAATGTGTGTAGTACAATGCATACTGGCCACCAATAGAAACTATGGAGTGTTACTGTGTAATACAGAGCATGTCACCCTGGCCATGTGTCCACTATGCATGTACATGCAGACAGTGCACCTCCACCATGTTCACACCTGTACACCTGCAAATCTGTGCTACACACATCCCACACATACTGTCCACTCTCTAACACATGCTGCCAATACTGCACACATCAGCCAAGTGGCACGTGGCCAGACAATACACAATTGGAACCAACACTGGTGTAAACAACACTACAATGACAATCATAGCATTAATGCATCATGCCTGCTTAGCTACATCTTCAAGCATATCATTACACTGTACTGCTGATAACATGCTAACATTGCTATACTGCTATAAAGACACCCTGTGCAACAGCACCATGGTAGCCTGTTCCTGCATCGATGTTACAGATGACAGGAGGTGGCACAGGTTTCATCATATGCACAGGGTGTGTTGTTGGTTTGCCAGAGGCCTACAGTGAGCCATCCAATCAACATGTATGTGTGTGTGTGTCTGTGAGGGGCAAGAATACTGGAATGGGCCAATGTTGATGTAATGTGTGTGGGTGTGTGTTAGCCCTAGGTGTCTGGAGTATGTGTGTGTGTCTGCATGCACACAGTTCCACCATGTGGCTGCCATATATGGGTATTTGTGGTACAGCCACAGACTGTACCCGTGAGGCTTCACAGATCACCGTCTCTGGCCACGGATATGGTACCTGTGCCTGGCAGGGGTGCTACTGACACTATCAGGTACTAAGCCAGGCTGGGTACTATCCCCAGAGGTGGATGGATGTACAGTGGACACAGGTCCCTGCTGAGACTGTCCAGAGCCACATACACGCAGTCTTCTAGGATGTTCTATGGACAGCCCAACCCCAACATTGCTGGGGCTGGTACTGGCACTACAGGAGTGGCTGTGGCTTGAAGGATGTCTGCAGTGACTGCCAGCTGCTGATATTGCTGGCATACATCAACGTTGATGACTCAACCATCCCGCACTGTCCTGACACATGGACATGACATTGCGGAGGATATCTCATGTCTCTCCCCAATGTCTATCAGTGACCTCGGTGTAATGACGGATGGCACCTGCTAGGTCATGGATACTGCCAATGTCGGTGGTGTTATGTGCCCTCTGTGCCCTTAGTCCCTGTCTGGTGTACCGTTCCATACATGCCTGTGCCTCCATGACAGCCTGGAACATGCGTGACATTGTCAGACCTGTGGTATGTCTGCCAGTGGCATGATGAGCAGCAGTGCTCCCTATGAGAACCCCTGGACATCTGCCTATGTGGTACCCTTCCAGACATCTGGGTATGGCTGCTGTGTTGGGATGCATGTGCCATAGATACCACACTGTCCTGGCCAATGCCAACTGTATGCTGTCCCTCAGCTATGGGCATTGGTGATAGACGTATTGGCAGTATGACTGTATGCATGGATGGGGTGGACAGCTGTGTACTCTCGAGTGGTGGCCCAAAGACAGACCCTGGCAGACATGCCTGTGCCTCAGCACACCTATCATCAGTATCACTGTTTTGCTCAGTGACATCAGTTTCTCTGCTGCAGTGAACCAGCCCAAAGTCAGCACCTGTGAGAGGAAGACAGGAAACACACTTTACGACCTGTATATGATGTCGGCACACATGCACAAATGCACACATGCACACATGCACACATGAACACATGCACACATGAACACATGCACACATGCACACATGCCCACATGCACACAAATGCACTCATCCCTAAAACACACACACACACACACACACACACACACACACACACACACACACACACACACACACACACACACACACACACACACACACCACCAGCAATCCAGAACATACTCAATAGCGGGTGATGGTGGAGTACAGTATCACAAGGCAAACAGTTATATCACACGTGTCAGCATGCAGGGCGTGTGTTTCCCAACAGCATGCAGTGCGGGTGTTGATAGCCCTTGCCAATAACACTATACATGTCTTTGATGCATGTGTGTTGTTGTTCAGTGATTGGCCTCACACTGTAATGCACTGTGTACATGGACACAACAGTGCTGTGCAAGTATTATAAGCTATGCAATGTCCTGTGCACCATCTCTCACAGGTATACATACCATGGCTGGATGTGTATCTGTGTGTCACATAGATATCCATTTCTGATTAGAGCATCTGTGTCTTCAGCAGATAATTGTGGACACATGCATGCTATGTATATACACAGGATGAGTGGTGCATGTTTACGTGATGGAATACCATTGCTCAACATGGCCATTGTACAGTGGTTATGGTGAGTGTAGGACATATTGTGAACATGCCAGTGCCAGACATGATATGGCATGCTACAACACAACTGCAACATTAAACATCACACAGATACAGTGTGTGTCATGTGACCTATACACTCAATAGCATTACAAGACATATATGTGTCACTTTGTACAAATGGTGATTGCTATGCATATTGTGTATAGGTGCCTATGTTTGCACACACATAACACTGAGGTGCATAGCAGGTAATGCTATGTGTAGTACTGTGGTCACTGTAACTGGATGGGGTGTACTACCATGAGCCATCATAATACAGCATCATGTGGTCACTCAGGGCTACTAATGCGTGCTAGACTGGCACATACCATGCTGTACTAGAACTGCAGTACCATGGCTATATTCATCATTTCACAGTCAGTTGTTTTTTGGGTTTGTAAGGTGCACAATAGGGGGCATTGCCTACCATGAATGTGTAATGTGTCAAAGAGTGTCGCACAGCCACATGTGAGGCATCTACCCCTCAGGTATATTATGTGTGCTGTGTGGATGAAGTGTGGGATACTGTAGTGTGACCTCACAGCGGGCGTCTGAATACGCCATGTGTAGCATGTTAACGTGTACTGCGTATGACAATGTTGTGTATGTTGTGTGCATATGTATCGACTCTGCCTATCCAATGTCCACATCAGTGTTGCCACAATTGTGTGGAATGCTCTGTGTATTGTATGTGTTTTAGGCAGCTACCCATGTTACTGGGATGTGCATAGTCTCACAGCAAACATGCACAGCATGCATTATGCATATGTGTGTTACGTGTACATGGCCTACACCTCACCTATGACATGCACATTTAATTAGCAGTATTAAAGGTAGAACACACTCACCAGCATGGGTCAGCTGCCTTGCTGTCACACCAGAGGGACCTACAAGGATATGAGACACTTTGTCAGTGGCAACAACTGTGGCATTGTTACTGTGTGTTTACAATTGTACAGTAGTACAACGGTTGACAGTCACAGGCCTACAGATTGTATTCCTAATTATTACTATTGCACAACACTAGGCACCACATTGTCTAACTACACAGTACACATCTCACATAAGTATGCTCTAACAATAGAGGTAACAGTAGTCTACAGCTATGCCATGTTACCTGCACACAACATGTCAGCTTGCTGGGTGACTAGGGCCTCCATGATGACACACGTTAGTTGTCGGGGTTGTTGTTGGCCAGGAGCCACCTGGCTCAGGAGCAGCTCCTCCACTCTGGGGAGGGGGGATGGATGACTACCCCCCCCCACCTGTGGCAAGCTGCTGTCTGCGGATATCAGACGTACGCTGCCGGACATGTCTAATTAAATCACTGCAGTGATGGCGTACCTGCTCATATGTCCGGTTATGCATGCCTATGTCATTTACCCGACGGACAAGCTCTTGCCACAGCGCAGTCTGCTCATGCTGGTCCTGGCTGGTTCTAGAGAACAGCAGGGCATACTGCTGCACCAGGCTGGATGTTATAACTTCTTCCTCCGCCATGCTATAGGCGGGATTACGATGGTGGGACATAACCCTGGAAGACAATGCAACAATATGTGTGAGCAAGTCATGAGGCACACGTATATTTCTAATGTACAGATATCAATTAACTGCCATATATAGCAACTTATTGGCTGTCAGAAGATACACACTTTCAATACCACATGTCAGTACTCAACACACAACTGCCTGACAGTGCCTGGCACACTCTATATATTAAACCACGTTTTGCACAGCAAGAAACTTACAACAGTATGTAATACTATACAACAGTACATGGCACACTGTATGCGACACAATGCACAACCTAGACACAGGAGGTATATATCATGCTAATGCATCATGAAAAGTGTAATCCATTGCAATGATAGTAAAGTCCAGTGACAGTATCACCAGTATACCACACTAGTCGTTGATGGCATACCCCTGCCTAACATATGTGCACATTCGTGAATATAGGTGGCATACTGCTGTGCTACACTATACATGTTGCTAGATATGCAGTTATATCCTGTAACACACATATGACTGAGGCCATGGTACAGGCATACACACACACATATCAGACATACATACCAGACACATAGGTATGGCAACACAGGTGACCTTTACCTGTGTACCTTACAGTACTGTGTGTCATATGCCTGAGGTATATAATCTGTGAGGACTACAGGGAACACACGGAACAGTGGTTCCAATCAATGTGGACGTACACCATACTGTGCTGTTTAGGCATACAGCTTCAGGTAGTACTACAGTTCATACAGGGGTTGGATTCGCCAGCAGTAACACTCAATAAGCATGCACGTACTGCATTAGCCTACAATGGGCACCCCAGTCGACAACAAGGGACTATGTTAGAACATATGGCATACTGCTTTTTCAGCCTAGCAATTGTATACACATCTTTTGCTGGGATCACAGCTAGGACACATAATACCATGACATAAACAGTTTCCCACTGAGCTATCACACATAAACCAAACTCTGACACATTCACCAACACATTCACCATCACACTCAGTCAAACTCACATAGCAATTATTGCAACAAGTACATATGGGTGTGTATCACTTCATAGGTAGGTAAGAGGCTATTGTCCCTAGGGCCTATAGAAGCTTAGCCATATGCTACCCTGGCCTTTGACACACAGGTCATTGCATTTCACGTGGCCCTGTCAAGCAGAGGCACAGAGGTGATTGCCTGGGTGTATTCACTATCTCTCATACAATCTTCATGATTATTTATGACGACTGCTAATTAGGAGCTTTGTTTGCTATGGATAGTTGGTTTGTTCCAGAGTATGGGATGTCTCTGAGATGGGAATCTATCCCTCCACCATGTGCTGTTTATTGTGGTCAAAAGGTTTGGGTCCCTAGAGCGTGTAGCGCATAGAGATTGTGATCTGTTTATGTGCAGCATGTTCAACAGCTCTGTTTTTTACATAGCTTAGTATGTTAAGCAGAGGTCACCTCTGGGTAGGCAGTATGTGACACAGTGTAGTTGTGGGTTTGTGAGATGGCCTTCATAGGGCATCTGTTTGAGGCTGGTATTACTCTTTGTGAGGTATGTCTTTGTTGTTTTCAGTTGCTCTGGATGTCTTGTGAGGTACATACCACATGGGGTATTATACTCTATAATGGGCTTTATGTGTGATGAGTAGAGGGGAACACTGACCTATATTTCCCTGGATAACACACCTTTTGTGATGAGGTGTGGCAGGTAGACAGATTACATGACTAGTGTGTCACTGTGATTATCAAAGGGGAGACTACTGTCCACCTGTGTCCCATGGTATCTTATCACACTTTCGGTGTTAAGTAGACTACTACCTATGTGGTAGTTCATGGGTACGGAGTTTTTACCAGAAGGGATGCCAATGCAGTTTCAACATTGAGCTTGAGTCCATGGCTTTGTCACCAGGGGCATCTGTCGCAGTAAATATGACCCTGTCTCTCTCTCTCTCTATATATATATATATATATATATATATATATATATATATATATATATATATACACATAAATATAAACATACAGTGGTGTACATATAGATATCCATATAGGCACATATACGGTCCACCTTTCATGGTGGGAATATCAATTATGCGAAGTTTGCGAGGTATACTGTTATGTACTAATATTGCAGTGTTGTGCGGAATGCACTGAAGGTGTTCTTAGCACATGTAGCTTTAGCAAGCTTCACTGGCTGCAACACTGCAAACCTGACAATTCATACCCACAGTGTTTAACCACCACATGTCATATACCAGCACTGTATGCTGTCTTGTTTGCCACTCACTACAACCTACATAGAAGTATTCACATAACAACCTTCAACAACATATATATGTCCACCCTTTACAAACAGTTGCAGTATGTCCCTTGCTCTATGCACATGTACAGATGCTAATATATCTGACACAGACAGATCTCTCCGTATGTGTGTGCCATACACACACAAGGTCCACACTGTTGTAAGTCCCATGGACCTCATGGCTGACCTGTTTTACACACACCTGTCTGTGTGTGTAAAAAAAAACTAAAAAAACCAAAACAATACTTCTGCTTTCCTAACTTTCCTAGCTAGTTGTTCCAGTGATCAGATTTGCTGATCCCTGGGCTTTGTATTTGGTTCCTGTGTTCCTCCATTTTCTTGTGTGGCCAGAGGGAAGTTTCTTTACTCACCAGTGAGAGTGGGGAGTACTGAGCTGCCTGTTTGTCCTCAGAGGAGTGGTTAGAGACAGCAACTGGTAATTCCTTGGCCATTTTGGGTCATTTCCTGTTTTTTCCAGCCCCCTGCTATAAAGCACGCTTTAGCACGCTTTAGCGCGGAGTTGCCACAGGAGCACACAAGAGCAGCGGCAGTTAATCAAGGTTAAACTATTCGGGCTACCTAAAGTCCACTCTTCAAATTTTCCCTTAAAACAGCCTTCCCTGAATGGTACTGCTGATCTAACCAGCGTATTCTATACCTAAAAAGCTCAGCTCTACTTGATTCCTAAGTAGAATATTCTCTATCTGTAAAGCCTAGCACTTGCTCCTAAAGTACTTTTTTACTTGATATAGCACTTTTATTTTACATAGTACCCCACCAGCCAAAAACCCCATTCGATCACCCACATCCCCCGGAGTCTTTTAAAGTCCTTGTCTATTCCTTCTAGCATGTCGAGGGATCAGTTGCTAGTGTCCTCTCCTGCTCAGCTGGTGAATCTGGGAATATTGAGGCAATGTTACAATTGTCTCATGTACACGGACAACCCTCTCCTTCTCCCACAAAACACAAATACATGCGAGAGATGCAACTATATAGCAAAACTGGAGGCTGAGCTCTCTCAACATAGGACTGGTAAGACCAAACAGGAGGAGAAGGTAACCACACACACCACAAACCCAGTCTCACATAGTACTATCACAATTTCAAATCATACACATTAATACACAAAGACATATTCGGAGGCTCTGATCAAAAATCTACCAAAACAGCAGAGGCCACCAAAGCAGACACCCAAACAACTGCCACCTCAGGACACAACACATGCAACGCATAGACCACATCGTCAGTGTGCCAAACAGTCACAGCCCTTAAGGCCAAACACAATGCCAGACACACTCGTCATTGGTGACTCCATAGTCAGACACACTGACGTCCCGCTCACCAGATTGAACAAGGAAAAGGTCACAGTAAGCTGCCTGTCTGGAGCTAGAATCCGCCACATAACGCAAGCACTCAGGTCTCTCAACAGCAGGTACAAGTATGACTCTGTCATTGTCCACGCTGGTGTGAACGACCTGAGACGTACCTCCTTGGACTACATGAAAAGAGACATAGAGGAGCTCTCTGATTATGTAGCCCAGCCAGGTATGACCCTGACCTTGAGCAGTATCCTACCTTCACCAAGAATGATGCCACAATACAGTGATAAGATGATCAGCTTTAATAATTGGCTTAAACTCTGGTGTCATTCAAAGGGGATCCAATGTCTGTCTGCCTGGGATGACATGCTGGACAAGCCACGCTGCTTCACAAGGGACGGCTTGCACCTGTCACCCCTGGGCTTCCGGATATTGGCAAAGGCTTTTGCCACCCCCATAGTGCCTTTTTTAGGCAAAGCTCAAATTCTAAACCTACCACCCTAGAACACAAAAAAGGAAAAAAAACTAAGGGTAATGCTGCTCAATGCCAGAAGTCTCAACCTCAAGATGCACGCACTCGAGACCCTTCTCAGTATGGAGAACATCGATGTCTGTGCTGTGACTGAAACCTGGTTCAAGGCTCCTGAGAGCACCCCAGCACTATCAGGCTTTACCTCATATCATGCCCGCCCCAAAATCCGGACAACACCAAGAAAGGAGGGGGGGTGTCTATATTCATCAAGAACACCCACACCTCAAGGTTGGTGGCAATGCATGATGCATCGGAGACCATCCAGGTGCAATTAACCATAGGCAAGACTGCTCTGCAATTTGTAGTATGTTACAGGCCACCCTCTCAATCTCAGGAACCTCACATGGCTTTCCTGAAAACACTGGAGGGGATAAATGTATCTCCAAACACCATCATACTAGGTGATTTCAACTACCGGAATATAGACTGGGATCACTACTCAAGCCCCAACACTCTAGCCCAAAGGTTCCTAGAGTTCATAAACTCAAATGCCATGGAACAGCTAGTCACCATTCCCACAAGAGGAGATAACATACTAGATCTTATCATCACGAACATGGGGTCACAATGTTCAACACCAGAAGTATACCCTTCACTGGTGAGATCAGACCATAAACTAATCTCACTGGAAGTCCACATCCTGCTCCCACCTGAGATAAAAAGACCACAGTGAAGAACTTCTCAAAAGCCGACTTCACACTTCTAAAAGCTAGTATGGTCTATTTTAGGTCCCCGAGACTACGGAAACCATTACCCAAGCCGCTGAATCACTTACAAATGCCTTCTACCAGCACCTACAGGACTGCATGGATCAGGCAATCCCAAACAAAACAAAGACCCTTTGTACCAAAGGCAAACGTCCAGTTTGGTGGACCCCAGCCATAAACAAGCTCTACAACAAAAGGAGGAAGCTACTACAAGATAGAGCAAAATCCTTAAAAGGGAAAACACCCTTGATCATTATAAGTAAAAAATTAAGAACTCTCATAAAATCATCCAAGGCAAATTTTGAGAGAAAAGTCACTAAGGACTCAAAGGACAATCATAGGGCCTTCTTTAGCTATGTTAGAAACCTGGGAGGAAACTCCCAGATATGCTCAGAATTAGTTCAAAATGATGTAAAAATTACTGAACCTACAGACATTGCCAACATACTGGCTGACAGGTTCAGTGCAAACTCTCCCCAAAGGTGAGATATCTATACCAGAGAATTATAGCCCCCCAATCATCTCTAACGCTCAGGTGAGAACTGCTCTCTCAAAGGCAAAAAAAAAACAGCATCCATGGGACCAGATGGTGTCCCCATATGTGTGCTCCACGAACTCAATGAGGAATTAAACCCGCAGTTAGGGCAGCTGTTTAATCTTAGCCTCACCTCAGAATACATGCCTAAGGAGTGGCGTACGGCAACTGTGGTCCCACTTCACAAAGGAGGTGCCTCCACCGACCCGGGAAATTACCGTCCCATCAGCTTGACAAGCTTGATCTGCAAAGCTATGGAGAGGATCATAATGGAACTCATAAATAAAGACATAGGAGACTTGCAGACTTTGGATCCGACCCAGTTTGGCTTTGTCAAGGGCAGATCATGCCTTTTAAACCTGGTGGACTTTTTCGAAACAGCCACCAAGGCCATTGATGAGGGAAAGGCAGTCCACACAGCCTGCCTCGACCTGGCAAAGGCTTTCGACACAATACCCCACTCAGGTATCATTGAAAAACTCATCAGCTTAAATGTAAACCCATACGTCACAAGATGGGTTGCAAATTGGCTAAGTGACAGAACCCACAGGGTCAGAGTTGCTGGCGCCATGTCAGACTCAAAGCCTGTCACAAGTGGTGTCCCACAGGGCTCAGTCCTGGGCCCTCTCCTGTTCGGCATCTACTTTTCAGAAGTACAAGCAAACACAGGAGGATTATGGCTGACAAAATTTCCAGATGACTGCAAACTGGGCGCCATAGTTGAGAACACATCTGAAACAGATATCCTTCAAAAGGGTCTTATAGAAATGGAAAACTGGTGCCAGAGCCATGGCCTAAAGTTAAACACCAAAAAATGCATAGTCATACCCTTCAGGAAAAACAAGGTTACCCCTAGCTACCATATAGGCGGCAACCCACTAAGCACAGAAAAGGTTATCAGGGATCTGGGTACCCAGGTTGACAGTAACCTTTCATTTGATACTCACGTTGCCAAAGTAGTTAGGAAGATCTTCTACATTGTCCACCTGATCATGAAGGGATTCACATCTAGATCAAGGGAAGTCATCATCCCCCTGTACTCATCACTCATCAGGCCAATGATTGAGTACAATGCCCCATTCGGAATGTATCTGACATGACACCTGCAGCAACTGGAAAGGCCCCAAAAGTTCCTCACCAAAAGGATAAGGGGTCTCAAAAATATGTCCTATGCTGCCCGACTGAAGGAACTTCAGCTCTACTCAGTCGCTTACCGTCTGCTCAGAGGTGACCTGTGCCTGACATACAAGGCCATGTCCAACCCAGAATTGATGAACATGCTTCACCTCAAAAAATCTAGATCTCTCAGAACTACAAGGGCGGGAGACTTAAACCTTGACACGGTTATTAATAGGACGTGCTGGAGGGACAGATTCATCACCCAGAGACTCCCTATGCTGTGGAACAAAATCCCGGTACACGTGAGGCAGAGCACCTCGCTGCCTTTGTTCAAGAGAAATCTTGACCAATGGATGGGAGATCGCAGATATACCCCAGGGATTATCTCAGTGTCACTGCTTGACAGAGGCACAGCAAAATAATGGGCATAGTATCCTCCAAACTAAAGGGGTGGCGAAAGCCACAAAACTCTGGCTAGGCTTATAAATGCCCTTGGGCAGATAGCCTAGTATGAACCTATGAACCTATGTTGGGCCTTGCGGTAACATGAACAGGTGTTAGATGTGAGCACGCAGTAATATTAGAGGGTGTATATATAGCTGCAAATGCTAGATTAGTATACTAGCCTGGTACAGCTGTTGCCAGTGCTAAGCTACATGTTAATATGACTATCATGCATTTCTTACTCTGTCACATCCTTGGTTATATAACTGTATGCACTACTCCCCCAAACAGCCATTGTACACACTACTGTACAGAACACAGATAACATGGATCAGATGTTTGACATTTAATGCTGAACTACATATATCACAGTCATATCCCACTGCACACACCTACACACTAATTTCTCCATGGCAGTAGTTATGCAGGGCATCTGTGCATAGATACATACTGCTGCCACATATGGATGATTCAAAGTATGTAGAGTACTCTTCAAAAACATCTACTACATGCCAGTAAATACATATCAGTTACATACCTTTACTTTGCATGGGTTTGTATTATTACGTTCCGTGTGTGTAGTAATAATTTTTTATTTATTTATTTTTTTTTATGTTGATTTTTTTTTTTGCTGTTGCTGTTGTTGTTGCCGGTGTCTGTCTGTCTGCCTGTCTGTGTCTCTGTGTCTCTCTTTCTTGCTTGCTTGCTCGCTCTCTCTCTCTTTCTCTCTCTCTCCGTGGCTGCAATGAAATGATTGCATGTGTGGACAGCAAGTACAGCCTGCTTTTAGAGGTATCTGTACATGTGCATGTAATGGCCTCTGCACCAATTAGTGGCCACCATTTGGTAATTGCATGCAGCCTGCTGTGTGTTAATTGCAGTACTCACTGTCATAGCAACCCAATGCTATAAATTGCTATGTCAGGTAGGCGTATGCCTTTCAGCTATCCAAAGTGGGGCCCATGCTTGTTTGCTGTGGACAGCGTAGTGTAAGTCAGAAGGTTGGTATACTTCTTCTAAATGTTGCTAAGGGTGTAGCCAGTTATTTGTATGTTGTACTCAGACCTGAATGTTGCCTCTTCCAGTACATAGTTGACAGTGTAGAATTGTACTCACCCCTAGAAATGCTAACACAAGATACATGGGAGTATGGAGTTTCTTTACAACATCTACAATTAGCTGCCATACATATGTAGTTATTGAGATGTTTCCATTTGGCACATGAACTGTTTGTGAACATCTATACTGTGGATATTAATGTACTCACTTATGCAGTGTTTGTGCTTTTTATTTTGTTGACATTATCACAGGATGCTCATGAAACTGGACAATTCCAGTACTGAGTATGCCTACCTACTGCTGCTGTACCTTCACCACACTGTTTTTTTGTACATTTGTGTGGGGATTGTCCTGCTATGATACTGTGTGGTGGTTGTGAAGTGCTGCTGTAACAGTATTTACTGCTAGAATGTATGGTTCTGTTATCACAGTCACGTAATGCAGTTCCACAACAACTGCTGGTATAGTTCCACAAAACAGGTTTTTTGTTATGGCATTCCTACCTTTCCTTTATATTCACCCATTCTAATGCCTGATATATATATTTCAGCAACAGCTTGCTGTATCTCTAGTGTGGCCTAGTGGTACTTCATGCAGTCTAGTGTGTCCAAGGTCCGGGGTTTGAGACTAACAGTGGTGTTTTATTTTGCTGCTGAGCAGAACAAGGCACCTCATATGCAGGGTGACTGAGGCACTTTTAAGCAGTTCAAAGCAGGTTTGCACGACGCTTAGCAATACTAAGCTAAGCGCACACTCGCTCAAACCCGCTTACTACTGCTTACAAGTGCATACTCCTGCTAACCCTCGCACTCATTTCTTTGAAAGAAAAGAAAATGGGGAGATAGGAAAGTGGTGAAAAAGGGGCACAAAGAGGGAAAGACAGTAGGGAAAACAGCTCGGGATGTGTAGGACGGGTGTAGGGAAGGTCCATAGCTGCCCATTTCTTTAACAGCAACAGCTGTGCATATACTAGTAATTTGGAGGGAATTTTGAAACCTTCCACCCCTGAGAGAGGGGTGAGGACAACAAAGTATGTTGTACTGCCAATTGAATTTCAGTGTCTGTGTCCAGCGGACATTTGTGTAAAATGGGCAGCTATGTATGGGGCATAATTTTTTTGTGGGAGCAGATTGCCCATTTTTTTTTTTTCAGGTGAGAGTGGAATGTGAGGTAGGGGAAGTAGGTATGTTGTGGGAGGTAGGTTGGGGAGGTCAACAGACAAGACAAACAAGACGCATACAGGGGCAGAATATGACACATGGGGTGGGTGAACACAATTGACGGGGAAGGATGTTTGGAAATCGCAAGCCCATGAGCCCACAGATGGTAACAGTGGAACTGAGATCCTCACCCATGGGCAGTCACCACTGCACCTTCACAGCCCGGAGGGTGGCTGTGCTGGGGGCTGCATAGGAGGGGCAGGCTCACCCGTGAGTTGTGCCACTCTTGCCTCGAGCTGGCGTAGGGGATCAGCGACTGAACACTGGCTCTCCCTACGCACCACAGCCCGGACCCTTCGGAGGGTGACAGGTGGCCCTCCTCCAGCCACGCTTGCATGGGGGGATGAGCCCTATCCCCTGCAGTGCTTCCACCCAAAGGTGGCACAGGACCAATGGAGGAGGGGGTCCCAGGCTGGGCACCGGACCTGCTGGTGCCAGGTGCAATCGCCAGCTGAGGTGGGACAGGTGGGTCCTCTGGGACCAGCCTTCCCATACGTTCTGTGTTTAGGTGCATTTAATGGCAACATAGCCAACAGCATTCCAAATTAATTGTAACAGCATGGAGTAATATTCCCATAAACCCAACACACCAGAGTTCCAACAGTTGAGCAGCAAGCATAACACATACATATATTGAACGACAGTGGACATTCCAACAGCATGCAGGAATGATTGGTGGCAACAGGCCACCACGATTGTGGTGTTTGAACACATGGTACATGCATCAAAGTTATGCAGATATTTATAAACCAATTGGACATATGTTCCAACAAATGTTTTGAGATTACACATACCCATTGAGGTGTGGAATTGCATTGTTTATGCGCATACAGTAGGGTGTAAAAAGATACCTCCATTAACAACTTATATGAACTTATAGTTTACACTACATTCCTATTGACTGCAGGTATATATCCACTACATGTATTATTATACTGGGCAATGTCCAGTACGTTGTGGGATGTGTTTTGCTAGTTAATTATGCACCTGACCTGTATCTAATATACAAACTGTCCAGGATGCAGATGTTACGTTACTGCTACGTATTTATATATTTTATTTATATTCATATGTCTACATATCTGGATGTGTTCAGGTGACATTACCAGTTAAATTTTAACAGCCCCCTACATTTTTTGCAGCACACTGACATTTCTGGTGCACACAATTACAAGCTACTCATGTGCCAGATTTACCTATACATGCCAGGCTTGAAACTACAGTTGAGGACTGTATATATGCTTGAGATACTGCTACTCCCTTCGTACTGTTTCTATGGGCCTACCCAAGTGAGGGTTGACAGGGTTTAATACAACACTACTATTTCTATACTGCAAGAGTACATCTACATTTCAAAGAAGGTGACACAGACACACTACAGGAGTTATACCTTTATTAATTAAATTACACACTTTTCTAGTGGCTCTCTCATTTATTTGTTATTACAGTACATGCAGACATCTTATTCAGGATGTATTATACCTTCATTTATAGTTTACAACACTCTTTTTCTGGCTCTGTCACTTATTCTATATAACAATACATGCAGGGAAATAATTCAGGCCTTATTATACCTTTATTAATGGGTTACAACACTCTTTTTCAGGCTCTCTCACTTATTTTACATAACAGTTCATGCAGAGAGGTTATTCAACCCTTATTATACCTTTATTATAGGGCTGAGACACTTTTAGCCAGGCTCTCTCACTTATTTTATAAAACAGTACATGCAGAAAAATTACTAACCTGCCTGGTGGTGCAGCCTTAGCAGACTATCTGCATAGGCTTGCTGATTTGCAGCACGGACACCTGCAGCTGTGAAGTAAATGAAGTGATATTTAGACATATACCTATCCATACTATCGACTACACTAGCAATTTTTACATACTTCAGTCCATGGCTACCTACTCAGTAGTGGGGCATTTTGCATCCTATGGGCCTCCTGTATCCATTGGTTCAGTAGGTCCTGCTTGCATCTCTTCAGGTCTGCATGGTGATGTCTGACCTGCTCACCAGTCCAAGGGACGCCTGTGGCACTGGTGAGTTCATGTGCAAGATGGTTCCAGGCCTCTGCTTTGTATTCCGTGCCCTGGAACTGGCCATACAGGAGTCTAGCATCATGACGATGGACAAGGAGCCAAACCATCAGTTTTGACTCCTCAATGCCCCACCGTTGTGCTCGGAAGTGAGAGCCCTCTCCGACACCAACCATTGCTGCCTGCAGATGGGAGCTGCAACCAGTTATGGCAAGTATTCCTGCCTATGGAGCTTAAATATGCCTCATTTCCCACACTTATTTGTGATTGGCCGGATTTGAAAGTTCTCAACTGACTGCACACCTGCTTAGCACTGGGTAAACTTTGATTCATATGTATATGTGTGTTGACAGTCCATGAACGTCAAATGCTGTTATGGCTTAGTGAATTAGTACTGTGATTATGGTGCACACTATCCCGAGTTCGAGACCTGTCATTGCTTTTTTATTTTACTACTGGCCTGACCAGTAGGGGGTGTAGCTGTGTTTAGCCGACTTTGCTCAGTTTTGACCAACGTTGCTCGACGTTGCTCTACGTTGCTCTACGTTGCTCTATGTTGCCTGATGTTGTGCTAGTTAGCGTGGTGCGCACCTCTGCGCAAACATGTTTGGTTTTCGCTAGTTGGCGTGATGCACAGCTCTGTGCAAAGCTATTGCGCTAGTTAAAGCAGTGCTTAGCTATGGGCAATTATATTGCGCTAGTTAAAGCAGTGCTTAGCTATGGGCAATTATTCTTAAATGTGCTTAATACTGGTAAATGTTGCTTAGCAGTGCTTCACATTGCTTAAGATAGGTTACTTATGCATTCATTATTATGCATGAACGTTTCACTTTCTTATATATATTTATAATATTGTTCAGTACTACATAGGCCATTTTGATGCATTTTAATATGATTTAAAAGGTAAATGTCAGGATTTATTTTTATGCATGGATTTCCTACTGAAAAAGGAGAGGGGAGTGGTGGAACTCGAACCGGGAATGCCTCCTCTTTGGGCGAAGGCTCTACCACTACACTATTGCTATTTGGCTTAATTTGCATATTAGTGGTTTATTATCCTCTTCGATGTCTAAACTGCTAACTGTAGCTAAACAATGGGCACACCCGCGCACACATGTGCAAATACGGGCAGCTATATCGTGAATAATAAAAAAAAATTGTTTTACATTTTATTTCATTTATACAGGGATTTTTAATGTGGGGGAGTGTAGTGTTGGGGCTATACACATTTGAGCGGACTCGCTCATATCTGCTGACATTTGCAAAGTTAGGCACTTGCAGGGGCGTGGATATTTGGACTGCTCGGCAGTCTGACACGCCCCCTGCACTCCTACATGCTCCATGTTAGCCTGGGAGTTGAGTCAGCACCCCCTCATGCATATGCATGACGCGCTGACGTCTAACTCTTAGACGGCAGACTCCGAGTAGGACTTTGTTTGTCCTACACGGAGGATTACTGAATCCCCCCATAGTAATAAAAATGGGAAAAATTACCAATCAGTTTAACAGAAAACCCATTTTCTAAGAGCAATAATCCCCTCCAAGGTGTGTGTTATTGTATAAGTGATGCCCTTCCAGCGGTGTAGAAGCCCTCTGCTTGTGGAGTTAAACTACAAAACACCACTGGGCATGTGTTATTTATCCAATAACACACACCCTGTGGGGAATTTTGCTTGCTTATGGTGCTGCCTGAAAAAACACAACTGTATCACTCAGTCAACATAAAAAAAATCTCTCTTTTGCATGTGCTGTCTGATGATTTTTGCTGCTGCTGTGCAAAATCACCTTTCAGAATGGAATGCTGTAGAGGGGTCCACCATGAATAATCATGTTTTGTTTAATCAACACATGATTATTCAGTCCTAAAACATCTAAAACACAGGGCATTCACTATTCAAAAAACAGTACTCACAAGGTCACAGAATACATTTATTTGTATGGAGAAGCCCCCTTGTATTCCCTGATGTGGGGGTAAGTACCCCACACCCAAACATATGTATGTATATATATGTGTGTACATATATGTATATGGGTCCCATACAGAATGCCGACAGCTCACAATGCCGACATCCATATATCCATATGGCCGATGCCATATGATCGACGTTCAGAATATTGACAATGGGGAAACGCTATCTCCCAATATATATATATATATATATATATATATATATATATATATATATATATATATATAAACATGTATATTAATATATATATATATATATATATATATATATATATATATATATATATATACATATGCACAGTGTTTTTGTTTTAAAAAACTCATTGTAAAAGACTCACATCGGCAAACATTTTTCCCAGGGAAAGAAATTACTTGGCTGAGAAATGGAAATTTGCCCTTTTTCCCACTGTAGTGCAGTCTTGGAGTTAGTATATATAAGGAGTAGGGTGTGGGGGTGATAGTCCCCCACTTTGGTAGGTTTGATGTACTGTGGTGTGTGTGCTGGTTGGTCTGTTAGACTTCGATGAACTGATATAGATTCATATAATACACAACTGTGACTGAAAATGTATTTGTCTGAATGGAAAAAAGCCAGCACACTTTATTGAAACTCTACTAATCTCACAAACCAGCTTTTTCACTGTGAGATTGTGGTATAGTGGGGATCATGGAGGTTGCCCTTTCTTTGTAGAGGGGTTTTTGTTTTTCCTTCAATTAATTGAATTTAAGCATTTTTTCTCAATCACTTGAGGTCTGATAGTTTGAACAGATGACAGAATGTCATATACTCACTTTCAGCACTTCAGATTTTGGAGGTCACTCCTAATTTTTTCTCAAAACTTTTTCTCCATACTTTGCAAAATTTTTAATTAACAAAAAATAGGAGATGAACTACGGAAAATGTACCAAGAACCAGAAATGTCCGGAAGTCGGGGGGGGGGGGGGCTTGGGAAAATACCTTAGAATACCGTGAACTTCAGTGGCAGTTGAGGCTTAATGCTTGTGTTTCACCAGGCTTAAATCATATGGTGTCAGTTCAGAATGTGCTGAGAATGAAACACCAATGAGAGTGGTTACAAAATTGTGCTGTATGTTCAAAATATTTTTGGATTTATTGCTCCAAATGAAAAGTATACCATACCAGCAGCTAGGATAAACAGCTCATTTAAAATCCAATAAATGTATCCTACAAATACATAAAGAACAAGCTGAAACATGGCCAGGGTAATTGAACATATTAAGGTGAGTGCTTTTGCAGGTGGACTGCCTGCTTCTTCATACCAGAGTAAAAAAAAATAAAGTGCACAAATAAATACCATTTAAAAATGTGCTCATCCAATTATGTCACAGCTCTACTTGTGATGACATTGTAATCTCGCACTACAATGTAGCATTAACTAATGTATTCTATACAATGTTTTAAAGGGAAATATCCACTGTCACATACCCATTTTAGTCTAGCTCATTACACTATTGCACTCCAAAAATCCATCATTTTGTATCTTAAATAAACAGAATAAATAGAACATCAAGCAAAGATAATCATCCTATTAAAATTAAGCATTTTGATATAAAGCAAAAACACATGAAAGATATATAACCTGTATTACAACTACTTTGTTGCTAAAATACTATATGTGGTTTACCAACATAATGTTGAACGCTAAATGGTTGAAGCTGAATTGGTTGAACACACTATATTGAATGATCAAAATGTTGAAATAAAATTAGTTTAAACACACAATGTCAAAATTATTGGATTTGCCAATTTCTGCACTGTAGTGCGATCTCGGAGTTGATATATTTAAGTAGGGTGTGTGCGGGGGGTGCAGCCCCATACATGGGGGTGTGGGGGGGCATAGCCCCCCTGAGAAATAGTAGGGTTGATCTCATTGCTTTTTCAGTGAAATGATTGTAGACATTTTGATAATTCAATGTTTTGAGTTGAGATGTTATTTTTCAACCAAATGACTATTATACATTATGACATTCAACATTATGTCGGTAAACCTATACATACATATATATATATATATATATATATATATATATATATATATATATATATATATATATACATATGTATGTATGGATTCACTTCATATCCTTGAAATACTGGAATGTCAAAATTCAACTCAGTACTGGCGTAACCAGTCAGGAGGAGAAGGAAACCACACTCAGTACAATTCCAGTCTCACATAGACCTACCACGACAGCAGACCAAACACATAAACACACAAAAACATACTCGGAGGCTCTAAATAAAAATCTGCCTAAGCAGCAGAGACCTCCAAAGCAGACACCCAAGCAACTGCTACCCCAAAACAAAACACGTGCAACACATAGCTCACAAAGCCAGTGTGCTGAACAGTCACAGCCCTTAAGGCTAAACAACACACCTGATCCACTTGTAATAGGTGACTCTATCATCAGGCACACTGACGTCCCGCTCACCAGGCTGAACAAGGAGAAGGTCACGGTGAGCTGCCTGTCGGGCGCTAGGATCCGCCACATAACACAAGCACTCAGGTCACTCCAAGGCAAGTACAAATATGACTCAGTCATTGTCCATGCTGGTGTGAATGACCTGAGACGTACCTCCCTGGACTACATGAAAAGAGACATAGAGGAGCTCTCTGAGCATGTGGCCCAGGCCGGTATGACCCTGACCTTGAGTAGCATCTTATCCTCACCAAGAATGATGCCACAATATGAAGACAAGATGATCAATTTCAACAATTGGCTTAATTATTGGTGCCATTCAAAGGGGATCCAATGCCTGTCAGCCTGGGATGACATGCTCGACAAGCCACGATGCTTCACTAGGGACGGCCTGCACCTGTCACCCCTGGGCTTTCGGATATTGGCAAAGGCTCTTGCTACCCCTATAGTGCCTTTTTTAGGCAAGGCTCAAAAGACAAATCCACCTCCATAGGTATCACAAGGGATAAGAAACTAAGAGTAATGCTACTCAACGCCAGAAGTCTAAACCTCAAGATGCACGCACTCAAAACTCTCCTTAGCACGGAGAAAATTGATATCTGTGCAGTAACAGAAACCTGGTTCAAGGCTCCTGAGAGCACCCCAGCAATACCAGGTTATACCTCATACCATGCTTTTCGACCCACAAAAGGAGGGGGAGTATCAATATTCATCAAAGATACCCACACCTCCAGGTTGGTGGCACAGCACGAAGCATCAGAGACTATCCATGTGCAACTAACAGTGGGTAAAACTGCCTTCCAGTTTATAGCCTGCTACAGACCACCCTCCCTAACCCAGGAACCCCACTTGGCCTTCATGAGAACACTGGAAAATATGAAGGTCTCTCCAAACACCATTATATTGGGTGACTTCAACTACCCAAACATAGACTGGGAGCATTACTCTAGCTCCAACACCCTAGCCCAAAGGTTCCTAGAATTTATAAACTCAAATGCTATGGAACAACTTGTTACCACTCCCACAAGAGGGGAAAATATACTGGACCTGATCATCACCAACATGGGGACTCTATGCTCCAGACCAGAAGTGTATCCCTCACTGGTAAGATCAGACCATAAACTAATCTCACTGGATGTTCACATCCCGACACCACCCCCTGCCCAGAAAACCACAGTGAAAAACTTCTCTAAAGCAAATTTCACACTCCTCAAAACTGAGGTAGAATCCTTCAAAGCCCCCGGGCCTGTGGAAAATACGGCCCAGACCGCAGAATCCTTTATAAACGCATTCTATGAACACCTTCAGGAATGCATGGATCATGCGATCCCAAATAAAACCAAGACCCAATCCTCCAAAGGCAGACGTCCTGTCTGGTGGACCCCAACCATAAACAAGCTATACAATAGAAGGAGGAAGCTACTAAATGATAGAGCAAAATTCCAAAAAGGGAAGGCATCTCTGATCAGTATTAGCAAGAAACTACTGGCACTCATAAAATCGTCTAAGGCCAGCTTCGAGAGAAAAATTGCACAGGACACTAAGGATAATCACAAGGCTTTCTTTAGTTATGTTAGGAACCTGGGTGGTAATTCCCAGATATGCTCAGAATTAGTCCAAAATGACAAAAAATACACCGAACCCACAGACATTGCCAACATCCTGGCTGACAGGTTCAGCGCGAACCCCCCCCCCCACCAAAAGGGCAAATATCTATTCCAACAGACTGCTGCCCCCCTGACATCTCAGATTCTCAGGTAAGAGCCGCCCTCTCCAAAGCAAAAAACAAAGCATCAATGGGACCAGACGGTGTCCCGGGCTGCGTCCTACATGAACTCCAAGAAGAGCTAAACCCAAACATAAAACTACTGTTCAATCTCAGCCTTACTACAGGATATGTACCCAAAGAGTGGCGTACAGCAACTGTGGTCCCTCTCTACAAAGGTGGTGCCTCAACGGATCCTGGAAACTATCGCCCCATAAGCCTGACTAGCTTGGTCTGCAAAGCTATGGAAAGGATAATCATGGACCTCATAAATAAAGATATTGGGGACCTACAGACACTGGATCCTACCCAGTTCGGCTTTGTTAAGGGCAGATCCTGCCTCTTAAACCTGGTTGATTTCTTTGAAACAGTCACCAAGGCCATTGATGAGGGGAAGGTGGTCCACACAGCCTACCTGGACCTCGCAAAAGCCTTCGATACAATATCCCACTCGGGCATTATAGATAAGCTCACCAGCTTAAATATAAACCCCTATGTCACTAGAAGGGTTGCAAACTGGCTCAAGGACAGAACCCACATGGTTAGAATTGCTGGAGCCATGTCAGACTCCAAACCAGTTACAAGTGGCGTCCCACAAGGCTCAGTCCTGGGACCTCTCTTGTTCAGTATATATTTCTCGGAGGTACAGGCCAACATGGAAGGACTGTGGCTGACCAAGTTCGCAGATGACTGCAAAATGGGCACCATAATCGACTCTCCAGCCGACACAAGCATCCTCCAAAAGGGCCTCATAGAAACAGACAACTGGTGCCAGAGCCATGGCCTCAAGCTAAATGCCAAAAGTGTATAGTCATCCCCTTTGGCAAAAACAGTGCCCACAAATTACCACATAGGTGGTAATCCATTAAGTACAGAAGAAGTAATTAGGGACCTGGGGACCCAAGTTGATAGCAATCTCTCATTTGACAACCACATGGCCAAAGTGGTTAGAAAAACATTTTATATAGCCCACCTAATCATGAAGGGATTCACATCTAGATCAGGGAGGTCATCGTGCCTCTTTACTCATCCCTCATCAGGCCCATAATTGAGTACAATGCCCTTTGGGATGTACCTTACCAGACACCTGCAGCAACTGGAAAGACCCCAAAAGTACCTCACCAAGAGGATCAAAGGGCTCAAACAGATGCCATATGCTGCCCGGTTAAAGAAACTCCAGCTCTACTCAGTGGCATACCGCCTGTTCAGAGGCGATCTGTGCCTGACGATAAAGCCATGTCCAACCCGGAATTAATGGACATGCTGCACCTCAGAAAATCCAAATCCTATCGAGCTACACGCTCGAGAGACTTGAACCTCAGCACTGAAATAAATAGGACATGCTGGAGGGAGAGATTCATAACCCAGAGGCTCCCTTCACTCTGGAATAAAATCCCAGTCCAGGTTAGGCAGAGTCCCTCATTGACTCTCTTCAAGAGGAATCTTGATGAGTGGATGGGAGATCGTAGGTTTACCCCGGGTATGACTTCTGTGTCACTGTTAGACAGAGGCAGAGTATACTAACCTCAAAAAAAGGGCATAGCAAAATTAATTTAAAATGGGTGGCGAAAGCCAAACACATTCTGGCTAGGCTTATAAATGCCCTAGGGCAGATAGCCTAGTATGAACCTATGAATCTATGAACCTATAAAGTCGAACATTTAAAACCACAAAAACTCAGAACTGCGAAATTCAAAATCTTGTACACCGGAGATTTGAATTTCACACTTCTATTCCACACACATGCACACACACACACACACACACACACACACACACACACACACACACACACACACACACACACACACACACACACACACCTTCCTCCCCATACACAAGCACAGGCTCTCTACTACATAAAAGCAGGGGGCAAGCCCCCCCTGCACCCCACACCCCCCTACTTAAATATTATCACTCCGAGGTCACACTACATACAAACGAACACAAAACACCACCATACAAGCTACATTCTCCTCACACACACACATCACAGCAACAAAACACACTAACACACACCACAGCCCCTGCCCAAAACCATTAAGACACACACACTTACCTGAATCCATAACCACAATGAAAACTTAGAAGCACAAAATTCAAAACCTCCGGTATTCAAGGTTTTAAATTTTGTGCTTCTGAGCTTTCACTCTTCTCAGGATTCTACTTTATGGGCTCAAAATACTGAATTTTGATATTTCAGTATTTCGAGCTTCTAAAGTGAATTCATGTACATATATATATATATATATATATATATATGTATATATATATATACAAGGTCTAAAAGTAACCTGAAAGATAAAGTGCATGAACCTATTTAAAAAGGCATCTATTCTTTAAAATGAGTTTTAAAGGGGCATTTACATTCAACCATTTACCACTGTCTGCACGTAACTGGATAATCCAATTTCCCTTAATTCAGTTAAGTTCTCACCATCACCTGTCTAAGAACTGGCATGCACTAAATCAGTAACTAAAAATTTAAATGTGTGATCAGCAGATGTAGACATTACATGTTTAGCAAGTGCATTCGTGGATAAAGCCATTGTAATATTATTCACATGCTCTCGTATTCTGTCCCTTAACCATCTATTTGTTCCCCGCCTTTCACTGAATTTCTTTTGTATTAACCCTTTTGTTGCAGAATCTGTGGAGCTGCTTCTTTGGCCTTCAACGAGATCATCAGGAAAGCAGTCTCTATGTATAACCTGTAAGAGTACACTCATCTTTTCAAGAATTTTCCCTTTACCCTTGAAATTTTATTTTTTTTATTTTTTTATTTTATTTTTAGCATTTGTTAACCGGGAAAGTCCGACTTGGAATGAAACAATTTTCAGAGGAGGCCCAGGGAGAAATGCTCCAGATGCATGTCTTTATACTTGTTAGTGTTTTCAAAGACTAATTTTTGAAGTCTTGGTACAGATGGAATTCACAAGCTGACAAGATTTGCTAGGCATGCATATTGCAAGAGTCAGCATGGGATGTCCAGAGCTGGAGTCATTAAGGACTGTTTACAAAAAGTTATGAAAAATGTAAAACATTTTCCATGTTTACATTAATAATGCAAAAATGGAGTGTAATACTGTCATATGGGGGTGGGTGTCAACAACCACAGGTAGTTAATAAAAGATAGCATTAAAGCATGGTGGGTAATGTCAACATATTCTAAGATAGTGTAGTGTGTCCAAATGTATTACTTATTTTGTCATATACTCTCCATGCAGTTTTATGTAACATACATAGCAGGAATTTCTCTTGTACCTTGTATATAATGTGTTTTTAACTTATTGCTTCCTATTGTTATATATATACAAGTTATAATGCTTATTTTTTTATCTTAGTTGCCTCCTTTTGTCATTAGTATAGAGCGTCCTAATCATATTGTTTATTTTTTACTGCATACCGCAAACTGTACTCCTGTGCCATTGTCTTAGTCTTTGTAACCAATGTCGATTTGTAATTTTGTTTAATATCTACTCTGGAGCTTTTTTTCTGGGCCTCAGTTGAAAATGGGCTCATACCCAGTTTGACCTTGAATACCGGAGGTTTTGAATTTTGCGCTTCTGAGCTTTCACTCTTCTCAGGATTCCACTTTATGGGCTCAAAATACTGAATTTTGATATTTCAGTATTTCGAGCTTCTAAAGTGAATCCATGTATATATATATATATATATATATATATATATATATATATATATATATATATACAAGGTCTAAAAGTAACCTGAAAGATAAAGTGCATGAACCTATTTAAAAAGGCATCTATTCTTTAAAATGAGTTTTAAAGGGGCATTTACATTCAACCATTTACCACTGTCTGCACGTAACTGGGTAATCCAATTTCCCTTAATTCAGTTAAGTTTTCACCATCACCTGTCTAAGAACTGGCATGCACTAAATCAATAACTAAAAATTTAAATGTGTGATCAACAGATGTAGACATTACATGTTTAGCAAGTGCATTCGTGGATAAATCCATTGTAATATTATTCACATGCTCTCGTATTCTGTCCCTTAACCATCTATTTGTTCCCCGCCTTTCACTGAATTTCTTTTGTATTAACTCTTTTGTTGCAGAATCTGTGGAGCTGCTTCTTTGGCCTTCATCCCTTCCTACTTCAACGAGATCATCAGGAAAGCAGTCTCTATGTATAACCTGTAAGAGTACACTCATCTTTTCAAGAATTTTCCTTTTACCCTTGAAATTTTATTTTTTAAATTTTTTTATTTTATTTTTAGCATTTGTTAACTGGGAAAGTCCGACTTGGAATGAAACAATTTTCAGAGGAGGCCCAGGGAGAAATGCTCCAGATGCATGTCTTTATACTTGTTAGTGTTTTCAAAGACTAATTTTTGAAGTCTTGGTACAGATGGAATTCACAAGCTGACAAGATTTGTTAGGCATGCATATTGCAAGAGTCAGCATGGGATGTCCAGAGCTGGAGTCATTAAGGACTGTTTACAAAAAGTTATGAAAAATGTAAAACATTTTCCATGTTTACATTAATAATGCAAAAATGGAGTGTAATACTGTCATATGGGGGTGGGTGTCAACAACCACATGTAGTTAATAAAAGATAGCATTAAAGCATGGTGGGTAATGTCAACATATTCTAAGATAGTGCAGTGTCCAAACTTATTACTTATTTTGTCATATATTCTCCATGCAGTTTTATGTAACATACATAGCAGGAATTTCTCTTGTACCTTGTATATAATGTGTTTTTAACTTATTGCTTCCTATTGTTATATATATACAAGTTATAATGCTTATTTTTTTATCTTAGTTGCCTCCTTTTGTCATTAGTATAGAGCGTCCTAATCATATTGTTTATTTTTTACTGTATACCACAAACTGTACTCGTGTGCCATTGTCTTAGTCTTTGTAACCAATGTCGATTTGTAATTTTGTTTAATATCTGCTCTGGAGCTTTTTTCCTGGGCCTCAGTTGAAAATGGGCTCATACCCAGTTTGACTTTCCTGGTAAATGAATGTCAAATAAATAATAAATAAATCTAACATGAATAATTTTAAAGATTAAGAATGTTTTGAACTGTTGAGGAAATACTATATGGTTAATTTGCATAGCTTTTGCAATATCATAGAACAGCAGTATGCTACCCCCTTTTGTCATATGTGATTGGAAAGCTCTCCAACAGGTGAACAGTTCTCCCACTGATGTCTTGTATCTGTTTTGCACACTTAGAGAGATATAACCCTTTGTTTTATAATAACATTAGTAATGTTTGGCAAATAAAATATAATTTTTCATTCATAAATCTGCAATATAAAATAAACATCTACAAACAGATCTTTGATATTAAAAACAGTGCGTATCCCTTTGTCTACTGAACAGCATTCCTATTTTACATTTTTGTAAAACATTATTTTTCAGATATTCTAAATGTTATGACTTGTGTTTTCAGTAGAGGATTATGGAGGAAAGCTCTCAGAAAGTAAATTTAAGAAAACCTCAAGGAGCAAGGGGATTAATTAGCCTCCATAGTTAATTTATCCCCCCAAAAAGGTGAAAATCATGTAGATTATTTTCTCGAGACCAAAGTCTGAGTCTCCGCTCAAAAAGACCAGTACAATGCTTTATGTTTTACAGCATTCTTATATCTCTAAATTAGTTATTTTAGTTGCTAAGCTCCTTTGCTTGTTGCAGACATTTTCATTTTCTTCATTTAATTTATGATACTGTAAATTAAGACATTCGTACTTAACAGACAGTTTTAATATCCTGTTCCACAGCTAGACTTTTTTCTGTTCTAAAGCATCATATTTTAAAGGGAGGTTTTTGAAATCCCTGCAATGTCACCTGCGAATTTTCGATTTCCATATTTGTTGCAGAGTCAAATCATCTTTCCAGAGTGACGTGTCAGTTACAGAATTACAAGGAACCTAAGATGTCTTTGTTTCTTCCTTTGTGAAGGTCGTCAGTTTGAGAACACATGCTATTCCTACCCTGTTTGATCATAGCATCAGTTTTATTTGAATTTATAGAAATCCTTGCACTTACAAGATTCCATGACTGATGGACAGAGGTAGCACGTCATTATATCTCTTGTGAAAGTATATCATGCTCTGCAAAGTGATGGCTTCTCTGCATGTTACCCTCACCTACTTCCATTACAGAAAAAAAGTGTTAATGAAGTAAAAGGTTATGAATCAGTTTGAGGAGAATTCTGTACCATGAGACACACATGTTGTGAAGGCACTTTTTAAAACTTAACATTATATGTAATTTTCTTGGGCTTAGAGGATCAAGGTATTTCTTTAGGGAATGCATTCTTGTCATAATCAGTGATTATTTATATGACATAAACATCCCTTTTGTGTTAAAAAAGTTATCTGCTTTCTCATCCAAATATGGACATTAAATGATACACAAGTATTCATTTACATTATGAGAATACTTCAAAATGTAGTCAGAACATAATGGTATTGTTATTGTTTGCCCTTGCAGGGGTTAGGAAGGGCAGAAAAGCTTCTGAAAAGTGCCATGGATGGATTCTCTGTACTGCATAATGATACTGAATGCTGTTTTGTTTGAAATAGCATTATATCATGTCACATTCCTGCATAAAGAGACTTTGCCCCCTGTACTCCACTATTTAATATAAACAACTTCAGAATTACTACAGCTAATGGGAAAGGGAGTTTCAAGCTTTCCACAGCCTCATTTGACCACTGTGCACTTTGCAGTTTGACTAGTTACACAATGTTACACTACTTGTTTCCACACAAAGCTGATTTCTCTCTTTGTCTCTCTCTGCCTATCCTTCTAATGTAATAACAGCAAGACATACTGGTGAGACAAAACCACATTTCTGAACTAGAGTACAACATATTTTATAGCCACTTTACCAGTGGTATAAACAGCGGCAGCACTCATATCAAAGCAGGTAAGTTGAAAGCCGGAACAGATACATTGAACACTTTATTATTCAGAACATACACACACACACACACACACACACACACACACACACACACACACACACACACACACACACGCACACACACGCACACACACACACACACACACACACACACACACACACACACACACACACACACGAAAATAGAATGTTTTGTATGAGCAAGACACTTTTTATGTTTAGTCATTACAAGAAAGAAAAACAGAAAAATTAAATATCCTAACTTCATGACTTTTGGGTTGATCCACCTTATGTGCTGATCCAAATTTTCACCACCTGTGCCCTTACCCCTGTGATGGAGATTTTAGGTCTTCTGCTAGTGTTCTGTGCAACCTTGGTTAGCATAAGAGACATCATATATAGTAAGCAGTGCTATGTGCTTCATTTCATCTTGTCACTATCAAAGCTCCAGTTCCTACATCAGTGTATAAGTAGTTCTTTCTGAACTGTGACTTATACTCATTGACCATTTGTTCAGTTTCTTCAAGGGTCTTCAATAAAACTTCAACAGAGATTAAACTGTGATTATGGTATGTTACTCTTCCTTTTGAATACCTCAGTTATCTGTGTTTTTAAATTATCATATCAGAGAGTTTGATAAGAAACAGGAAAAGAGGATAAGATGTTGAAACTGAGCATATACGAATCATCAATCATATGAATCATCAAAGAGGACAGCAAAGTAAAAGTATATACTTCAATTTTAGTCAAATTCTGAGGAGGGTATTACTATTTAAAAGACTGTAGAAAACATTATGCAGTCATTTACAAAAGCACCAACTGTGTCCACATTGGCCCTTATGCTATCAAAAGACAAAAACGTTATCAGCATATTTGTTGACATCTATGTTGGTATCACTTATGATCATGTTAGATTGTAAGCTCTCAGTAGTAGAATAACTTAGCACTTCAGCAATATTTATTCAGGCTAGGCCTACTGAAGCTACATTTGTTTCTTCTGTTCTCTTAATGCAACCTTTCTTTGAGCAAAATGTATTTTCACGGAGATATTTTAATATATAGTGCAAGAAATCTCACTGAAACAACAGTGACCTACATTACTCCTTTTCTCAGGCTCATGTCAGTCTGGTGAGAGAACACAGATATTTGAACTTTTGTGGGTACATATGAGGGTTCAAGATCAATAAAAGATCACAAAAGGAATGCTTTTACATGAGCCATCTAGTGAAGATGAAGATTTACAAAGGCTCCTTCATCTCAGCACAATTCTTCCTCTCAGTCTTGGGTCTATGTTAAATGAACGAATGATCAAAATGTCGAGCTGAAATTTGGAGATCCGAAATTTTTTGGTCGGCCATCGTAGTCAATGTAGCGTGTGATGTAGACACGCTACACTGTTTGGAATGGCAACGTCACATGTTGCTTTGTTTAATATACCAACTCCGAGATCGCTGTACATTGGAGAAAGGGCCATTAAGTGATTACCGAGAAATTGCCCTTTCCCCAGTGTACAGTGATCTCGGAGTTGGTATATTTAGTTAGGGGGGGTGTGCGGGGATGAAGCCCTCCACTTTATTTTAAAAGTAGGTGTGTTTGTATAGGTGTGTTAGTGTTTGAATGATGTGAGTGTGTATGGGTTTGTATGCATTGGTTGTATGTGTGTGTTTTGTATGTTAGTGTAGGGGAGGTGTGGGACAAACAAAATCTTTCAATTTTGTTTGTTTCAGGCTTTTGAGGGTTCGAGGTTTTGAACTTATGATCATTGTGTGTCGAGTATGTTGTACTCGACATTATGATTGTTCGTTCATTTAACATAGACCCTCAGTCTTCATGCTCTCCTCCGGATGGCAGTTTCTTTATGGAAATATTAAACTTTATGGGAAAGTTTTTCAGCTGGCTTGTAGGGAATCACTAATCTCCTGATAAGAGGTATTTTATTTTACTTTATTTTATTTTATTTTGTTTTATGTATGTATGCATATTTGTAAGTGTATTGACTAGGACAGTCCCACTAGACTTGTGAGTTCTTTTCAAGGTAGAGTCAAAGCAGGACCAGATGTAGCACAAGGCCCCCTAGACAGAGGGAGTCCCATAAATGCCAAAAAATATGTATCCCACACACACCTCTCTGATTTTGCCTCTTTAATTTCGGTCCATTGATCAATGACATCTATGAATTATTCTCTATCATTAATATGAATGTAGAGCCAATGACACAGAGAGAGAGAGAGAGAGAGAGAGAGAGAGAGAGAGAGAGAGAGAGTCTTCCTGGAGATTTTCACAGACAGAACAGACTAATAGAAGGCAAGCGATGTAGCACTGATACATGCACCATCTTTTTAAGAAAAAAAAGTACCGTACAATACTGAAGTTATTGTTGTGTGGATCATACCTCTCAACCTCTCAGCCCAAAAAATCTGGACAAAGACAGAAATAATGGGGAGACAAAGGCCCAAAAATAGGGACAGATTTTAAATGTTGCTCCTATAAACTTAGAAAGTACTATGACAGATTTTACATTATATACTTTCTGAAGAATGCAAAGTCTAAAACTCAAATGTCTGTCATTATTTAATATTATTGAGTGACTTCAAGTCCTCATTGATTTGCCAGAAGACCACACATTTTATGAAGAACAGAATAAAAATAAGAGGCAAAAATCTGGACAGTCTGTGAACATCTGGACAGTTGAGAGGTATGGTGTTGATTTTAGTAAATAGTACAATATCTGTGTGCATATGTGTGTGCGTGTGTGCGTATGTGCGTGTGTGCGTGTGTGTGTGTGTGTGTGTGTGTGTGTGTGTGTGTGTGTGTGTGTGTGAATGTGTGCCTTCAAGCAGCGGGCAAACCCGTGTACTTCAACTCTCCCCAGTTTTGGAGCATGCGTCTGATTTTGCCCTATAGTTTTCCCGTCCTTTTTTAAATGCTTAATTTTCTGGTAAGTTAATGAGTTTTACAGTCAGTGAATAATGCCAGTCATTACAGATTCATAGTTCCCATTGTTCAAAAGATGCATGTCAACATAACGACTGTAGTTCTGTTAACCTTTTAAACAATAGAGTTCCTGTCTCTCATCTTCTCCTGGTTTTGCAGCACATCTCTGATTTTGCATTATATTTATATAATTGTTCATAAATGTTTAATTTTATGGTAAATTAATGAAAATTGCTATCAGTCAATAATGCCACTCATAACTGTTTTATAGTTCTTGTTTAAGAAAATGCATGTCCATGTAACACCTGTTCTGTTAACTTTTTAAATACATTACTGGTGTCTGATACTTTTCACAGATGATTAAGTTTCTGAGCTGTTAATAAACTGCTTCCTATAATTAAAATGCAGGCTTTGGTTTCTTCAACCACCATTTATATACTGTATGACTTTGAGCAAGTCACTTAACCAGGCAGTATTCCTGTGTCACCCATGAAAATGGACAATTTGTCCAGTGGGTTAACTCAGTTAATAAATTAATAAAGTAACATTTAAATTTCCCTTTTTAGGCCCTTATCTTACAAATATATTTGTCTTTGTCCAGAATTTTTGACCAGAGAAGATGAAAGATATTTTAGGATACTCCTTTTAAAATCTGTGGCTTTCCCGTAAACTGTTATGGATTGTAATCACAAAATATTGGTGGGCATGTGAGTTTCAGAATTTGTATCCTTCAAAAATGCTAGTAAATACAAAGCTTGCTATTTCAGCAGTCTTTTAAGTATTTATAATCAATATTTAAAATCAGTGCTTTGATTTGGATCTTTGTCTCATATTCTTCAGCTAAGAAGCTGAATAGGCAGAAGAGAGTTGCAATGGGTTATGGGTTGCACTGCATTGTTCAATGTGCTGAGATATATTTCTGGCTCATTATTTAATTTATGTATTCATTCACTTGATTTTAAACAGATATCTGAAGTGTACTGCCATACAAGTCACAGTAATCGATGGTCACGTGTGTGTGTGCATGCATGCATTGATGTGCATGCATAGGGCATAGTTCTCAACTGCAATTTTACATCCTACTTATGGCCTGCTCCTCATAAAATTTCTGGTGCTCTAGGAAAGCATTGTGAATTGCAGCCAGTAAGTCATTAATTAATAACAACTGTGAGTTTCAGACTTCATATCGTTCAGAAAAATGCCTCTTAATGCAAAACACATTGCACTAGCAACATTCTAAGTGTATAAAAGCAATATTTAAAATATGTCCCCAGTTTTGGGCCTTTGTCTCTGATTCTTGAAGTAAAAGATTGATGGGGCAGATTGGAGCTGCAATAAATTGCACTGTGTAGCTCTGACAGCAAGAAGTTGAGATCATTTCCGGTCCATAATTTATTAATTCACTTACTTGATCTCAAGAGATATGAGATGTACAGTCATACAAATGGCTATGATTGTTGGCCATGTGTGTGTGTGTGTGTGTGTGTGTGTGTGTGTGTGTGTGTGTGTGTGTGTGTGTGTGTGTGTGTAAGGAGGGCATAGTTCTCAACTATCCCCAAATTTGTCTCAGATTTGTGGTCTGTTCGTCATAAAATTTGTGGTAGATTATATTCTCTAAATAATGACAGACATTTGAAGTGCATACAGTCATACAAGGAGCTGTAACTAATGGTCACATATGCATGTCTGTGTTTGTGTATGTGTGTCTGTAAATTTGGTTCCTGCATCCCCAAGTAGTTATGGCACAGATGAAGGAATCAATAGTAGCAAACAAATAGATCATATGAGCAGTGTTCTTTGGGTACAATCCTTGGTTTCTTACATTTTTGACTGTTGACAGTGTGTATGTGTGTATTATTTGATTGTGAATAAACTGGACAACATGAAATCTAAGTTTAATGTTAATATTTTAACTCTGGAAACAATTTTAATTTAGCTTAGGTTTTTGCAGGCCTATAGGTGTAAAATACACCATGTTGGACAGTGTTTGCCTGCACTTACTACAGATAAGTAAGACTATGAACTGTTAATGAACTGTTTCCTGTAGTGCATGGTTTGATCCACTCAGTCTGTGTGTTTTCAGCCAAATGAGTTCACCAGACAGTGCTCCTGGTCTATTCCTGAAAAGGGGCATGTACGTCCAGTGGATTGCCTCAGGCTGTTTGCAAATGCTTTACAGATTGTTTTTAAAACCCTGCATATTTCAGATGGTTGCTAATTACTGCTTCATTATATATTATTTAATCATGAGTCCCAGCTTGTCTCTTGTCATTTAATGACTAGTCAGATGTACTTTCAATAAATGTAAGTTTCAAGAGAAGAGAAGTTTTGCTAATATGAGGTCCGTTTTTCAAAGTGAGATTTTTTTTGTTTAGCTCAGCAAATAGCTATTAATATATATATATTTTAAATTTGATTTACAATTTTTAAATGAAATCCAAATATCTGTGATCATTATAAAAGTAAAGATGAAAGTAGTACACACATAACAAATCTGAGCCGTGTTTTATGGTAATTGAGGAGAGAAAGGCAAGTAACGGAGTAATGGTATGGCTGGGGGGGGGGTCTGTTCCATTACCATTCCTAGGGTTCCATTTAAGTATTCCCCACCTCTGACACAATGTGGTATTTAAACAGAGTAGGGGAAATGTAGCCAGAATACCAAAGAAATTGCAATAAATGAAGGGAAATTATTAAAACTGAAACTAATGTAGGTGACCATGACAATGTAAAAATATGTGAATAAATGAAGAGTCCCTCTTTTTTATAGTAAGTACCACTAAATCATTTTCATCCTCCTTAACTAGCACCAACTCAGTCAGATGGAATCTCACTTTAACTTCTCATAAAAAGACAACATCTCAGGAGTGTAACACCCCACATATGCTATACTGCAATGTTAGTACTGGGAAATGAATCATATTGCCTTTTTGGGGATTAGACCATAGAATATTTTTATCTTCCTGCATCAAAGATGAGTGTGCTGATTGCCAAATGACAGTAACTAAATAAGAGTCGGAGATTCAAAATGGAAAATACCCCTACTTTAGAATCCTTATGGATATTTTAAAAGTAAATGGTCAATGCCCAGATTCATAATTTTCCAGTCCCTAAAAGACTTGTTTTCTTTATATAGAAATGATTTATACAGCTTATATAAACTGTATCCTGAAACCATCTCTTTAAAACATATGAACAGATGGGAAAGTTATTCATCTTGCAGCTTTACCATTTGATAAAGATTTTAGCAATGACTCATGGCTAGGTGTTGATAATGCTTGGTTTACTCACATAGCCTGGTTTGGTCAAAAGGATAAACAAAAGCTGCCATGTCTGTGATAGTTTTGAGAAGATTTACATGGCTTAGAACTGAGTCTTACAGTGAGAATGTTGGATCTAAATTACTTAATGCTCAAATCATACAAGAACATTTGTTTCTTCAATTAGCAGATGGTATTGCTGATGTAGAAAAGAAAAGGCAAGGCAAAACAATATATTTATTTAAGGAAATGTAAACACATTATAGTCGTCAATATCAGAAGAATTTCAGTATAAATAGAAAAGGAGCTCCTTCTCATAAGGTTTGCAAACAAAAGCAATATAAATGAAAGCAAGTTAATTACAACTCAGATTTAACAGAAAAAAACACATATGTAGGGATACATACTCATAGGCACTCATATGACTGCTACCTCCCTTTCATTCCTTCTCCCTTCCTACTACTCCTAGGAGACAGCTTTCAGAGACACCGTTTTACATGCCAGGGAATAATCGCAAAGGGGTTTTACAAAAAGGCCAGGGAGGTTGAACAATAGAATTTGTTCAGAATGTCCAAAGTAGTTTCTTCCACATCAAGTACAAGAACATTGTCAGCTGCTGGATCTCCTGCTAATAAAAAAGGCAATCCAAAAGGTACCACATAGTCAAACATGTCAAGGTTTTCACATCAAACAACTTCTTGTTCCAAAAAAGGCAAGACTTCAAAACCAGCTCAATATTTATCAAATCTGAAAAAGTTCATAAAGAATTGAGATCGGGACACCAAGACTCGGTCTGCAGATTCTCAAGAGGTTTCTATGCAGACTTGATGGAAGAATGGATTTTTGATATAAGAAGTGATTTCTATTTGGTAAAGATAATCCTTAATTTCTATGTGTCTACCACCAGATGTTAGAAGCTAGTGAAGAGACCAGTCTTTAAAAACAAATTTTCAAAGGTGGTATCTTCTTGAACGGACAGCATACGCACTCCAAAGATGCTGAAGGGGGAGCATGGCATGAGGCGCAGTTCTGTCATGAAACACCTCTTTTTCTGGCTATCAGCATGCTTTTTGTTAGTATTAGGAGCATTCTCCTACTTCTCCTGCTCGTCATCGAAAAGATAGTGTGTAGATGAAGATAAGAGTAACCATGTCCCTTGATCCTAAATCCACAGCTGCACTTATGAGGTTTTCCGCTGCTAAGGTAAAGCAGCCATAGCATTACTAGAGTCCTGAGAAGCTTCTTTTGATAGAGGGTGAGGTTCTGGTATTAACATGCAACTGGCAGGTTTCTTCCTGTCTGATACCACTACTTTGAGAGAACAGAGGAAAATTTTGTTTATTTTTATCAATGAGGTCATCATTTTCAATTGTCCTCATGGTACCACAAACAAAGTCAATGATACTGGCTTCTCTGATAAACTTCTTCCTTCTGCTCATATATCAGGTTTGATGGGAGGCATGTGGAGCTGATATGGTAACTGCTGACTATATGACTAACCTCACTACTTTCACAGGAGCCAAGAATGATTCCTCTAAACAAAGAGAAACATTCTTTGACAAGGTCATTATCACTGATAATTTTGCAGGCTCTGTGGGTGACAAGTCCGTTGACAAGTGTTGGTTCACTAATCCTTTTGTAGAAGAAAACTCACATACAGATTGATAAAATGCTGAATTTGACTCATTGCTTCTTTCACTGATGTTTCTTATGACTGTTTTGGTGTCCTTCTGAAGATGAAAAATGAGACTAAGAATGAAGTGGGCTGTTGCAAGTCTTTGTTTCTTCGGTCTTCTTTTATATGTGCCTACACTGGAATTTTGCCTTATGGTATAGAAAATTATTTTGTGATTTATAGCAAGATACACACTCTTCCAGTTGGTGGTTTGTCCCAAAGCATAAACAAAAGAAGTGTGCTTATCTTCATGGCTTGTCTTTTCCTCAGATTGACATTTCTGAATAAAATATTGATATGTAATTAATTGAATTTGTTTGCCATAGAAATAACTGATGCAACTGACTTGGAACAAAATCAAAAGAAAACAAGACATTTTAAAGTTGAAAACTTGAGAAGTTCATGATGGATGACGATAATGACTATCTTACTAAATGCAACAGACTCGGACACAAAGATATAGCAGGACTATACAGAAAGGGGAGGGCTCCTTGTTCATTTCATGGGCATTCCTATAGAGGTGGTAGAGAGTAGTGGTGAATCTCTTCTGACTAACAGCACACAGAAGTATGCCCCAATGATTTTCTGTTTGTTTGTAGCTATAAAGCTCTGGTGCTGTAAGACTTGAAAGGTGAGGAGATGAATATGTGAAAACTGCCTTTAAAAAGCAGGTGTAATGATCAAATAATTTGTCTTTGATACTTTTGATACTGATGAATGTGTAAAATGACAGTCTAGACAACACCAATAAATATTACTTGGCAGTATACAGTAATCATCTACTGCAGAATATAAAACCTGGAAATGAATCGGAAAATTGACTTTCCCCTTAGGTTAAACTACATAGAATATTCAAAACCTAATCCTATTTTTTGACTCCATGGTGGAGGAGTGAGACTACAAGGTATGAATAGAGTAGACAGTCAATACATCAGCAGGTGTCAGAAAAATGCTTACTTTTCTAAATATGTTTACCCCTTGTCAATGAACTATGAACCAAAGGAGCATCTAAAACGTACCATTGACTGCCTTGAATATGACTGGACATATGACATGCCTGAATGCCCGAATCTCACTTCACCTCCTGGGTCATGACTAAAAAGGAACTACTAACAACCAAGATACAAAGTTAAGCTTCAGTTCATATGCAAAATAAACTAGGAACTCAGCAACACAGCTTCAACAAAAAGCTTATTTAATCAGACAAAGCTTTCAGGTAAAAACCCTTCTTCAGTGTACATAAAAGAGCAAATTAACCTCCCACTTTATATAAGAAAAACACACAGCCAAAAAAGTTAATTGAAACCAATCAACCAATTAAGAAAGGTTCCCATAAAGGCAAAGATACTATTACACATTAATTTGGGTACATCAATATACATAATATTTTAAATATGTCACAATACAAATATATTAATGCAGGCACATTTGTTTATTTTTAAGAATGGGCTTTAATGACACCATCTGGTTTAATCCAGGAAAAGTATCAGCCCTCATTCTCAAAATCCATTCATACTCCTTCACTTCTAACCTGTGACTAAAAAAGGGCCAGAAGACCAGTGCACTTATCGGGTTAACAAATTGAAACTAACTAACTAACTAACTAACTAACTAACTAACTAACTAACTAACTAACTAACTAACTAACTAACTAACTAACTAACCAACTAACTAGCTAACTAACTAACTAAAGTGAATCCTTCAGTAACATTCTACACTTAGGCATGCAAATAATCTCTCCCCGGGATTCATAAAGCTCGTCGCAAGGCCGGCATTAGGCTTGCGCCGACTGTGTGGCATGAAGATGGCGCAGTATCCCCAAATGCATATTAATGAAGGTGCGCTGCCGCCACAGCCACGTGCATAGGAAAGGAGCACGAGTGCATAGGGCGTGTCGAAGTGCCGCACAGAGGCGTGGAAATGTCAGCTGTCGACGTGCAACCTAAAATGCTTGCATATAACAATTTGCAAGCAATAGTAATCACATCTGTCAGTATCCGTGGATACTGAAACATATGCAAAGCATGCAAGACAGTTCCTGCGAACACAAAATGAAGAAGCAAACACAAATGCATGGTAGGGAATAACGGGTCCCTATCCCTCGAACAAATGACATTGAAAACCATGTGTCCGTAGTCCAACGCAGTGTAGATAGTTATACCAAGTGGAAGTGAAACGCATCATGTTAGCGAGCCGCCAATAGGTATGTCCAGCCCAATGGTCAGGGCTACCAGCTGACCCATATTGTGAGGGAGAGTACACAGCTGGGCAGATGTGTCCATAACAAAAAACATGATAAATGTAAATATCTAGTGACCGTATGACAGAATTATATCCCACAATGCATGTAATAGTCACATACAATAGGTATGTCCGTATTTAACATACCATATGTGATAGGAAATAGAATAAGCATGTAAACGAAACAGAAGGAGCATATAAACTGCTACAATAATAAGGCAACATGTAGGTTTAAAGGAACAGTATTATCCATAGCGTTGACTGTGGGTACGTGTTGTCCAGTACAATTGGATATGTGTCCGGAATATATCCCATCCTGGACATAGGAAAAGGTGGCATCCTACCAATGATCAGAACAGTCGGCCAAAATCTGCACATCTGCGGTCCAAGCCGCACTTGTCAGGATGTGTCACAGTTGAACGGGTATTACCCGGGTGTACCAACCATGTCATGAAAGTTAAGTATGGGCGTGTACCTATGTGCGTGAGGTATAGCATGTGGAAGGTGAAACATGCCAGGGTAGTCCACACAACCATACAGGTACCTGACATATGTAGGGTATGCAATGTGTTACCTTGACCGTGTCATGGGCCATCAACCAAAGCAGTGATGGATGGAGTGTCAGGAATATGTGTGGGGGGGGGATGGGTAATGGTATAATCCTCAAAGGTGAGACTGTGTTGTATGCAGAATAGGTGAACTGGAGGTGTATGAGGGAGCAGCGGGTGAAGCAGAAAGAAACACAAAGAACATGTATACACATCTGCAATACAATCAGACAGGCCATACTGTAGAACACAATCCCACAAACATATGAATGTTAAAATGTGCGATACAAATGTACAGAAATGTCACCGGCACATACCCACAGATTGGTCCTGATGGAACTGGCCAAATCAAATGCAACACACCTGGATGCATAATGGACTACCCAGCATCCCCTCCACAGCACACAACCCGCCCCCATACCTGAACGTCCACCAAATCCAGCCATACTTGGCCTACTAGTTTGGCGCAGCCACATCTACACATAGTGACCACTACACATATGTAGTAGGTAGTGTCACCCTAGACAGTTTCAGGATTGCAAACTATGTATCCCTTGCATGTAAAACCCCCAGCACATTTTCGTAACGCCAGAAGAATGGTCGGTATCGGTCTTGTTAAATTTTTGGATATCCCTCATGGGATAAGTAACCTGTGTAAACATTAGAATGGGTATCAAGACATGATGTACAGTCCTGTAGACATCTGGACACAAGTTGGAATGGGCAGTAGTGGTGCACGAGACTGTCCAGCCCTAGATGGTCATGCAAAACCTACTACCCAGGATCAAACACCTGCCCGTGACGCAAATGTCCCGACACAAATAATTGATAGAATATATTGCACACATTTGCATAGTGGCACATGGAAAAAGGGTGATGAAGGCACTGACGTAAACAGGATACCCCCTGATCCACTGTGTGAGGGACAGTTACTGTGTGGGTAGGTGTGACCTGACCAACAATGATACAATGCCAAATGTCCTGTGATTGTAGGAAATAACTATGTACCATACTGCATGTAACAGTTGCCTAAAGCGGTCACGTCAGGATAGAAAAAACATAATTCGTACAAGAAACAGGCTAACAACTAAAGTGCTAAAGGTATAGGCTCACAGCTAGGAAACTAATGAATGTTCTAAACCTGCACTGACCGTGGGTATGTGTTGGCCTAAACAATCTGGTGTCCCCAGAATATATCCCAACCTGTACATATGACAATGTCAACCCTACCAATGGTCAGAGCATTCACACAATAACTGGCCAGCCTCTTAATCACTCACAAAGCCAGTGACCTTTGGAGGAAAGGTGTTGAATGAGAATGACTACTTACAACAATGAAGAGGAATAGATGCATTTAACTGCAGAAAATTAGTAGTAATACGAATCTGTCAACACGTTCCAAGTTAATAGTACTAATATGGTAGAAGTGTCCGTGATTGTCCCTGAGTTGTCATAGCCTTGTCCCTGTCACTGTAGAAACTAGTCCCCGAGTATCACAGAGGTCTGTACACATATGTACACCAACCAACTGTCACATCTGTTGACAGGACTATTGCATACCTGTAGTGAATTTATAACTGATGTCCAGAATAATATTAATTGTATCTATAAATGAATGAAATAGTCAAATGTGAAGGGAAACAGGGTGTTATGCAGTGTTCCTGATACAGTGTTAATTCTCCCCCATTGGTATGTGAGGTCTGCTAGTGACGGAAAGTGCATAATTTGATGACCACCTCAGGTAGATGATAGCATAATAGATGAGGTTCCACACCCGTACGCCTTTGAGTGACACACCCGTCTGGGCAGTTGTGTCCTGCAAAATGAATGTTATGGCACATGGCCTGTGAGTTCGGGAAAGGAGGCCATATATTGTGTGTAGTGGTGTCAGAAATTAATTTGTTGTATCAGAAACAGCTACATGTAATAGGAAACAGTATTAGCAATTATAATGCTACAAGAATAACCTTAACGTATGCAAACCGTGGAAGTAGTCAGTTTACAACTGGCTGTGGGTATGTGTTGCCTTGACACATGTGATAGTTCTACATATAGGATCTATAGGGCCGCCACCATTCTGAATGGCGAAAGTGGGACCTGCTCTGTAGAAATGTCAGACGTACCAGAGCAGAACATACCTACAGCCATGCATAGTACAGCAATATACATATCAGCACAAATCAAAGCGTAGTCTAGCAGCTGTAAAGTTGCTTATGCTACTACATATAACATATCGACGTGTCAGGTATACCAGACCTGTAACAAGCAACCACTACAGACATGTAGAATATGAGAATGTCCCCTAATCAGGACAGTTGCAATTATTGTCACATGACATATGCCTAATGAGGGACTGTCCCATGCAAAGTGGGAAAGGTGTTATTTCTACAGTCTCCCGTCGTGCAATCTGAAAGGCGGAAAATGTACAGTAGGTATGCGGTAACATGACTCGCCGGACAGCTGCATTAACAAAATCATATTCACATGTCAACATTGTAGAGTATCGGTTCCCATGCATCAGGCAGATGGGAGCAGATCGTATGAGGAACATGCATATAATATGATTACATCACTGGACAGGCCGCCGAGTCCGCACAGTTGAACGCCTGCCGTCGTCAAATGGTTAGACATACCCGATACTGTAGTCATGTAGTCCAATGTGATACGCATCACAAGGGATCGCACACACCCAGTGTGAGTGACAAATGTAAGTAGAAATGTTGGTGAGTGAGCGGCTGTAAGCGTGTTTGTCTACCAGTATGCCAGTAGTGCACTGTCAAAGAAATGTGGAGTCTAAACGGGTAAAAGGTGCTGTAACCAGAGATCAGCAGTGCTTAACACTGTGCAAACCCATACACAACTGCTCTCACCTGCTGGAATGTGCCTTACCCAGTCCGTATCCAAAGGCGTTGGTCTGTCCGCAAACAAAGAACCACCCTATTCACGTGTTGGTAGCAGTACCCTGCGCACAGCACATAACTCATGTGAATTAACAATAGACCATGGCATATGTACAGACAATAGACCACACACACACCATGCAGCGCAGTCATCCGACAGTATAGCAATGTACTGGCAGATATATCCGGACCACTGGTGTATGCATGCCTGGCCGTCCTGTGTGTCAGTGTGTGAGCATGCCCAGTATGACTGTTACGCATGTTGTCGACCTACATTACCGTCATACCGTCATGTGTGTGAGCAATCCAAGTATGGACAACTGTATCGCATGTGTCACATGTCCAGATAGTCAGTACTGTGTTGCCGACCCCTCTGTTCTACACAGACAGGTGTCATACTGTGTCTTCAGGGTAGCTAATGGTCATGTGGCATTGACAGTTGCTACATGTCTGCATAGCGTGGGGGGACATCCAACCGCATCCACAGTCCCACACAGCACCGTGGGTGGCGCATATGACTCTCACATGTGTAGGTTGGACGGGGGGGCACAGCTGACAGTTGTATACATCTGCCGCTACTGTACTGGTATCCAAGGTACTCCATGTCAGTGTGTGGACCTACCTAAATTGCCGGTTGGAGGGATACCAGTGTACGTCAGATCCCAGCGTTAAATACCAGCACAGTGGTGTTGGACGTCCTAGCTTTCACAACCTACATCAAACCGCCTGGCCTGCTGTAGTCTGTGTGTGTCTTTGGGAGTTGGGGTCATTCATTGGGCATATCCATATGCCATTGTATATCATTTGTCTGTATTGGTCCACACCTGTCCAGCTGCATGGAACGTGTGTGGGCTGTATGGACACACATGATGTTCATCCCATAATCTGCAGTTGGTTAGGACACCCTGTGTACAACTGGCTACCATTGTGACCCCCGTATGTGCTACAGATGTCATGGCGCCACTATGGATGTGTACTGTCTGCTGCCCTAACAGTCGGCCACCAAAGTCTCTTGTTATGCTCACATACATACCATAGCAATGGGTAAATACACATTCTAATACAACTGCCAAGTTTTAGGTTGATAGACATACCCTGGGGGTGTTCTGGACCTGAGGACAGTGCTGTAGGGCTGACCATGTCAGATGCACACAGTGCACCTGCTATACATGGCCGAACACAGGTAGTGTCATGTTTGGCATCCATTGTACTGTGTGCGGGTCAGAGAGGGGACACCCGTGGGTACCTACTGTGTCAGTGCATATGCCTTGTGTTGCCTCTTTGCCAAGGGCAGGTCATACTGTGCACAGCCTTTCACTGACTGGGCCCTGCTCAGGTAGTTCCTTCGCCAAGTCACACTGTGCCTGTACAGGCCTTGGCAGTGGTGTTGGGCCATGTGGCCCTGCCCCATGCTGTTCCTGCAGCAACTGTTACTGCAGGATCAGAATGTGTAGCATAGCATATACCATAACAAATTGTGTGCATGTAGCTAGTGAATACTGCAGGGCTCCACCGGATGTGTCCGGATACCAGAACCATGAACTGAGCATCCCAAACACATGCTAAATTACATGTCCTGCCTGTGCATCCGCCTCATTATGGTGTGAGTATTCAGGTGTGTGTGCATTGCTGCTGAGTGTCATCATCCACGACACCAGGGGTTACCCAGCATCCCCCGCTAGGACACCGTAGGGGATGTCCATATTGGCAAAGGTGTGGTACAGCTGTGTCAGAAGCCATATATCGAAATCATCATAGCTTCCAGGGCAGACAGCACACACATTCAATCTAATGCCCTGGCCATCGCATATGGCCTAACTATTGGAGGGTATGCCCCTGCAGTGACTGTACGCCCTACCTCGCTCACCAGGTGGTGCTTTGATGTGTATGTGTGTGCAGGCTATAGCACCCAGTACCCCAGGGTAGTCATCCATGTGGTTGAACAGATGCATATTGTTGGTCTACTAATCACATGTGTTGAGGACATGTACGTGCTCACTAGCATGTGTTGACATGGTGTCTGTGAACTGGCGCAATACTCTGGATGCAGATGCCTGTGAGATCCCCATGATAGCCCCAGTTGTGCTGTGTGAGGTACCTGTGGCTAGTATACCCAGGCCAACACATACCGTGGTATCCACTGTGATGGGTTTCCCTCGGCCTGTTTGATGTGTCAGGTGTGGCAGGCACAGGTCAAGCTGCTGTAGGAGGTCTCTGTCCACCCCATAGTGCTCCACCATCCCCAGCTCATGTAGCCCCTGGTAAGTCACCCTGGGTCTATAAAGTCTTATGTCACCCCAGTAAGGGATGTTCGGCAGCATACACATCCTCACTGTCCTCAGCCTCCTGCACATGTTGGTCTATGTTGCCTGCTGCAGCCCTTCTCATTTGGCTGGACTGTGTCGTGAAATGTCCCCGCAGGTATACACTGGTGGTGTAGAGTGCGGAAGAAACCTGTGTGTATGATGCTTGCTCACATTACCGTACTGTTCAGGTGCGGGCTGGCCATGTCATCTGCTGATTGTGCTGATCATCACTTGTTTGTGCAGCCTGTACACCCTGTCAACCCCACCACTGCTGTTGTCCCTCCCAATGTCACCAGGCAAGTATAGACACACCCCTAGCTTAGGCGTGCTAAGGCAGGAGCACTCCTGAGGCACATTTCTGCAATGTACGTACAGTATGCCTGACCCCCCCCTCCCATGCTGTCAACTATATTCGAGCCCTGCACCTGGCTAACTACACACATACACTCCAGGTATCTGCATCACACCCTGGGGATAAATGGGATACACTATTGTCAACCTCATCTGCATAGTATAGTCTTCTAATAAATAGTTATATGACCCATACCGAACCTCCAAATTAATAACCACTGCTTAATGTCGCTCAGATCTGTACACAACTGGTAACAGGTGCCTTACTATCACCATATTCGATGTCCCATGGTCTTCCCAGCAACAAAATAACCGGTGTCTACACGACTACAACCCGGGACCCTGCACACAACAGACGATGTGCATTACCACTACGCTATGGCAGATATACATACATCCCAGGTTATCACGTACAGATCATCCGGCATGAACATTCAATAGTGCTGATGTCCCCAGACATATATGTTTATATCTATGTCAATCTCTCTATATCTACATACATCATATATATTATTTGTATACATATATACATAGATATACATACACACATATACATGTACACACATATGTAGATATTGCATTTATATCACAACAGCGGACCACTTGATAGCAAAGCATTAGACAGGCATGAAAAAGAAACTACATGTGCCACCTGCATCATGTAGTATTGTTACTATCAAGGCATGTGTGTTCTGTTGCGTCACATGGGTCAGACTATATTAAGGGTAAGAGTAGGGCTGCTGACATTTACTCACCAGATCTGTTGGCAAATGTATGTGTTGACAACCCAGTGTCTTGGCAGAACATGCGGGCTGTGGACACTATAGGTGAGCAACAAAACACACTGAACACATCCCACAGCTAGCCGCCCACAGGTATCACATAGGGTATAACTGCCAAACACACACACCTGCCATGCCATGGAATTGAGCACCTACCTGTCTAGTCTACCACACTACAGCATTACGCAGTAACAGAACGCACTACTGAGTTTCAGCATTACCGCACTCCCATGAAGCATACTTCTAGGTGGATGACATCATCAGCAAAGGCAAAGATGCCGATAGGGAATGTATGGAGAGGGAGCCGTCTGAAAGCATTACTCCATCCCCAGGCAGCTGGAGACACACACACACACACATAGCAGGTCCGGGAGTTGAACATACACCTAACTACCTTATCACACTACAGCATTACGCAGTTACAGAATGTGCTACTGAGATTACTGGTACACAGCACTCCCAGAGGCATATTTCTAGGTGGATGACATCATCAGCAAAGGCAAAGATGCTGATAGGGAATGTATGGAGAGGGAGACATCTAAAAGCATTACTTGGTCCCCAGGCATCTGGAAACACACACACACACCCACACTTGGCAGGGCCGAGAGTTGAACATACACCTAGCTTTCTTATCACACTACAGCATTACGCAGTTACAGAACACGCTACCGAGATTACTGGAACACAGCACTCCAAGAGGCATACTTCTAGGTGGATGACATCATCAGCAAAGGCAAAGATGCTGATAGGGAATGTATGGAGAGTGAGCCGTCTAAAAGCATTACTCTGTCCCCAGGCAGCTGGAAACACACACACACACACATTCGGCAGGGCCGGGAGTCGAACATACACCTAACTACCTTATCACACTACAGCATTATGCAGTTATAGATTGCACTACCGAGATTTCTGGAACACAGCACTCCCAGAGGCATACTTCTAGGTGGATGAAATCATCAGTAAAGGCAAAGACACCGATAGGGAATGTATGGAGAGCGAGCCATCTAAAAGCATTACTCTGTCCCCAGGCAGCTGGAAACACACACACACACACACACACACACACACACACACACACTCAGCAGGGCTGGGAGTTGAACATACACCTAACTACCTTATCACACTTCAGCATTACGCAGTTACAGATCGCGCTACCGAGATTACTGGAACACAGTACTCCCAGAGGCATATTTCTAGGTGGATGACATTATCAGCAAAGGCAAAGACGCCGATAGGGAATGTATGGAGAGGGAGCAGTCTAAAAGCATATTACTGTCCCAAGGTAGACATAGACAAACACACGGCAGTGGTGTGAGCGGGACAACTGCCTATCTACGGAGCACTATTACAACACCACATGGATACGAGATGCGCCACAGACAGTACACCCTTCAAGACAGTCCCAGTGTGTTCGATGTAGGAATCCATCCTGACGTGGGATATGGACATCTGTTGCCTGGATGACCACTATCATTATACAGGATTTCAATGGTCATGCCCATACACAGAGGCACATAACCGACACAAGGTGTCACTGGGCATGCTCACACACTTAGTAGCACACGTCCGTTTGGAATGTACTGTGTGTCCATCTACACAACGGCGTACTGGGCATGCTCACACAGTAGTAGCTAAGGACTGTCTTGTATGCACACGGATTCTAAACACGGAAGGGCACAGTTTGGAATGTACTGTATGTCCATCTGCACAATGGCGTACTGGGCATGCTCACACACTTAGTAGTAGCGAAGGGCTGTCTTGTATGCACACAGATTCTAAACACGGAAGGGCACAGTTTGGAATGTACTGTGTGTCCATCTACACAACAGCGTACTGGGCATGCTCACACACTTAGTAGTTGCGAAGGGCTGTCTTGTATGCACACAGATTCTAAACAAGGAAGGGCACAGTGTGTCGATAGTGAACATTGTTAGCATGAACACTGCACTACACACATCTGACACTGGACGTCAGTGCTAGCTGTGTAGCGTTCATGATCACAGCTGGCAATCCAGATCCAACAATGGGGAATACGGACATCTCTGCAGTGAGGAACACCTGGCATATGGCACAGTTGTGCACAATAGCACTACCACTGCATATCTCGGATACAGACATGTGGGCCATAAGACCGTGACGGACTGCTCCAGGTGTTACTGTCCCCACGTACATGAAAGCCACTCACATGTACTGACCAGTACACACTCAAGAGCTATCACAGATGTCTCAGGTGCAGATCACAGTAGTAAATGCAGCAGTCTACTATGTAGCCCTCAGACATCACCATGTCCTTGGACCAGCAACACACATCCATACATTACTACACCACCATGTTACTCATGACCGGTAGACTGTACATGGGTCTACAGCAACTGTGCAGACTACACATGTACTGACAGGGTTCCATCATGCGGTATGCAATGCAATGATACCACAGTTCATAACCAGGTCGGCTCGGCACATGACAGGGGCCCTGAGTCTTACACAGCTGTAACAGATGACTGTCGCTGTACACCAGAAAACACTCATGTTTGGCTATGACATACATGTAATCGCAGTGGATATGTACATGGCCCACACACACACACAACGCATATGTACATTGCAAAGCTTTTGCTGTCCTCTGTGCAGACAAGTGGCTACAGCAATCACACGCATGCACATGGAAGGTAGGTCCCTGGCTGTTGAATGCTAACAGTACATAAGGTAGCAATGTTGACTGAGGTAACATTCTCTCTGTACTAGTTACCCATGACAACCAACATATCATACAACAGTCCATGTGTCATGTATGTCATCACACATGTCCACCAATTGCAATGCATACAAACATGGCTACATGACAGGAATGTAGGACCAACACACATGTACATGTAGTGGTGTGCAAGCAGCTACCTTGCATGTGCAGTAGCTGATGTTTGTCGTTCATCTGTGTCTAACTACAACATGCACTTGCAATGCAGCCCCATCATTGACACCTGTATATGGTGAAATACTGACAGTACGGTAGGATGTACATCAGGTATGGATGGATGTGTGTACATAAAGTGGTGGTCCACCTTTGCAGATGGATGTTTGCTGAAGACAGCTCACAGGCGTGTCACAAGCCATCCTAATATTACATGTGCAAACAGTTCACTATGTTACTCTTACTTGAAGGTGAAGACATACAACCTACACAGCGGTCAGGGTGTTACTGACTGTCCATCACTTGACACCTGTAACACTTATGTCCTCCCGTGTGCATATAGCAGCACAATTGCCAAAGGTAGCGTTGGTACACATAATGCGGCCAATACAGCTGCATGTCTGTCAGACGTATCATCATATAGCAGGTGTATGATTCACAGTACTGCCATGTGTGTTTGCTTGTGTGACCATATATGCCACTTATGGTGGGGAATACATCCCAATTGTTACACACCCCTGTACACTGTTGTAGAGATCTGTACATACTGCAGTGTAGAAAGCAAGATGTAGGCAGGGGTGGTGTGTGTATCACACACATATCAGCTATCTGTATGCGAATGACATTTGTGGACTCCACAGTGTGTGTGTGTGTGTGTGTGTGTGTGTGTGTGTGTGTGTGTATGTATGTATGGCTGTCTGGTGCATGGAGTGAGGGTGTATACTACCATACAGAACAGACAGGATCCCTAACCCCTCATGGTGATGCAGTCTACTACCCTGTTGATGCCATCGGTCTCAGCCTTACTGGCTACCTGTACATGTTCATTCTCTGTGTCGTGTCATGTGGGTGCACAGTACTGTGAAGGTGATTACCACATAGGTAGGGGTCCTCACCTCAACACTATCAAGTGTGCATTATAGTGTTGTTGACCCCGTGAGTGTGGACATGTTACTGTGTGTATCTGTGTATGTCTGTGTGTGTTCTCATCCTGTAATGTGACAGTGTATTACTGCTACACAGTAAGGCCTCATGCTATCAACTGGCCTCTAACGTTGACATCAGCCAGACTGCTGTGTAAACCCCCCGCACCATGTCACCATACCTGTGATGTGACCCGGTATGGATGTCACATCTCTAGCCACTGTAGCCTATTGAACAGCTCACATGCTTCTGGATCAGTAGATGTGTGGACATCTGTGGAATGGTAGCCTTTCTAACAGTGAAGTTGAGGCTATGTAGAGCATGCTGGTATTGCCATACATGGCTGTGAGTACTCCACATTTACACATGGGAAACTGCAAACACGGCTACTTATTGGCACATGCAAGTAGACCTTAAGGAGGGAAGCAGGGCATCATTACCAACATGCTGTTACTGTTGTTACCAAGACACAGACTGTGAACATACAACAAAGCACTCTAGCTGCAAACACTGTAACATAATGGCACATGCAATTAGACCTTAAGGAGGGAAGCAGGGCATCATTACCAACATGATGTTACTGTTGTTACCATGACACATACTGTGAACATATAACAATGCATTCTAAACCTGTACTACATGGTATGTCTGGTGCGTGTCAACAGTACACAACAAATGTAATATACACTACTCACTATTCTGTTCACCCTGTGCATCAGACCATATGAGCATGTCCCTGCACCGATGGTGTGGATGACAAGGATGTGGCACAGGCATCATCATATGCACAGGGTGATAATGTTTGCCAGGGGCATAGGCTGCACCAGTGGATGAAATCATGTGTGTGGGTTAGGGACGGTGATCTGATTGGATACGTGTGGTCGTTATGCATGTGGGTGTTGCGGTGCCCTACAGATGTTTCTGCTGTGTGCGTGTGTGTGCATACAGTTCTGCCATGTGTCCAGCCTACACAGGGGTATTATTGACAGCTCCAGATTGTACAGACCAGAATGTACAGCTCACTGTGTCCGGCCACGGCCACATGACCTGTGCCTGCCAGGGGTTGCACGGGCACTACCAGGCAGAGGTACAGATTGGCTACTGTCCGATGACACATGTCCACTGGAACCATGTCCCCACCGGGAATGTCCAGGGCCACGTCCACATAGCCTGCTGTGTCCTGGTGTGGACAGCGCAGCACCAGCTGCACTGCTACTGCTACCGGCACTGTGGGAGCGGGCATGTGAGGTGGCTTGTTCACGTTGACCTGCGCCAGGTGGTGTAGCTGGCCTACGCCTCATTCCTACCAGATGTTCCAGCACAGACAGCTCACGCTCACGGATTGCCATGCCACAGTCAAGGATTCCAACCATGTCACCCAATTGCCTGTCCAGAACATCAGCGATCTGCTGTTGAGCATTTGCCAATGCCTGGATGTTGGTTAAAGAACGGATAGCAGCCCTCTGAAGCCTCTGCCCTTCTGTGTTCTGCTGTTCAGCACGTGCCTGTGCCACCATTACAGTCTGGAACATGCGTCTGGTGATACCAGCTGCTGCGCTCTGTCCTGCAGGTGCATGTCTGCCAGAGGTCCTCCTACGAGCAGCACTGGCCATATGCCTGTGTGGTACATCTGCAGTCATTACACTGACACCATGGTGTGGAGACACACCTTCTGTAGCCACCACACGTTCCTGTTCCAAGCTAACATACGCTGACTGTCCTTCCTCTATGGGCACTGGTGATGGGGTATACGTTGGCATGAGTACTCTGTGTGGGGACGAGGGGGACATAGCTGGGATGGCAACCACTGGCACAGATTCAGCCCCTGGCAACCCTGCCTGTACCTCATGTATATGTTCATCACTGCTAGTATCTGTGGGGACACTAACATCAGATGGACCGCAGTAGGGTAACGCACCTACATCACCAGTGAATGCAAAGAAAGACTCTACATTACAATAGACACACACAGACACACACAGACAGACACAGACACACACAAACACACACAGACACTCACAGACACACACAGACACTCACTGACTCACTGACTCACTGACTCACTGACTCACCATGCATGTGATTTGACAGACAGCATGCAGCATGCATGCAATACAGCAGACGGCATGCAGCTCAGATATTAATAGTGGTAGTTAGCATACCTCCCTGGGTTGCACACAACAGCAAGCAGGTGTCATATCAGAAGCCATGCAGTTCACACAATCATGGTAGTAAGCATGCATCCCTGAATACACCATGTGGACCAGCACAGATTAACGGTACACATGGCTGATGTGACCTTGACATGTAATCTGCGGATGTGTGCATTGACATGCATACATGTCTGACACAATGGTGTCCTGACACATGTACAGTGGTGTAATGGGTATCACATTGCAGTGTTGTCTCTATGCCCTACAGATAGAAAGCACTTTTAGCAGATGTGCATGAGCATTGAAGGGTAGTATGAGGCATCTACATTGCTATACAGTGTGAAGTACAAACACTGTGCCATTGCATGGCATCATAAGGCACCTATATTGCTATACAGTGTGTAATACATACACAGTGCATAGCCATGACTACAAGTGCATAGCCATGACTACTTACAAACACATGACACAACTACTGTGGATTGTGACCCACGTCGCTGAGGTATATACATACTAAACCATGCTGTGTCATGTGACAGGTCACTGGAAGACCTACGGATGACACCCCTGCACAACTACTAACATGTCTTAGCTGCCTGGCAACCATGTCCACACATGGCAGACTTGTCAATACACCATGTCCCACATGACATTTATGTACCACACACACGAGGTGCACGGCTGACAGTGATGTCCAACAGCAGCAAGGGAAATGTACGGTATCTGTGGCCTGATGTGGTGTCTATGTCTGTGGAAGCTGTACAGGTGACTACTGTCATGCTATGACACAGTCATGATATTCAACACATCTTATATGGTCGAATTAAGTGACACCTCCACAAGCTGTGCACAGGCTTTTAGGATGTCCAGTGTTCCACATCAACTATATAACCATTCAACAAAGGCTATAGTTGGACCATGTGTGGACAGTGTGCAACAGGGTGTATACACATCACATCTACTGTGTGGCTACATGTCTCTGGCCATCCTCCATGGCCATGTGTGAACATGTGTTGGCCAAACATTTGTGATGGCCGTCTATCTCACATGTCTGTGTTGTCCCATATGACATACACCCATAGATGTCAGATATGTCACTGTCCACAGGGTTATGCAGACAAAGGGTTGTATGTTTGGTATGTGGGATATGTGTTATGGGATAGTGAGACAATATTGTAGCTGGAACACTACATGTCTGGGAATTGTCAGATGGCACATCACAATGTGTGCACCCATTGCAGGGGCATATTACACAATGTTGAATCCTGTGGGCTGCCCACATCCCAGCTCACTGTGTGGTACCTTGTGCGTACCACACATGTGTTGTTCCAATGTATAGTACATATGCCTACATTGAACAACACCTCCACCGTTGTATGCACAGCTGTCCACACATCTAGCAATGACAGATACTGTGGTTTCATGTCAGTGTTTCATTTATTCTGTATATATTGCACATGGGTAGCCAGTGTGCTTGATGATAGATGCGACCTGTATATCGTGACTGGACCATACATTATGTGTACATGTGTTAACTGGCCACATGGCGAATAGATATATGCATTAACATGCCTGATACTGATAACTGTCTCACCTGCAATGGACTGATGTCTGTGCGGCACACCAGAGGTACCTGTATAGGGGTGACACAGCAGTTTGAACATTATCCATGACTGTATGACAGCTACAGTGTGCACTGTGCATGTTAACACATTCGCCTGTACAATAGCATATAGTATGCACATATGTGCATATACAGGGTAGCAAACTATAGTATGTAGCATGTGTGTAAACATACCTTGCATATGATGTTACATTATATATTGTACAGTGACACATGCAACTAAATGGGATATAATAGTCATATGTGCATTAGTGACTTACCAGGCAACTCCAGGCTCAGTGGTTGGGAGACACCCACCTCCACGATGGCAGCTACTGTTTGTGGATGCTGTTCTGAGGGTGCCCCCAGGCTGGTCAGTAGCTCCTTGGTGTGTGTGAGTGGGGGCTGGGTTGGTGGCCCACCACCTGTTCCACCTTGTTCCCTGGCGATTGCATTGGCACACTGTTTTGCATGTCATATCAGGTCCATGCAGTGTCTATGCACCTACTGGTCGGTGCAGTTATGGCCACCCACATCATTAACCCTCCTGCGTAGTTTCTGCCACAGGTCGTCACACTGCTGGGCATGCTGTGACACATGGCTGAACAACACCTCACAGTTATCATGGAGGTACGGGATGAGGGCATCATCCTCCTAGTGGCTATACACTGGCAGGCATGAACAAGACCTTATCTGGAAGACATAATGATGGAGACAGGTCACAGTATCACAGAGATGTACAGAGATACAGCTGCACATACATTTGTATTAAATCTAGTACATATGAACAGTTATCTTTGCAAATCATCATGACACTGACACGACTGACATGTTTGTGTCACACACATGCAACGCCCGTTGTGCATTGGATATCATCACCATGTATGCGTGTCACCTCATTACATTGCTCATACTCGATGTGAATGCTGTCTTGATGTGGGCATGTCTGTTTGCCTGTACTGGTGTTCTTACCTATCAGCACATGCCTGGATGTGTCCACAGTAATGCTGTCGACCTTGATGCTGTGTATATGTCACATATCAACACATACACTGCCTTAACAGACATGAGCAGTGGCAATGCACACATGCGCACGGAAACCATTACATGCATATGTTTTGCCATATACATCTACACGGCACTGTACAGCAGTTCAACATCCTGCCACGTATCAACTGTGTTGCACATGTGATACACATGGGACAATGGCTAGCCGGATGTTATTCACAGGGATGGTTATCAACCATGGCATGTACGGGCAAGGTTTTCTAGCTGTATCCAACAGCCATTTTGCCACCGCCAGGTGCATCAGTGCCACATTACTGATCCAGACAGTTAATGATACATCTACCATGCGGTCATCGCACCATGTTTGACAGAGATGACATGTGCAGCTTTGATGGACAGGGTTGCATGGTATGGCAGGAGTATGTAACATGTATGGCACATGGATCTGTCCAGCATGTGGCGATCATTGTAGTAGGACTGTGGCTGTCCATGACGTATGTCTTTCAGATCAGGATATGTACATGTAGCATGTCCAACATCACAGTGTAGCACATGTCTTTATGCAAGGTAGCTAGCATGCTGCATAGTGGAGGTGAGGATTGTGAAGTCTTTTATCACCCATCCACGCATGGCCAATACCCCTTAAAGGTGATATGTGATCCGATATTGGTCACCCATGTGCTGAGTATGCCTGTCCAATGATCTCCATGCTCAGGGATGGCACCCTGTCATGACATGGGTGCCTCGTATGACTACCTAATAGGTCTGGAGATGTCACCAGCTCAGGGAGGTGAACTGCACAGCACCATCCCTTACACACAGTGTCCATAATGTTGACCGCTGCCTAGGTGTTAGTTAATGGGTACAGGGTTATTCACCTAGTGGTGACAATGCTATTATCAGCTGTCAGATTGTGCACATATGTCACACACCTCACCCACAAAGCCCATTCTGCATGTTGTCCACAACACTGAGACAGCTATTGCTCCTAGGTCATGGCCATTCACATCCTTACATACGCAGATGCCTCCCATTTGTCTGTGTGGTATGGGCTACAATGAGGGGGGAGTACAAAACATTAACCCTGTTTTACTGTAGCTGCCACTGGTGTGATATGCACATGTCACTCAGACACCTTTTGTAGTGTTGCTTCTGTCAACAGGCCACTGGTAGACCACTCCTGTGACATACGAAGGTACATCTAGTATACTCAGTGTAGCTGGAACACAGTATGGGTGATGTCCTATGACCTGTCACAGGTATGCTATGCAGTGTGAAATCATCCGTACTGTCATCTACATCACTGCTAACATCTATGTTGATATAGGTTCATAGACTTGCAGACCATACTCAGCAGGGTAATAGTGCAGTGCCTCCAATTATGAATGGCATCTCTGCTTGTGGGTTGCAGTGGGTTTACATTATCCAACACCCTATCTGTATTGCATATTCATGCTCAGCACTTGTTCAGAACATGTAAGCACTTCATGAGCTACTAATTACTATAGCACACATTCCAACTCATTTCTTACAGTTACACTGTCTGTCCTTACATTTCCAGCTTGCTTACAGTACAACAGCTGTTGTACACACGTAACTCACATATCTTGTGAGAAATGGTTGAATATATAGGCGTGTCCAAGTGTCACTTACCAGTGTTATTGCCTGTCTATATGATGAATATGGCAAACATGAGGCAATAGAGCAATTGTCTCATGTACACAGTCAATGCTTACCTCCTAACATACGACATTACAGCCTGTGGGAAATGCACATATGTAGCCATGCTGGGGGTAATGCTCTCACCAACTCAGACTGAACCTGACATTCATGTGGGGACGTTTAACATTTGCAACACACCCCACTCATCACATAGTCTCACCAGATCTCCACCACCACAGGCCACACACAGTATGACTACAACATTTGCAGAACCTCTCCATACTGTCTGTGTAGGCAACAGAGGCAGCCCCCATCACCAAACACAGCACCAATTACTTATAGCCCACAGACTCATGTGTGCACATCAACTACAGCCAGTAGGGTGTCATAACCTACCCAACACACCGGTCATAGGTGACTCTGTAGGCGGTCACACTGATGTCCCACTCAGCAGGCTACACAAGGCGATAGTCGCTTACATCTGACTGTTGGGTTACAGGATCCGCAACATAACCTATGCACCCATGCCACACCTCACCAGGTACGATTTGACTGTCATTCTCCATGTTAGTGTGACTGCCCTGAGATGTAACTTCCTGGACTACATGTACAGGGACATGCAATAGCTTTCCGGTCTTGTAGCCCAGAAGGTATCGCCCAAGGCCCAAGAAGCATTCTGCATTCATCCAGACTGATACCACTGTACAACGACTGAATGTTTCACTTCAACAGTTGCCTATGCTTCTGCTGTCATTCCACAGGCATCCAGTATCTGTCTGCTTTGAATGACATGGTCAACAAAACACGATGCTTTGGCACAGATGACCTGCACCTGTCAACCCTGGCAGTACAGATAACATGTAAGGCTCTTGCTGCTCCTATACTGCCTGTGTTGGGCAGTTTCCAATAACATTCACCACCAGAACAGAAACAGGCAAGCAAAACCTGGGGTACTGTTACTCAATGCTTGACATCTTCATCTATAACGCATTCAGGCGAGGCACTCCTTATAATGGACCACTTTGATATCTCTGCAGTGACTGGGAACTGCCTCTAGGCTCTGGAGAGCACACCTGCACTGACAGGTTACACGCAGACCACACCTTTCAGTCATGTAACCAGGACCGGAACACCCATGGTGGAGGTGTGTCCATATTTCACAAGGATGTACACACCTCCAGGCTGGTTCCTTAGCACAATGCATCAGAGGTGATCCACGTGCAACTAACTGTGGCCAGAACTGCTATACACATTGTAACTTGCTACAGATTCAACAACATACCCCACAGTTACCGGCCCTCATTTCTTGGTGTACTGGACAGTAGGGTTCAGACAGGTACTACTGATGTGAGACTGAGACTACCCCACACTTAACTAGGATGCCTACTCATGTACTGACACATTAGGCCAATGCTTTCTGGGATTCATAACCTCCACTCGGCTGGATCAACCCATACACACCACCACCAAGACCAACAATATCCTAGACATGGACATTACCAACATGTGACTGGTGTTCCACACCTGGGGTTATCCCCTGGTTGGTAGTTTCCAAACATATGCTAATCACCCTTGTTATCCACATCCCGGCACCACACCCTTCACTGAATACACAGTAGAAGATTTCTACAACGCCTACTTCAGACATCTTATGACAGCGGTAGTAAACGTCGTGACACCCATGCAGATGGACAATGCATTTACAAATGCTGAAACATACAGGAGTGCACTTCATTAGCATTTACATGACTGCATGGATCATGCTATCCCAAACAGAGCCATGATGGTACCCACCAGATAACGGACGTCACTCTGGGGGTCCAGTTACATGCACATAATGTACAACAGAAGGTGGCGGCTGTTGCAAAGTGGAGTACAATCCCATGGGTGGGGTAGCTCACTGGTCAGCCTCAGTAGGAATCTGGGATCCCTTATCACATCCTCTAAAGCTAGCTATGTAAACATTACTGCAACACATTCCAAGGACTACCACAAAGCATTATGGAGGTATGTCAGTACTCAATGGCAATACCCACATCTGCTCTGACATACGACGGTTAGGCAGGAACATTACAGACCGACTGCTATTGGCAACATCCTGGCAGATAGGTTCAATGCTAACTTTACACCCTCTCACTCCCTACAGGGCCAAAATCCATACAGGAACAATGCAGAGTCCCTGCGGTCACAAATGCACAGTTCCAACCTGCACTCTCTAAGGCCTGGAGCATAGACTCCATGTGACCGTCCAACATACCAGGCTGTGGTTTACACAAACCTCAGAACGACATGGCTCCCCACTTGGCCACCAGATTCAGTAATAGCCTTGTATGAGACATTGTGGCCCCTGAATGGCGCACAGCAACAGTCATCACACTCCACACAGGTGGCACCACAATGAACCATAGGGACTATTGCCCTATATGCCTGACTGGACTGTTCTGCAAGGCTATGGGGCACTTCATCATGGAAGTCATTCACAGAGACATTGGTGGCCTCCAGACCTTTGATGCCACCCGGGTTGGATTTGTTAGGGCCAGACCATGGCTCCTACACCTGGTGGACTCCTTTGATACAGTTACCAGGGTAGTTGATGACGGTAAGGGGGTCCACACAGCCTACATTGTCCTCTCATTGGCTTTCAGCATCGTTCTCCATTCTGGTATTGACAACATATACATCCACCTGCACATCGACCCCTACGTCTTGGGATGTTATGCAAAGTGGCTTGCGGACAGGACCCACACAATGAGGGTAGCATACCGTGGTACCTACAGTAATTCAGTTACACTTGGCGTACCACAGTCCTCGGTCATAGGGCCCCTCATGTTCAGTATATGCTTCCCTGAGGTACAGGCTAGCACAGAGGGACTTTCCCTGAATAGGTTTCCAGATGACTGCAAACAAGGAGCCACGATTGATCCACCAGCTGATACAGGCACCCTCCATATGGGTGTCACTATGATGGATACCTGATGTCAATAACATGGCCTCAAGCTGCATAACACAAGGTGCATAGACATCCCCTTTGGATTACACCAATCACCCACTGACTGTCACATAGGTGGTAGTCCCCTACATGCATGTGACATTATACAGGATCTTAGTACACACGTATATAGCACCCACTCCTTTGATAACCATATTGCCAATGTGGCGTGGATATCCTTCTATGTGGCCACCCTTATCTGTAATGGGTTTGTAGCTGGAACAAAGGCACCCATTGTACCTCTATACTCCTGACGTATGACACACGTTCAGGGGTACAACACCCCTTTTGGGGTGTGCCTTACGGAACAGCAACAGCTTTACATACCACAACATTAACACACCATGAGGATTATTGACCTCTGAAGGATGACGTATGTGGCACAACTACGGACACCACAACTGTGCACATTTGCATACTGCATACTCAGGGTTGACCTCTGCTGAACATACAGGGCCCATGTCCACAACAATATTTATGAATATACTCCACATAAGCAACATAAGCAAAGGCCACTGAGAGCAACATGCTCATGGATAAGTGCACAAACGCAACGATGAGTGGGACGTGCTTGAGGGATACATTCCTGAACCAGGCACTCACCATGCTTTGGAACATGATTCCTGTGTACATCAAGCAGGAACACTCACTAGCACTCTTCATGAGATACCTCGATGGGTGGATGGGAGATACACATGTATGCCAGGGATCACTGCAGTGGCTGTACTGTACACAGGTGCAGGTAACACATGGCTCTGCTGTTCACAGACAGGACACTACCCTGGGAGGTGCTGCCAGTGAAAACACTGTCGTTGGGCTTTCACATGGACTTGGCCAGACAGCATAGTACCTCACTATGAACCTGTGAAGCTATTACATGTCCTTTGTGCATGGATAATTGAGTAGCTCTTCAATTTCAGTTAGCTATCATGCTGTTACAGTGTCCTGTGACTACAAGCCATATGGATCCTGTTATTGTGTATTGTACATACCAATAGACGATACCTTTGGTATGCATGATATGACTGTTATGCTGTGTAGAATATCTGACATATCTACGTACAATACTGTACATTACACATATTTTAAACATTATCCCATAATGCAAAGCATACTTGCACAGCAGGACCACCCTAGGCATGTTATTCTCATTATATGCCCTTACACATGCCTACTGTGACAGTATATCAACATATACTATCCCCTGCTATGGCACGTACTTGTTGGACAAACCCTACCACTGATGGCGAGTGGTGTGGAATTGTTGTGTTTAAAGCCCTCATGTAGCATCCCTTGTTGTGTATGAGATGTTTACCTTGTGGCCCACAGCAGGACACACAATTTCTACAAGCATTACTATGCTCAACAAGACATCACTACATAATACCTTTTCCCACTTTATGCATTGCGTACACTTTAATTACTACAAAACAGGCTCTACATACACTGACATACTGAGTGTTCTACATACCTTGTTTCCGAGTCTTCATAAAATATCTCTCTTACACCTTTACTGTTTAAATGGTTCTATGGTATGAGCTTATGGTTTGAATGTATGGCAAGGCATCCTTATATACGTTGATACCTGTAACATGTGGTATCCTGCCGCCAATTGGTGTTCCTGTGTAAATTATTACATGCACATCAGCTGTGCCGCTACTCCATTCGCCAATTACGTGGCAACAGTGGGGTATAATTGAACTCTCCACTTGGGCCTTGCCCTTTTGCCCTACCTTCGGGGAGATGGCCTGTATGTGTTTTGTTGTGAGGAATTGCAACTGCTATTTGGAGGGACACAGATATTTTGAATTCATGTCCCCCATGGATTGTGTGTGATGGCTAGAGTATGTGGTTCTACATGTGAGTGTGCCTGTCATCTCAACCGTCTGATAAGGGACTATTGCAAACAAAACCTGTAACATCACCATCTGTTCCATTATACAACAGCTACGATTTCACATGGCGCCATTACAAATGTGTCTCTCACAAGGTATGTTAACGGTTCTGCAGATGTAATTGAGTGAGTGAATGTTTGTGATGTTATTACAGTCTGTATTGCAATTGTTTTGGATGTGGGGAAGATGTAGGTGGGTGTACATAGCATATACAGGTTTGTGGGGACTGCATTTCTACATATTCCATATATGTGTGTGGGCTCCTTCCCTAATTGAAGACCTATCATTTAGTAGACTGAGAAACTATGGTTGTTACGGGCTTATACATTGAGCCATTGTTAATTGGTTTCTATATAGCATGCAGGTGAGGTTGATACTTCAATACCTCCGGAAATACATCGATATGTAAGGGAATGTTACTAAATGACAGCTGTCTCGTGTATTTCTGTCACAGATATTTGCACTCATTGCAGTTGTGTTGGTGACTGAACCTCTTTGGCATGGGTTGCCACCTTTTCAAATGGCCATAGTGGGACATTTGCAGGACACACATCGGTGTTTCCAAGCCGACACATGCCCACGGTCAGTACACAGGATAGAACATACTTTTATCCTGAATACATACTTATTCTTGAAGCACTTTAGCTACTTATCATGTTTCATATAACATTTACGTATTTTAGATACAGGCATAACTATTTAATGCAACTATTACATAATATATGGGACATAATTATGTCCTACAATCTCAGACATTTGCCCTTTTTAATATTTTTTGTCAGGACACAACTGCCCAGTGAGGGGCTGTCCCTCTTAAAGTGGGACAAGTGGTAACCGTATGCCTATGGCCAGCTATGACCACACCTACTGTAATGATCTACCTCTGAGTTAGAACTAACAGACACACAATGCAAACACACACACACACACACACACACACACACACACACAAAACATACATTACAGTCCCACAGAAATGCACACGGCACCCTCAACACACACATACACAGACTACAGCAATCACAAACACAGTTGAACATAGTACCAACCTGGACCGCAGCACTGGCAGCGATAACTAAATGTCCCTTAACATCGTGATAATATTACTCTCGGTTCTAGTGTTCTGGTACTGTGGTCTTTCGGTCTTTCAGCCTCATGATTACACTTGTCAGTATGTGACACATTCGATAGTTGGCAGTATCCTATTTATTATTACTTCCATGGTTGTGTACATGTCGTTGACCTATCTATATATTTGAAGATATAGGTGAATACGTATATATCAACTTATATCTCTCTATCACCCTTTATATATATATATATATATATATATATATATATATATATATATATATATCTAAAGAGAGAGAGAGTGTGAGAGGGAGAACACACCTTTCACTGTGTACATGTCGGTGTATACTGTTTCCTGGACTCCGCACATTTGTGTTTTAACCTGTCACAATACACACCTGCCGTTGGTACATCTCGGGTAACTTAGTGTTAGGTGATTGTGTACATGATTGCGTGTTCTACTCCTGGCAGTGGTCGTTTTACCCTTCAGAGCAGGCGCTATTAGTACAGGGGTGAATAATGCTAGTTTCACCTGTTCAGGACACTGTTGACCGTGATCTGCGCGATATTCAGAAAAGCTTAGCTCTGTTTCACGCATATCCGTACATTCATGTTTAAACGACGCTTACCAGCACTTGCCAATGCATAATCCTGGTGACATGTGCTAAACCTGATCTGATGACCTGCATCCAACATCCATTATTCATGCCTTCGGGATTACGTAACGTCCCTTGTAGGACGTGGGACCGGGAACATGCACGACAGTCAGTGCATTTACTACTTGGGCATCTGGGATTTGTACACGTGTTATGGTGTTTTGTATGTGGACTGTACTACGGCTGTTACTCCATATTGCAATCAAATGTGTAACTCAGTTAGTTTACATATGGATGAGACCTATTAATGGTATGTCCAAGTGATGTTTAATGGATGTGCTCCAGCATTGGTAATGTATGTCACAGTGAGCCACACACTATAATGTGCTACACCTTCACACAACCATAGGTGGAGCATGCTGGGGTGACAGATACCTGTCATGGGTACTCCCCATGCTTTGCCACTACATCCCTGATTACATTATATGGAGCCCCTCATTAACACACCAGTTAAGCCATGCAGAGTGTGTGGGGAACAGTGATTACACACATGGATCCCACAATTACCTCTGCTCCACTGAGGGACACTTGGTTAATCGATGTGGTGGCGACAGCAGACACTGTTTGCCTCGGTTGATGAATGGCCTCTGACAATTGGGCATGTACCTACCGATGTACCTGGGAACCTATACATACAGTATCAACATATGCTGTTAGGTGCGTGTACTGTTCAGGTGTTGACATTCCTTGTTCCAATAGCTGTTGTGTGTGCAATTGTTGAGGGCTGCCTATGTAGGATTCACACAGTAGGCCACCCATACATTACACTTTACAGGTGGTCGTGTGTGTGTGTCATCCAGTTTACTGTGTGTGCAGGTGGAGAAGTGTGTCAGTCCTTAGGGGCCTACACTGTCAGTGTATGTGCTATACGTTCCCTCTTTGTCAAGGTGTGGGCATATTGGGCATGCCTCCATCTGCCTACTGGGGCTGGCAGAGGATGTTTGTGGTCTGAATTCCTCTGTGCCTGTGATAGCCTTGGCAATTGTGGTGGACTATGAGGGCCTTCACCATTATGTCCCTGCTGCAGCTGTTTCCGCAGGATCATATTATGTAGCATGGCACATACTATGAAGATGTGGGCACATGTGCCTGGAGAGTACTGCAAGGCTCCATCAGATATGTCCAAGACATGGAACCATGATTTCAGCATCCCAAACACACCCTCTATGATGATTCTGGGTTGTGAGTGTGCCTCATTATGATGTTCTTGCATGAGTGTGTGTGCATTTCTGATGGGAGTCATCATCCACGGCTCCAGTGCATAGCCAGCATCCCCCACAAGGTGGCCATGTGGGATGTCTCCCCTGACAAATACCTGATACAGCTGTGAGGCATGCCAGATGTGGGAGTCATGGTAACTTCCAGGGCTGCCGGCACATGCATCCATAATAATGCCCTGGGCATTGCACATGACCTGGCAGTTGATGGAGTGGTATCCCTTGCGGTTTATGTAGCACCTACCATGCTCACTGGGTGGTGACTTGATATGTATTTGCGTGCAGTCTATCACACCCAGTACCTCCGGGTAGTGTGCCAACTGGTGGAAGAGATGCATATTGCTTGCCAACTCCTCCTGAGTTTGGGGGAAGTATATATGCTCATTGGCATGTGGTAACATAGCATCCAGGAACTGGTGTAGTACCCCGGATGCTGATGCCTGTGAGATCCCCATTATATCTCCAGTTGGCCTTTGAAAGGTACCTGTGGTTAGTATTCGCAAGCTTACACATACCTTCGTGTCCACTGGGATGGGTTTCCCTCTGTTGTTTCTGGATCTCAGGCGTGGCCGGCACAGCTCAACTATTTGCTGTAAGATATCCCTGTCCACCCTGTAATGCTCTACTATCTCCAGATCATGTAGCCCCAGGTAGGTTACCCTTGGTCTGAACACTCTTCTCCTCCTCCGGAGCCTGCGGTGGTTGTCAGCATCATCCTCCACATCACCTTCAGTCTCTAACACATGGTGATGAATCACAGCTATGGCAACTCCCAACGAGTACATTGTAAAAGTTCCCCGTCTGTTTACACCAATGGTGCAGTGTTTGGGAATACACAGGTGTGTGTGAGGTGCCTTCACACTTTATACTATTGTGCTGTGAACACTGATGATGTCATAGGGTGTGTATGTACCATCGGAGCTACAGGGTATGTTATGTGTTTTACCACAGGTACTGCTATTATGGTGCCTTTGGTGTTGAATTACATTTGGCTGCCGTGGATTACCTCTTGCCCTTCCCTTAACATTTCTTAACATTTCCCCTCCCATTTTCTGGCATGCATCCAGCAGCCTGCTTTCATTTGTACTTTCCAAAACCTGGATTATCTTACGACATGTGTTCTATGGCCGATCTACAGCAGGTTTTCTTTGCTCTGCTATGACAGTTGTCTTTTCTTTGCAATCCGACACCTCCCCTATCCTGTTCTGCAGGTTGCTGCGAGCAGACTTGTTAGCTGCCGTCGATTGCCCACTGTGAGTTAATAGGTGTTAATTGCTCAGTTGTACTCCAATTACCCTACTACGGCATTTCCTTATTTTCTTCCCCTAACCTTCCTGTTTGAGCTATGGTGCACGGCGCGTGCGTCCGCTTACTGGGTTTCGGGCACGTTTTCATATGCGTACACATGTGCTTTCGGGCACCATATGTGCTCTCAGCTAAATGATGCTATACCTACATGAATAAATAAATAATCCAAGAAGAATGAGCCTGAAGACCAGCGAAGCTATAATACACCTCTTTATATATTGACTCAGCTATAAGGAACGATCCAGACCACACAAATAAAAACAAATCCAATAAAAAGATTAAGCGCTTTCATCCACTGAATCGTGGACTTCCTCAGAATCAAATACACTAATTGAAAGATTCATTTTAAAGCCTTTTTGGGGCAAAGGTATAGATTTGCGCAACAAGACGCAGGACAACAGTAAGTTAACGGAAAGAGATTTCACATTTGACTTCTCCTTGTACAATTTTGACGATGAATCCAAATGCACTGGTACAAAACCAAAGCGAGTGAAGGCAGGTAAAACTTTTTCTTCTGCCATTACTAGTAGTACGAAAGCTACTACTAAAACAATACAACAAAGCTCTAGTCCTAGAGCTAACATATCTGCGATTAAAGACACTGGTAACAATAATTGTAATAATGGTATTAGAGGACAATTGGATGATTTTTTGGCAGTAGACATATGTTTTGAAAATGCTATGAGCAGTGAAATTTCAAGTAAAGTGGGCGTTGAATACAACCAAGGAACATTAAAGCAAAATATATAGATTTTGGGTAAATATATAGGTATTATAAGAGGCATTAAAATAGATAATGCCTATTTGAATAAATGTATAACTATGAATATTGTCCCTAAGGGACTAAGATTTTTTAAGAAACCCATGGGCATTGAATTAAATGATAGTAATTGTAAAGAATTTGAGAATTAAGAATTTGAGAATTTGTTAAATCGTTTTGGTATTGATTATATGAAATTATTAGTGAAAGAGAATGATGAGAAGTTATGCAAATATATTGAAATGGCAGAGATATTGAACAAAAATATAACTGAGGATTTAGTATTTGATCAATGAGAGAATTTATATCATAAACAGTTCTTGGAAGCGGATAAGAAAGCTAATAGTATTGTGGAAAGAAAAGGTAAAAAAATTGAGAGGGATATGAGAGAATACAAGGAAGGAAAGGTATATGAGTGGAATCTAGTTAACCAACAAAAAAGTCATAAATTTGAAATGAAATTTTATAACAGGAACTATAAAAGTAATAACAACACTCATAGGGAATCTTATAACAATTATGTAAATCAGGATTTTCTGGGGGCAACGATCAGGACATGGACAAGTATCAACAGAGAAATTGGAAATGGAGAGGGAATGGGAGAAGCGGAGGACAGAAGTATTGGAACAATCAGAATTGGAGACAACGACGATGGTAGAGAAGGGTATGGCCACTTGTACAAACTATAAGGCAAGAGAAGAGTATCAATTAATTAATGAGGGGGAAACGCAGGTCAAACCTGTTGTGCACCAATACAATGGATTTAACATATTCAATTATACTGATTTAACAATTGGAAAGGAATTTTTTTCTCTTTTCTCGAAAGGCTTGAAATATGTGCCAAATATGAATTTTAGGGTTGTTGACAGTGTAATTGATATCAAAAAATATACTAGAAAATTGAATTTAGCTATACATTTTAAAAATGGTACTAGAGAGAAAGAAAGGAGTGATCTGAAGAAAAAAAGCACTTTTATGCCACCCTCACACCCACAAGTCTCGCTTTTTGAGAAATTAATTTTAAGAGATTTATATTTGTTAAAAAATAAAACAAGGGGAGTCAGAAATTATAACAATTTAAAAGAAGAGGAGGTCTTATTCTTACAACTTATGAATGACAGGACAGTAAGGGTTATGAAGCCAGACAAGGGTGGAGGCATTGTATTATATGATAATAATGTATATGTTAGCAAAATGTTTAACATATTAGTTGATTCAGGCAATTATGATAACATTTCCCTAAATCAGATTAATATAGGATACAGACGAATTAACATGTATTTAGAAGATATGTTAATGGATGAAAAAATTAACATTGATTTGTACAATTTTATGAAAGTGGATTACCCCATTATAGCAACTATAGTTGGAGTGCCTAAAATACACAAAAATACACTTGACCCACCCTTCAGACCTATCATATCGGATAGTCGCTCCAAGACTTTTCCTATGGGACAAGTTATTGATAAATGGTTAAAACACATTTACACAAGGGTCCCCCATTTAATAAAGGACTCCTGGATGTTTTTGGGCTTATTGTCAAAAGATATTTGGAAAAAGGAGTTGATTTACGTGACTATCGATGTAATAGATCTATTTTCTTGTATCCCTAAGGATCAGGGAATGCAAAGTTTCACTAACAGCATACATGAGTATTCCACTCTGGATTGGGAGAAAAGTAAGGTAATTTTGGAACTGATGAGCATTATATTGGACCACAACTACATCTATTACGAAGGAGAGTATTATAGGCAGACTAGAGGTGTAGCTATGGGGGCAGCTTGTGCGACGATATTCGCTAACCTAGTTCTTTTGGATTGGGAAAAGGAATATGTATTTAAAAGTCAATACTATAAGTACATCAGATTATATACAAGATTCCTAGACAATATATTTATCTTATGGGAAGGACATGAAAAGACCTTGGAAGAATTTGTAAAATATTTGAATAAAACAAGCCCATTCCTGAAATTCACATACAATTATAGTAGAATAGGAATTTCATATCTAGATACTTTCGTGTCTAGTACTAATGATGGCTTCTCTTCTCGTATTTACAGCAAAAATACATTCTCAAACAATTATTTAGAATATACGAGTTTTCACCCCTTGAAAATGAAAAAGGGCATTTTCAAGGGGCAATGCATTCGGGCAGCACGAATGACTTCAAAGGAAAATGAAATGATAGAGGAAATGGATTATATTAGCAAATTATTTATAGATAGGGGGTACCCTGAATATTTAATAGAAGAAGTCAAGACGTACGTGATAGAACAGTGGGGGACTAAATATTTCCCTGTTTTGTGCCGTTCCTGTTTAAGTAATACAACAGTACAGAATGAAGATAAAGGGTACAACAGGGTATGTATAATATACTACACCCCACAGGTAAATTATATTAAAGAAATGGTAAATAAATATTGGAATGTATCTTTTAATGACACTGAGTTAAGGGAAGTATTGGGTGAGACACCTATTTTTGTATACAAAATGGGAATGAATTTGAAGTCCCTATTTGAAAGGAACACAGGTCAGATTAGGGATAATGGAAACAATCGAGGAACTAGGAAATGTGGAAGTTGCCAGTATTGTAAAGTCATTAATGAAGATGTAAATATGGTCCTGGACAATATAAATAGGACTAGAGTAACGCTCATAAGTGGCAATTGCAATACTATGAATATTGTTTATTTAGCTAAATGCCAACAATGCAGTTGTTATTATATTGGTAAAACAGAACGAAAATTTAGAAGGCGAATTTATGAACATTTATATGCAGTCAAAAAGAATGATAGTAGTAATGCTTTAAGTCGACATATACAAGAGACAGATAATAGACATTATTTCAAGTTCGCAATTTTAGAACGTGTGAATTTTAATATTAGAGGAGGTAATCCTAAGGCTTATATAGCAGTTAGAGAGGCAAAATGGCAAATACTCACTGACGCTTCCACAAAACCAGGATTAAATGAACATATATCGTTAAGACCATTTTTAACTTAAAGTCCTTTTCCCCGTTTATTCATGTTTTATCATGATTATGAATCTTCCACTCATAATAGGACATGGAGTGATATGTTCATAAAACTCTACCATAAAACTATATTATACTACATACTATTTATTACATATTATATCATACATCATTATAAATTATAAATTATATTTTATTTTATAACTTTACAGTTTTATACTTTACAATTTACAATTTTACTTTTTTATCATATTAACTCACATAGAATAGGTCAGAAGATATTATCTAAATGGAACGTATTTATATATTAATGTATTTATTTATATATTTATTTAACATTATATAGTACTTATACATCTGGGTTATATTACATTACATTTACATACATATATATTTATACATTATTATGCATATGAGCACCTTTGCATTCAGCCCATATACACGGTTATAAAAACGAATGGAATTTCATTTGCCTGGTTTTAACATATTATATTATATTTTATTGTATTTTGATGTTTCAAATAATATGTCCATTATAAGGTTGATAGGTTATTATTTAAAGACATTTTAAAATATTTATCATTTTAATATAGGTAATGTTTGTTTGGTTTTCATTGCATACTAATGTATTGCTGGAACTATGTAATGTTATACTAAGGTGATATGTTTTTAAAAAAAGTATGACGAATATGTCTTTAAATTTCACAAGAAGTTGGCGCCAAAAAGGCTTTAAAATGGATCTTTCAATTGGTGTATTTGATTCTGAGGAAGTCCACGATTCAGTGGATGAAAGCGCTTAATCTTTTTATTGGATTTGTTTTTATTTGTGTGGTTTGGATCATTCCTTATAGCTGAGTCGATATATAAAGAGGTGTATTATAGCTTCGCTGGTCTTCAGGCTCATTCTTCTTGGATTATTTATTTCTGCTTGGTTCGTAGTGACTACTCCATGCTATACCTACATCCCCACTCCTATCCTGCAGTTTTGCTTAGCAACGGGCAGGCTGGATTTGCGTTGCTCCAATGTGCTTACAGCTACGGTGCCACACCCCACTGCTGATGTCATGTATACCTCCAAACCACTCCTCGGTGTTGTAGCGCTGCACC